>NC_080797.1:34391728-34723948 GCF_028018385.1 Neofelis nebulosa | reverse complement strand
CCTGGTGCACATGTGCAAAGATTTCTCTATTGTTAAATCCTGGGAGTGGCACTGCTGGTTTGTAGAGTACGTTCATTTTTTTATTATGTCCAGTTGTTTTCTGAAGTGACAATTTATACTGCCACCAGCAATATGGCAACCTTATTTTCGGTAAGACTTCTCAATGAATTCTCAGAGACACAATTTCAATTCGTTTTTCAAACACTATCTTTTTCCTAACTATAGAAATAACATATGTTCAGTTTAAAATGCAAATATCACAGGGCGCCTGGGTGGCTCAGTCGCTTAAGCATCCCGACTCTTGATTTTGACTCAGGTCATGATCTCACAGTTCGTGAATTCGAGCTCTGTGTCGGGCTCTGTGCTGACAGTGCAGAGCCTGCTTGGCATTCTCTCTCTCCCTTACAATAAATAAACTTAAAAAAAAAATAAATCAACTATAGAATGCAAATATTACAGAGACAGCATAGTCTTAGATACTAACAGCAAAATAAATACATAAGCATTGTTTGGTATACATTCCTCGAGAATGTTGTTTTTTTTTAAGTTTATTTATTGGGGCAACCGGTGGCTTAGTGGGTTAAGCATCTGACTTCGGCTCAGGTCATGGTCTCATGGTTCATGAGTTTGAGCCCCAAGCTGAATTCTGTGTTGACAGCTCAGAGCCTGGAGCCCACTTCAGATTCTGTCTCCCTCTCTCTCTCCCTGTCCCTCCCTCACTTGCGCGCGTACACACGCGTGAGCTCTCTCTCAAAAAGAAACATTAAAAAATAAATAAAATAAAGTTTATTTCTTTATTTTGGGGGGGGAAGAGGAGTTACACTTGTGAGTGGGTGAGAGGCGGAGAGAGAGAGACCAAGAATCCCAGGCAGGCTCTGCGCCAACGTGGGACTTGAACGCACAAACTGTGAGATCATTACCTGAGCCAAAATCAAGAGTCAGAAGCTTAACTGACAGAGCCAACCAGGCACCCCACCTCCCCACCTGGAGAATTTTGTATTGCATATGTGAATAGAACAAAAACAGTATAGTACACTTTTTAAACAAATATGCTAATATTCTACTCGAATTATTTTGCATCTTGCTTGTTCTTTCTTTTTTTTTTAAGTACGCTCTATGCCCAACATGGGGCTTGAACTCACAACCTTGAGATCAAGAGTCACACACTTTACCGACTGAGCCAGCCAGGCACCCCGCATCTTGCTTTTCTAAACAAATATGGCACATACATTTTTCTATGTTGTTGTATATAGACTCCTTCACTCTTTACAGTGAAGCATTATAAATGCACTTTTTCTCGCTAAAGGCCTGCTACATTTTAGAGAAGAGGAAAGAATGGGCAGGGCACAAATACCAGAAAAAGAATAGACTATCACAATCTTTTTAAATGATTAAAAACTAGTTTTGGTCACATTTGCCTATTTTATTTAAGTTTATTCTTGACACTGAGAATCCCGTAATCTGAATCAAATGGAGGAAGAGAATAATAGAAATAAGGGGAACAGGTTTTATTCTTTTTCTTAAATTTTTAATTCAGATTTATTACAACCTTCTATCCCACCTCATGAGAAAATCAGGACACCAAAAATGAAGCCAGGCAGTCTCAGCTGGCAGGAGTTGGAAGGGGAATTTGGAAAGCCCCAGGCAAGGTGGAAGCTTCTTTTCCACTAAATGGGTGTGGGTAAGTCAGCCAGGGACTTTCCACCCCTCCTTAAAGATGAGCCAACTCCCAGGACAATCAAGAAAATGCTCCAAGCCAGAGAACTCCACGGCGGAGTGACTTCTGACTATGTCATTTTTGACACATGGTGACTTTTCCAAATGACTACAGCTTAACCACAGGTTGGAGTCTCTAATTCAGGCCAATAAGAAGGCTCTTTTTCTCTCCCCATTAAAGAAAACCCTCCCAGTTGGTTTCGTCCCCCAAAAAACTTACATCACAATTGGCTCGGCCCCCGTTACCACATCTTTGCTCTCTCAGGGTCTGTAGGAAAAGCAGACAGCACCTGGGTCACGTGAGGCTCCCCCCCACCCCCACCCCCCCTCTCCCTCCGCCAGGTGCCCTTGGAGAAGGGGACCCAGGCTTCTCCATGTACCAGATGTTTGAATTCTGCAGAGAGGCTGCCGTTGTTGGACTCTTCCATGTTCATCACTTTCGTGTTTGTGCCCAGAATGTTAAATTTCCGGGATCTGAATCACAGGAGAAAAACCAACCACACAGGTGATGGAGCAGCCAGAGGACAAAGTCAGATTAAACAGATCAAAAGGAAGCCTTTAGGCTGAACTCACCCTCTGAGAGCCGCAACATCCCCGGAGTCTCTGTTAAGAATATAAACTGGTGTTAATAAGACTGGCCCCGTTTCTTCGAAAAGTCTACTCTATCCGTAATGTACTCTGCTGGAAAAAAACCACTGTTCTCCTGGGAATTTCTGTAAACGATTCAATTACATTTTGTACGTGAAATACGACAACCCTGTACAAGCCTGCCCAATATCAATTTCCCCCTCCCAATAGACCCTTGCATCTGCTCAGGTATCCTTCCAGTCCCCGCCTCCAGGGGATCCTGATTGTTCATTAAGTACATCAGAACATAGCACTCCACGGTGTGGTGGTCCCAGGGCGAGGACATGACCTACGCTGTCTCAGACTGGGAAGGAATTACAACATGGGCTGGATTTATTTTCCATAGCTTCAACTGAACACGAGCAAGGAAGCATATGACCTTACTTATACTGCAACTCAGAAGGGAACCTCACAAAGCCAGTGATACTTATGATGGCGGGGAAGGCACACGGAAGATTCTGGGTCCAGGATGACATAAGTGAGTCACTGATCTCACTGTCAGGAACTTGCCCTAACTCTGCATTTCCAGTTATACTGGGCTGCAAATTTCCTTATTATTTAAGCCACACTGGGTTTTCTGTAAAGGTTTACTACTCCCTGTAACTCAAATCGTCCCATTTCGTATTAGCTGGAAACAATCTTCCTAGCCTGTCCGGTCTTTCAGCTCTATGTGTTTGAACATACAGCTTTTTTTTTTTTTTTTTTTTTTTTTTAATATTGAGCCTTTTTTTTTTTTTAACGTTTATTTATTTTTGAGACAGAGACAGAGCATGAACGGGGGAGGGGTAGAGAGAGAGGGAGACACAGAATCGGAAGCAGGCTCCAGGCTCTGAGCCATCAGCCCAGAGCCCGACACGGGGCTCGAACTCACGAACCGTGAGATCGTGACCTGAGCTGAAGTCGGACGCTTAACCGACTGAGCCACCCAGGCACCCCAAACATACAGCTTTTTATATAGTCACATTTCTCAGTCTTTTCCTTTCTTATTATTTTATTACTTTTTAAAGTGGTTTTTTTTTTTTTGAGAGAGAGCTAGAGTGAGAGCAAGTAAGCGGGGAAGAGGGGCAAAGGGGTAGAGAGAGAGAGAGAATACCAAGCAGGCTCCACACTCAGTGAAAAGCCCAACATGAGACTTGATCCCATGACCATGAGTTGGACGTTCAACTGACTGAGGCACCCAGGTGCCCCTATTATTTTAGTACTCTTTTAAAAGTGCTTCTCCATTGCTACATATTCATGAATATAGCTACTATTTATTAAATAGAGTATTTCGTGTCGGTTTACAGATTAAAATTGGTCAAATTTTAAACCATTCAGAAGATATCTTTCCATATATCACAGGTTAAAAAAATTTTTTTATTAATGTTTATTTACTTTTTGAGACACACACACACACACACACACACACACACACACCATGAGCAGAGGAGGAGCAGAGAGAGAGAGGGAGACACAGAATCTGAAGCAGGCTTCAGACTCTGCACTGAGCTGTCACCAGAGTCCAACGCAGAGCTCGAACTCAGGAGTGGTGAGATCATGACCTGAGCCGAAGATGGACACTCAACCGACTGAGACACCCAGGCACCCCCCATATATCACAGTTTATAACTTAAGAGTCCATGTTACCAGGAAATTCTCTCTCATGTTTAACCTATATAGCCTTTTTTTTTTAAACTTTTTTTTTGCGTCACAGCTTTCACATGTAACTGATGAATAATAAAGTACACTATTGAAAATGTATTTGGATAAGATTTGACACACACCTATATATACTACACACACCTATGAAATCATCAGCCCAAACAAGGTGATGAACATACCCAATGTCCCCAAAGTTTCCCCAAGCCCATTTGTAATCCATTTCCCAATCCCACACTCCACCCCACCTTTGTCCCCAGGCAATCACTGGTCTGCTTTCAGTCACTATAGGTGCATTTGTATTTCTAGGATTCTATACGAATGGAAGTATGTATTCTTGTTTCTTGGTCTGGCTTCCTTCACTCGGTGTAATTATTTTGAGATTTCTCATGTGTGCCTGGTATCAACGTTCATTCCTCTTTATTGGGAAGTGATATTTCATTTATGGATAGACCACAAATTACGAAGCAACAGTGGAGCAATCGGTCAGCGCAAGCTACTTACAGATACGCCGCAAGGTGTCTATTCACTCGCCTGTTCATGGACATTTACGTACAGCCCTTTGCGTGCACATATGCTTTCGTTTCTCTTGGGTTAATACTGAAGAGTGGAATGGTAGGCTTATAGGGTAGGTACGTGTTTAACTTTGTAGGAAACTGCCAAGCTCTTTTCCCAGAATGGTTGTACCATTTTGCCATTTTACCATCATTATGTTATATGTTCACCTATGCTTTTAAGATACATTAGCTGAAACATAGAAATACATCTGATGGACAGCGAAACATAAAACTCTAATTTCTCATTCAAATCCCCCCTGCCCCCAATATCAGGTTGTCCCAAAACTACTTCCTGAATACTCCACCCTTTACTAGCTGATTTGACATGTCATTTTTAACGTATATTAATTATTTATATAAACTTGAAGCCCATTTCTGGACTCAAGATTTTGCTGCCATGATCAGTTTGTTCCTGCCCTAGTAACACACACATTTAGTAACTGAAACTCTGTGATACATTTTAATGTCTGGCAAGGCAGCTTCCCATTATTTTTAGTCACTAAAAAAATGTTTTTGAAAGTAAAATGGTGGTTGCCCGGGGCTAGGAGGATAGGGAAATGGGGATTTGTTGTTCAATGGATGTAAAGTTTCCATGTCGCACAAGGAAGTAGTTC
This sequence comes from Neofelis nebulosa, assembly GCF_028018385.1. Lineage (NCBI taxonomy): Eukaryota > Metazoa > Chordata > Mammalia > Carnivora > Felidae > Neofelis > Neofelis nebulosa. The sequence goes on along the minus strand of NC_080797.1, from coordinate 34,718,796 downwards.
CGGAAATCTGCTGCACAGCAGTGTGAATATACACAACGCCATACACTTAAAAATAATCAAGAAGGTGGGGCGCCTGGGTGGCTCAGTCGGTTAAGCGTCCGACTTTGGCTCAGGTCATGATCTCACGGTTCATGAGTTCGAGCCCCGCTTCGGGCTCTCTGCTGACAGCTCAGAGCCTGGAGCCTGCTTCACATTCTGTGTCTCCCTCTCTCTCTCTGCCCCTTCCCTGCTCATGCTGTGTCTCTCTCTGTCTCAGAAATAAATAAACATTAAAAAAAATTAAAAAAAAAATAATCAAGAAGGTAAATTTTATATATTAAATTTTTTTATCATAATTAAAAATAACACACCCTTTTTTATTTTATTTATGTTTATAAATATTTGCGCTTTTTTTTAAGTTTATTTATTTATTTTGAGAGAGAGAAAGAGCGCACACATACGTGAATGGGGAAAGGGCAGAGAGAGGGGGAGAGAGAATCCTAAGCAGGCTCCACACCCAGCGCAAAGCTCTATGCTGGGCTCCATTTTACAAACTGTGAGATCATGACCTGAGCCAAAACCAAGAGTCTGATGTTTAACCTATTAAGCCACCCAGACGCCCCCAAATACATCCTTTAAAAAACAAACAAACAAAAAACAGGGGCACCTGGGTGGCTCAATCAGTCAAGTGTCTGACTTTGGCTCAGGTCATGATCTCACAGTTCCTGAGTTCGAGCCCTGCATTGGGCTCTGTTCTATAGAGCCTGCTTTGGATTAGCTCCCTCTCTCTCTGCCCCTCCCCCCACTTGCACTCTGTCTCTCTCTCTCAAAAATAAACGTTAAAAAAAAATTTTAAAAACCTTTCTTTGCTTATTTTTCTCATCTAAGATACAACTTGAAAAGCAAGTCAAAGGTTTAAAAAATTCTACTCACATTTTGCTTGGTGCCATGTTAACTGAGAAGAATTAACATCTTTATGATAAAAATCCACAATCCAGGAATATGATCTGTCTTATCACTTTTTACAATATCCCCTCCTCATAAAATTTCATAATTTTCTTCAAATAGATCTTACACATTTCTGTTACGTTTATCACAATATATTTTTTACTTTTGTTGCTTATTGTGAGATTATGCTAATATGTGGTTGAAGTTATTAATTTTTGTTTATTTTTATTAAGACTACCACCTTCCTGGGCGCCTGGGTGGCTCAGTTGGTTAAGCGTCCGACTTCAGCTCAGGTCATATCATGGCTTGTGAGTCTGGGCCTCACGTCGAGCCCCTGTGCTGACAGCTCAGAACCTGGAGCCTGTTTCTGATTCTGCGTCTCCTTGTCTCTCTGCCCCTCCCCCACTTGTGCTCTGTCTCTATCTCTCAAAAATAAATAAATGTAAAAAAAAAAAAAAAAAAAAGACTACCACCTTCCTCAAGTCCCTTATTTCATTAGTAATTACTTTCCAGTTCACTCTCTTCATGATTTCCAGATAAATAATTACGTCACCAAAAATTAAGGATACATTTTCCTTTTTCAAACCTCTTCAAAGTATATGTGCATTTTAATTTTTGAAAGGTATTGCCAAATTTTGAAAAGTATGTACCCGAGGGGTGCCTGGGTGACTCAATTGGTTAAACCTCTGACTTTGGCTTAGGTCATGATCTCGCGGTTCACGGGTTCGTTCGATCCCCACGTCAGGCTCTGTGCTGACAGCTTAGAACCTGAAGCCAGCTTCGGATTCTGTCTCCCTCCCTGCCCTTCCCCTGCTCACATTCTGTCTCTCTCTCAAAAATAAACAAACATTAAAAAAAGAAAAAAAAAAAGAAAGAAAAGGATGTATTCCATTGCGTGGTGAAGTGTGGAACAATAAAAACCATCAACTTTTCCCCATATAGTCTGGATTTTATATGACATAATTTATGCATAATTTATATGCATAAATTACACTTACAAGTAAAAAATTAAAGAAAAAGAGGGACCCAGAGTCACAATAGCAATTGAAACTCATATCTGTACCACTAGCTTTGTGGTTTTGGTCAGGGCAAGGCTTCTGACAATTTTTGTTCAATAAATGAAGCTCCTTGAATGGAAATAGTCTCTAAGTTCACATGGTATCTGTTAAAGTTCTCATTTCTCTGTCTCTCATTTGAAAAAAAGAGAAAAAAAGAGCAAATATACGGAGTACTTACTTGTCAATGCACACTTTAATTTTAAGCTGATAATTTAACTCAGGGAATTTGACCAGCAATCTATTTCAAAAAAGAGGGGAAAAAAAAAGTTTCTGAGTAAAGGAAAAAAAAAATCAGTTTCAAAGAAAAGTCAGTAGGCTCCCCCAGCAACGTCTACTTGAAGGAATATAAAATTCACAACGCTTTATTTCTAAAAGGTGAATGAAGCACAATCCCAAATCCCTCTTCCTGCTTAGTGCCGTCTTTGACCTTATGTTGAGTATCACCCCTTCAGGTCAAGAGGTCCTGAAAGAAAGCCTAAGAAATCCGAACTTGGACAAGGTTGTGAGAGATTCAGCAAAGGATAATAAAAGCCATTTCATGAGAAATATTACGGGAATACGTGCTCTGCAGCTGGTATTCCTTCTATTAAACCTGAAACCTAATGCCATACACCAAGCTTCTGAAGAGGGAAATTTCACTACGGAAGGGCAAACCCCAAAGCACCTGTTCTGACTTGGGTGTGAAAGTCACACCCCACCCTCCAGGCTCACCACCCACCTGCTCTAATTACCTCTTAGCTTCTAGATCACTAAGCCTTTCTCTTTCCCTTAAAATCCTCAGGGAAAAGTAGGCTCAGAGAACAGAAAATAACCAGCATTATTTTGCCTCCCTCGCAGGGCAGAAGGAGACACAACGAACTAAGACCGTGGGATTGAAATTTCAGGAAGATGCCCAAGTAACCTCGAAAAGAGGTAACCGTTCCTTAACTTCTGACAGAAGAGTCAAAGGGCAAGTTGATATTATGCCAACAAATTCCATACCCACCATACCATCGCCTGTGATGCCTGGAAAGAACAACCCTGGCCACCAACTCTCTTTCATCCTAAGAGCATCCCTCAATGATGTATCTACCAGAAGAGGAAGGACAGGGCCCACCTGACTTTGGTAGTGAACTGGACGCCAGTCTTGATGACCAATGGCCGGTCGGGATGCATGGGCATGCAGGGCTGCCGCTCAACCACAAAGGCACTGAAAGGCACAGGGAAGGACGGCAGTCCGTAAGCTTCCTGGTGAAACAGTCTTTGCCCTGTGCCTCCAAAGTGAAGGAGGTGTATGTGGCGGGGGAGGGGCAGTGATGAGAGAAAGAATTCTAAGTTACCTTTTCATTAAGTTTCTAAACAGCTCCACAATCCTCTCCTCCAGCATTGGCCGGTGCTGTACAATGGGATCCCCTTTGTAGGACACTTTTTGCTGCAACTCCTCCAGTTTCTTAATTTGTTGGCGGGTCTGAAGTTGAGATTCCGCTAACGAGGTTATCCTACCAATAAAATAAGAAAGCTACCAGTCACCTGAGTGCGGCACCGGTGAGAGTTAGAGAAGGGGAAGGGAATCCCACCACCATGCAGTCCCCTAAAATAAGAAAGGGTCATTTTTTTTTTTTTTATTGTGGTAAAATATACATAGCATAAATCATTGGCATTAAATAAGAAAAAGTGGCGGTGGGTGGGGGGAGCCTGGCTGGCTCAGGCGGCAGAGCACGTGACAGCTGATCTCCGGGTCAAGCCCTGAGTTCAAGCCCCACGTTGGGCATAGAGCTTACTGAAAAATAAAATAGGGATGCCTGGGTGGCTCAGTCGGTTGAGCGTCTGACTTTGGCTCAGGTCATGATTTCACGGTTTATGAGTTTGAGCCCCACGTCGGGCTCTGTGCTGACAGCTCAGAGCCTGGAGCCTGCTTTGGATTGTGTCTCCCTCTCTCTCTGCCCCTTCCTTGCTTGTGCTCTGTCTCTCTCTCTCTCTCTCTCTGTCTCTCTCTCAAAAGTAACTAACATTAAAAAAAATGTTAAAAAAAAAAAAGAAAATAAGCAAAAGGGAATTTCTTTATTATTATTACTTTAAATAATACCTTCCTCAAATTTAACATTTCAGAGAGGGAGCTAGGCATAAGGAAGAAGTGTTAAAACATACCCCTAAGAAGCATGAACAGAGTTATCATCAGGAGGTAACAAGCATTAGAACCCAGCAATGGAGAATGTGAAATATGAAATTTGGCACTGTCTTCATCCTAACCTGTCTTTGGACCAAAATGTGGGGACTGGGGAAAGGCTGACAATTAGGTGGCCCAAGAAGATGGGTTTGAGCTCGTTCTGCCGCTCACTGTCTGAGCAATCCTGGCCAGGTCCCTTCACCATGCGGACCTCGATGTCCCCTTGCATGAAAGAAGGGGCTGAAGGGGTTGAACTACATGATTAATAAAGACTAAAAGACCTCAAAGAGAGAAAGTAAAGGATTTTAGGGTTGGGGGCGGGGGTAAGGAACAGGGCAGCTGCTGGGATTTCTGGGCTCCCTGACTCTCTTCTGGCACTTCCATTCTCCTATTTCCAGAACTCAAGCTTTTTGGTTCCCTGATCAGAAAGCACTTAAAACAGCTTTCAGTAAGTTGACAAAACTCAGGGTTAGTGAGGATATGAACAAACAGGCTTTCTCAGGCAGAGCTGTCCTAAATTTCCAATTTCATGCTCTACGTGTCTGGTGGTTCCCCTTTATGTCAAGTTTCTCATAATTTAAGCTGGTGCATCATGTTCACTGTTGGGCCTTGCACATCAAGGATATTCACCAAGACCTGCTGCAAGAATGAAAGCAAAAGAACAGATAAAGAATGATCCCACTAGGGTGCCTGGGTGGCTCAGTGAGTTAAGCGTCTGACTTTTTATCTCGGCTTGGGTCATGATCTCAGCGTTCATGAGACTGAGTCCTGTGTCGGATTCTGTGCTGACAGCACAGAGCCTGCTTGGGATTTCCTCTCTACCTCTCTCTCTGCAACCATCTCAAAATAAACAAACAAACATTAAAAAAAAAAAAAAAGGTAACCAAGGGGCCCCTGGGTGGCTCAGCTGGTTGAGTGTCTGACTCTTGATTTCAGCTCAAGTTGTGCTCTCACAGTTTGTGAGATCGAGCCCCACATAGGTCTCTGTGCTGATGGTGTGGAACCTGCTCGGGATTCTCTCTCTTCCTCTCTCTCTCTCTCTCTCTCTCTCTCCCTCTCCCTCTCAAAATAAATAAATATACTTAAAAAATTTGTTTTTAATTTAAAAATTTTTAAAAGATAACCAAAATTAAAAAAAAAGATGGGTGCCTGGGTGGCTCAGTCGGTTAAGCGTCTGACTTTGGCTCAGGTCATGATCTCACAGTTTGTGAGTTTGAGCTCTGCATCGGGCTCTGTGCTGACAGCTTAGAGCCTGGAGCCCGCTTCAGATTCTGTGTCTCCCCCTCTCTCTGCCCCTACCCTGCTCATGCTTTGTCTCTTTCTGTCTCGAAAATCAATAAAAACATTAAAAAAAAAAGAAAGAAAATGTAGATGACTCTGTTTACATATATATGTACAATAACAAACGTCCAGAGGAATGGTCATTGAAATTTTAACTATAGGTACCTCTAAACGATTGGTTTTTTTAAAAGACTTTTCCTCTTTCTATTAATTTTTTGTATTTGAATTTTTTCCTTTATAAAGAGCATGTATTATTTTAGATTATTAAAATAACTAAAACTCAAACTTTAGTCTGTGCCACATAGTTACACCAAAAGCTTTATTTAAGCTATTAAATAAAACATGCTTATATGTAAGAGACGAATCACTGGGTTCTACTCCTGAAGCCAATACTACACTGTTTGTTAACTAACTTGAAAATAAATTAAAATAAATAAATATATATATATATATATATATATATATATATATATATATACTTAAAATATAGTAACATAAACACATTTTTATCAAAAAGGTGTCGAGGGGTGCCTGGGTGGCTCAGTCGGTTGGGCGTCCGACTTAGGCTCAGGTCACGATCTCACGTGAGTTCAAGCCCCACATTGGGCTCTGCGCCGACAGCTCAGAGCCTGGAGCCTGCTTTGGATTCTGTGTCTCCCTCTCTCTCTCTCTGTCTCTCCCCTGCTCACACTCTGTCTCTGTCTCTCAAAAAAATAAACATTTAAAAAATTAAAAAAAAAAAAAAAAAAAAAAGGTGTCCAAAAAGGTGAAACTCTTTAGACTCTCAGACTCGATTTGAATACAAAAAAGTCTCCACCTTGGAGACGGAGGACCAACCCCGGAGGCCTGCAGTTATGACCAGGATTTCAGCACAGCTTTCTAGAAAGGAAGGGAACACGTCTCTTTCATCTCTTACCAGTTTTCTAGGCGGTCGAGGCAGATGTTGGGCGGGCCCCCGATGCACGCAATCTGCTGCCGCCTCTTCCAGTCGGCCAGCTCTTCGTCCGTGAGCGTCTTCTGCACATACTCCATGGCTGACAACAGCCCCGCCAACTCACTCACGATGCTCTGGTTGGAAACCCAAACAAAGTCAGAAAACATTTCCTCAGACCGTCTCGAACCACACTCTTTAGTCACTTCCAGAAAAGGAGCTTATTAGAAACCAGCCAAGGTCTGCCACAAGGCGTGGCGGCCGCGCAGGTGAGGGGGATGCTCTTACGCGCCGCATCTGGTCCAGCGCCGTGAGCATCTGTTCCAGCTGCTGCATCTTCTGCCTGGTCACGGACTGGTTGTTTCCATTCAGATCCTGCATGTCTGCGGATGAAGGAAAACCTCCTTGACCTGACAGGATACTGGCACGCTTCACACCTGGCTCCCGGAGGCACCGGTTACCCCCCCACCACCCCCCCACCCCCCCACCCCCGTGTGCCAACGCCCGCCCCCCGCCCCTGCCACAAAGTCTGAACGGGACGCCAGACACAGAAGTCCTGAAACTCAAGCAACTCACTTTCTACCGCAGATTTTAACGTCTCTAATAGTCACTTGCCTCCTTGACTCTTGAGGGTTTTATAGTTGAAGTCAAAGTCATCCTGGAGATTCTCTACCACTTTCATTTTCTGTTCTAGGTCCTGCTCAAGACACAACAAAAAAGAAAAATAGAAGTAAAAAAAAAAAAAAAAAAAAAAAGATTTTCCCGGGGGAAGAGGGAAAAGAAAGTTTCTGAGAATTAAAATGAAGCCAAAACCTCAACAGAGACACACGCAGGACCCACAGGCAATGCCCCCAAGGAAAGGCTTCCTGCCCACGACTTGCTTCACCTGTACTCGCTTCCGAACATCTTGCAGGTGCTGCTCCAGCATCTGCTGCTTCTCCGTCACCACGGCGGCCGTGGGGTGGTTGGCCTGGCCCCCTTGCTGCCAAATGAGAGAGCGAACACCCGTGTGAATGCAGGAAACATGGGGGAAAAAAAGCACCTCTGTCCGGTCTCCATCCCACCCACACCCTTCCCGTCTGGCCGAGGTGCTGCTGCCGCCGTGAGGGGAAGGGAAACAGAGGCAGCGTGCCGGGCGTCATCAGCACGGTGCCCAGGAGGCTCTCCCGTAGTTTTGCCCGTGTCCTGGCCTTTTTTTGCCCCAGGCCACACTAAAAAGCCACTCTGTGTCGCCCTAGGAGACCACATGTTGAGCTAAGACATGGTCCCCACCTGCAAAAACTTCATCCTAGGTAACGTATGTTAAAAAATTCAGAACAATTATGACAGCAGATTTTCGATGCCCATTTAGTGTAGGTGGTGCCCGACACGTTTTCGCGGGATAATAAAAAACCACTGTTCCAGAGGCAAAATGCTACATGAAGAGAGAATACCTCACGGGAGAAGGGAAGGGTGGTGCCTTGAAAAGGTCGGAGAGCCCCTGGAATATAAACATGGTAAATTCTATCAAAGTAAGAGAAAATCTGGGCTCCTGGCTGGCTCAGTCAAAGGAGCGTGTAGCACTTGATCTCAGGGTGGTGAATTTGAGCCCCATGTTGGGTGTAGAGATTACTTAAGACGAATAAATTAAAAATTTTTTAAAAGACCACATAAAAGCCGCAGTGATCAAGACAGTCTGTGCTGGCATAGGACTGAGGAATCCATCAACAGAACGGAATTGAGAGTCTAGGAAAGACATTATAGACCCAGTTTTTCAAAGCAGAAATTCTCAAAGACAGACTTCACACTGAGTCACCGGATTCTCCTGGCTTTAGGTTCTGTAATCTTGCAAACAGATCTCTATTTGTGCCGCTGGCTCATGTCAAGCCCCAACTACTGATCTCTCTGACTTCTAATCTGTTCTCTATACTGCTACCAGGAGTCTTCAAAAGTGATCCAAACATGCCAGTTCTAGAGGGATCCATTCTCTCCCTCTCCCACGGCCCCCATCCAAGTCCAGAGAACACAAACTTCCCTGAGAAGTTTAGGGAAGGCAACCTCCACCCCTATTTATTCTCTTCATAGGGGGAGTGACTCATCTGATCGGTGAGATTAAGAGAAACACTCTGCACTCACAGATCTTCGAAGAACCCAGCATGTTAGCTGGTGCCTCTCTCCTCCACCTCTGCCTTCCTGGGGCACCCCCAGGGCAGGAGCGAGGGCCTGGTTTCTAGAAGTGGTTCTAGAGATCTATCTCTCAGTGTTAAGTGGGTATTAGTCTATGGTCTCTGAAACTCCACATGGATGTATACTGCTCTGCAAACCCAATCTCTCCATCCCAACATCTAACACAGGGGCAGGCATCTGAAATCCCTCATGGTTACCTGCCCAAACTATGTTTTCCAGTCTCATTTGACCAACAGCACAGCGGATATTTTAGTCTGTGTTTGACTGCCACGTCTATTTCTAAATCGCCATTGCACTTAAAGGGGAAAGGATGTGATTGATTACCACCCACAGAAGCCCGCCTCGAGTACCCTTGTAAAAACCACTGGCTCCAGGTATATCATCTCAGCCCGGCACAGACAGACGTTTCACATAATCTGGTAACAAGCTCAGCCTTCCCTCCCTGTCGATCACCCCAAACTACCCACTCTTCCCCACATACAGCATGTTTTTCACACTCTACCTCCCCACACACTGTCTGCTCTGCCTGACATGTGCTTCTGCACAAGCACACCTGAACTTATTCACCTTCAAACTCAGTGCCACCATTTGCTCTCCTGTAAAACCTTATTCAACTACGGTAGGCAAGATTACTCACATCTTCCTCTGTGTTTCTCTCACTTTGACTGTCTGTATACCTTCAATCCCAACTAGACTGAGAGCAATGATTAGCAGGGGTCACATCTACTCGTCTTCCTATCTCCTGGTGCTTTACCCATAAGAGACACTTCAAAATATGCCAGCTGATGACAACAGAGAAAATAACAGTAGGGCCTGGGCTGAAGCCTCAAATATCCGACTTGTAGTTCTAGATCAAGGGCTGCAACTTTTTCTAAAAAGGCCAGGTGGTAAATATTTTTGGCTTTGTGGGTCATACAGGCTCTGTTGTAAATACTCAGCCTTGTCACTGCAGCATGAAGACAACCACGGACAAGGCATACGTAAATGGGTGTGGCTGTGTTCCCCAAAATTTCGTTTGCAAAATCAGGCATGGCAGGCTGGATTTGAGCCACGGGCATAGTTTGCCAACGCCTGATCTCTAAGATTGGGAACATCCTTAGGGCACCTACCTCTCATGATAAATAAAGTTGGAGCCTCTACCCAAATTGGCTTAAATCGAATATTTTTATCTTATGGGACAGGATGCAAACATAAAGGTTCTCCCCAACAGAAAGCTCTAGTGATGCCTGGACAACCTCCCTATCTCCAGTGTGTCGAACAGTGAGTGTTATCAGTTACCCTTTCACCCATATCGGAGCACAGCAGTTTCCGCTTAAAGTTCTTCCGTGGGTTCCCGTTTCTTACAGGAGTGGTGACAGTGATCATGATGGTGACAGTGATTGTGACGGCAGCAGCAGAAAGCAGTTAATGCTCATTTCACATGTGTCAGGCACCGTTCTAAGCATTTTACAGGCATGAATTAATTTAGCTCCATGAAGTAGGAACTATAGTCATTCCTACTAGAGGAACACCCCCATTGCCTGAGGCTCCACAGCAAGTGGCATAGCTATGGGGCTCAAACCCAGGCAGTCTGGCCACAGGACCCTTGCAGCAAACTGCTCTTCCAAAGCCCAGCTGTTGGGCATGACTAAAGAGATGTTCACAATATGGCCCTTGACTAGCTGATCATTCCTTATCCAACCAGATGCTGAATTTTCCGCACTCCTCCCAAGAATACACACGTTAAGGTTTCCCTGTCTGAACACGATCTTCTCTCTGCCTGGAGGGCTCTCTCCTCATCAGCCTGGTGCACATGTAATCAGCCTTACGTCTTGGCTCAAACACAATCTCTCTCTCCGTGATACCTTCCCTGACTCCCTCAGTTAGACTTAGATGTCCTTTCTTCTATGTTCCTGCTACATCTTTGTCTTGTAAGAGAAAAAAATGGTACACTTATGTTCATAACGGCATTATTCACAAGAGTCAAAAGGTGGATGTCACCCAAGTGTCCCTCAACAGACAAATGGATAAACAAAATGGGGTATACATACAGTGGAACATTATTTAGTCTTTGAAAGGAAGGAAATTCTGACATGTGATATAACAAGGATGAACTGTGAGGAATTACGGTAAGTGAAATAAACCAGTCACAAAAATACAAACAGTGTTATGATTCCACTTCTAATAAGGTCCCCAGAGTAGTCAAATTCACAGAGACAGAAAGTAGAATGGTGGTTGCCAGTGACTAGAATAAAAGGGGAATGAAAAAGAGCTACTGTTTAATGGGTACAGAATTTTACTTTTGCAAGATGAAAAGCATTCTGAAGACAGGTTGCACAATAATGTTATTGAACTTAACACTACTGACCTATACACTTAAAAATGGTTACGATGGTGGGGCACCTGGCTGGCTCAGTCGGTTGAACGTCTGACTCTTGCTTTTGGCTCAGGTCATGATCTCACGGTTCATGAGTTTGAGCCCCACATCGGGTGAGCTCTAGCCCCGCTCCGGGCTCTGACTCTCTTCTCCTTCTCTCTCCTTCTCTCTCTGAACCTCATGGGATTCTCTCTCTTTCTCTCAGAAAGAAATAAATAGGGATTCCTGGGTGGCTCAGTCAGTTGAGCATCCAACTTCAGCTCAGCTCATGATGTCACGGTTCGTGGGTTTGAGCCCCATGCTGGGCTCTGTGCTGACAGCTCAGAGCCTGGAGCCTGCTTCGGATTCTGTGTCTCCCTCTCTCTCTGCTCCTCCCCCACACTCTGTCTCTCTCAAAAATATAAAATAAAAATTATAAATAAATAAATAAATAAATAAATAAATTAGATAAAATTTTTAAAATATTTATCCTGAATGCATTCATCTTCCTAAACTCTTGTTAGTTCCAATAGTTTATTTATTTTTCTTTTTTATTTTTCTTAGCTTATTTATTTTGAGAGAGAGAGAGAAAGAGCGTGAGCAGGGGAGGGGGAGAGGCAGAAGGAGGGAGAATTGCAAGCAGGCTCCTGTCAGCATAGAGGTGTATGCAGGGCTCGAACCCAGGAACCGTGGGATCATGACCCAAGCCAAAATCAAGAGTCAGACACTTAACTGACTGAACCACCCAGGTGCCCCTCCAATAGTGGTGTTTTTGTTTTTTGTTTTTTTGTTTCTTTTTAATTATCTCCCTTGGATCTTGTAGGAAGCCCTATCCATCTATAAATAATGACAATTTTGTCTCTAGCTTTCCAACATTTATGCCCTCATTCCTTTTTCTGTCTTACTGTATTGGCTGAATCCTTCAGAAAAACATTAATGGCAAGAGGCATCCTCAATCTTGTAACTGCTTTTAATGAGAATAGTTTAGTGTTCCATCATGTGCATACTGTTCTGTTTGGTTTCTGACAAATATTCTTTATTGTGTTAAGAAAGTTCTGACAAATTTTATTTACTGTGTTAAGAAAGTTTCTTACTTCTTATCTAGAATGGACACTACATTTGTTGTCTAACAAAAATGAGGGTTTTTCTTCTTTATCTTACTAATTTAGTGAATTACATTAATAGAATTCCTAATGTTGAGCCATCCTTGCACTCCTAGAATATAAGCCATGGTTGGTACACTAACTAGGATACCAAAATCGTAATCATTTTCTTTACTTACACTGTCTTTTTTGGGTTTTGATATTAGGATTATTCCAGCCTCATAAAATAAGTTGGAAACATCTCTTTTCTTTCTAGACTTTGGAAGAGTTTGAATGATAACAGAACAATCCATACCATGAAAGTCCGTTAAAATAAAACTTTTAAACCATCGGGCCTATTAGCTTTTTTTGGTGGGAAAGGGAGTGTACAGTTTTTTAAAAGTTTTTTTCAATATATATTTATGGTCACTGATCTATTTAAGTTTCGTTCTTCTTTTTTAGTATATTTTAATTTTATATTTTATTGCATTATAAAATTGTTTGATTTTTCTGTTTCTCCCAGGCCACAACGTCCTCTAAACCAAGGGGTCACGATAACTAGCACAACACAGTAAGATATATCCACACATACACACATAATAGATTGGATGTTACAGATATTTTAGATATTCTACATAGATAATATATTAGATGTTCTAGATAGATATGTCTATCATATATCAATATAAGTGATATGTCTGTCATATAACAACAGAAGTGATGGGGCCAGTGGCATGGAACTGTTTCCCAGTGGAAGTTAGTGTCATGTTCTCTCTATCCCCTAGGCTAACCACATCTCTAGCTCTAGTGAGGATATTCTCAAACTTAAGCACAAAAGAGAAATGCACATGAACCTGAATGATTCAGTCTCAAATAATATCCAAGGTGGCACCCAGGAACAGTACCTTATCATACCCCACTCGTGCAAACGTGAACTGGTACAGTCTTTAGAGAAGGGAATCTAGATCTATAAAACTAAAATATATACACCCTTTGACCCAGCAATTCCATGCCTGGAAATTTACCATAGAGAAATCAAAATGCAAACATAAAGTTGTATAGGGAGACATTGCAGTAGTGTTTATAATGGGGGGAAAAAAACCAGGATGAAGCAAATGTCAAAGAAAGAATAATTGAATAAAGTATAGCAAATCTATACCACAGAATATTATAGAGCAAATAAAGAAAATGAGTTAGCTTTATAGTACTGGACTTAGAAGGATTTATATGACATAATATTAAATGAAAAAAGCAAGAGGCAGAGAAGTAAACCCATTTAAATATGATGTGTGTGTGTGTGTGTGTGTGTGTGTGTGTGTGTGTGTGTATTTTCTGTAATCTATATGAGTCTGGAGAAAGGTATGAAACCATATATACCACACTATTAATGTTGGTTTCCTGGGAAGAGATAATAAAGGAAGGGAGTGACATTGCAGATTTTTGTAAAACTTTCTTCCCTGTACCATTGTGTAATGTTAAAAAAAAAAATTTTTTTTTAAAGGAGAGTGCATTATATACTCAAGAAAAAAAAAATGAATTCTTTTCATTGGATAGAAGAAAAAACACCAAAACACCCACTTCTACCATGGAGGTCGGTGCACGCCCTAACAACTGGGTAAGAGCAAGCACATCTTTGAACGTCAGAAGGAAAGCACATCTTCAATAGTGCTTTGTTTCTTCCCACGGCTCACCTGGGCTGCAGTGGCCGCAGTCTGGAGCAGGCGGGACTCTTCCCACAGGCACCGGGCCACAATTCGGGCAATCTCCATTGGCTTCTCCAGATACCTGCTCTGTAGGTGGGAGAGAGGGAATGAAAAGTAGTAGCAGCAGACTAAGGAAATGCGGATCCAACTTTGCTAACTTAAAGCTAACTTCCTCATAGACTGATGAGCATTACATCTACTATATGAAACAATAAAACGAGGGCCTCAGAGCCTGACCCCCACCAGTGGGAGATGAAGGGGCGAACAGGAAAAAGATCGTCACAATGAGCTGTACACCTGTGACTGAAGACATGTTAGTCTGAGTCTTTGGACAGTATGTTATCCTGGTCAAAGGCAACAGACTTTGTCTAAGAGTATCCAGTTATGGTCAAACATTTAACATTTAAAAATAAGTCACTGGAGCACCTGGGTGGCTCAGTCGGTTGAGCATCCGACTTCGGCTCAGGTCATGATCTCACGGTTCGTGGGTTCAAGCCCTGTACCAGGCTCTATGCTGACACCTCAGAGCCTGGAGCCTGCTTCAGATTCTGTGCGTGTCTCTCTCTGTCCCTCCCCTGCTTGTGCGCTCTCTCTCTCTCTCTCAAAAATAAACATTTTTTAAAGTTTCTTAAAAAATGAATAAAAATTAAAAAATAAAAATAACTCATCTTCCTGTGAAACCACTAGTTACTGATCATGTTATTAACATGCTAACATAATATAATTAACATAACAATCCTAGCATTACCTCAACAGACAAAAGAAGCGGATTTCAGATAAAGATGCTCAAGGGTGGGTATACAGAGGTTTGAGAAAGGGCTACTAGCTTCTCCTTTGATTGAAAGTACAAGATAGGATCTCAATACTTAGCCAAATAAGAAAAGAAATACTCCCTGGACAGAAAGTGAACACCCTACTCTGCAGGGTCAAGTTTCTCATCACACCTGAAGGAACTGCTTGATTCTTCGCAGATTGTGTTGATAGAGAACATTCGATTCCTGTAGGAAACGGCTGTACTGCTGGTCGATCTCACCCAAGAGATTATGAAACACCAAAGTAGCATGTGATTCTTTGCTGGCCGCATATGCCCTAGGAAAAAGAAGGATACAGAATGATTCTGAAACCTACACACACACATGCGCATGCACACGCATAGAAACCATCAAGGAGGGTAGAAAACAAGGCAAACCGATGCTTTAACCCACTCATCACTTAGATTCACCTTGCTGAGCAACAAGAAATATTATGAATTCAATGATTATTAACAATTATTCCAGATCCCAGTAGCCACTGTCAGAGTCTATACTTATAATAAAAATATTCAGGTGAAGTGGACATATATGCTGTTGTGCTTTTAAATTCTTAGCTCTGAGGTCAGATTAGTAGTAGCTAATAAGCAATCCCAGGCTGGCATGGTCTATCTCCATCCTCTCTGCATCATCTCCCTGGCCCCTCACCAAACTCTAGAAAAACTAGGTCACAGGCTGGAATGAAATGAAAATTAATAGGTAGATCTGAACACATTAAAATGAAGGAAACAGTCATTGGAATTCTGTGCCATTATCTCCTCTATAAAAGAGTCTATTTCTCTTATCTGTGTCTCTTCCTATAACTAAAAGGGAATCATAATTATGGGCCCGAATCTCTACCCATGCCAGAACTTTCATTGAGATAAAAAATATTTGTAGCACATGCCTGGAGTGTCAGAACACACAGAGGATCTCACCAAGTCAATGAGATCCAAATCAGCCTTCAAAACATCCACCACCAAGCAGGCTGCTTCAATGTGCCAAGAGACAGTTGCCCACACACACTTCTAATACAGAAAACGTTTTTACAAGACCGAGAGTACCTCTTTATCTCCTGATCTCTTTCACCCCACCACCTACACCCCTAAGTTTTTTGATGAAATAGTTAGCACAGAATGAAGCTACAGCACGTTACGTCTCTTGACTCAAACCAAAACCTGACAATTTGGGGAGTTTCTCAGGAAGGACTTACCAATCTTGACTCTCAATCCAAGGGGCCAGAAACTGCCGCAGCTCCATCGGGAAGCTGTCACTGTACAGCTGATGAAGCTGCTCCAGGTACCGTGTGTCGAGCTGCTGTAGCTGATTCCATTGGGCCATCCTGCGGGAGTCAGGGGTCCCAGCTGTAAACCAAAGTGTTCATATGGTCACTGCAAGCCCAAGTAGGAGTCAATAATCTAGAAACACCCCACCTACCCAACACAGGCATCAGATCTGCGCTTAGGAATAAAAGATGCTTTGGAAAGGATCCTGCGTGTTTCTCCCCGTGTACAACAATACGTACACATTCACAGTCTCTAACTCTGGAACCACGTCGCAACTTCTTATTGGCTAGGATGTCAAGGTCAGCATGGCCTCTGCCAAGTTCCAGAATCCATTATCTACCAGAAGTATGTGAAGCTGAAAAATTACATAACCTCCAGGTTTCCACTTCCTCATCAGAGGAAGAGATCATAATTTCTTTTTTTTTTTTTTTTAATTTTTTTTTTAACGTTTATTTATTTTTGAGACAGAGAGAGACAGAGCATGAATGGGGGAGGGTCAGAGAGAGGGAGACACAGAATCCGAAACAGGCTCCGGGCTCTGAGCTGTCAGCACAGGGGCCCGATGCGGGGCTCGAACTCACGGACCGCGAGATCGTGACCTGAGCCGAAGTCAGCGCTCAACCGACTGAGCCACCCAGGCGCCCCGAGATCATAATTTCTATTTCTCATGGTTGTTGAGATAATTCCAAAGAACCCAGCCCAGTGCCTGGCACACAACAGATGCTGAACAGATGTTAGCTCCTTCCTTTCCACCCAATCCCCCCTTTTCACTGGGTGAACTGGAAGGAATATACACCAAACCTAAACTGAAACCAAAATGCGGGATGTGGCTGCTCAGGGAGGACGGAGAGCAAAACTCAAGGAATACAGGTTTAAAAGTATAAGCAAGGACCTGCCTGGGATTCTCCCACTCAATGAAAAGTAATTTTGTTTTGAAAGTTCTCATTCCGGGATGAGAAAGAAGAGATGCTAAATACCAGGCATGCAAGTTTTGTCCCCAGGCATACAAGCTCATGAATACACCAGGGAAATGCTCAGGTATGAGAAACCAGCCTGGCTAACCACCTTTAGTCCTCTTTCTGAATAGCTTGGGTCACGGAAATGTCATTTTTTTTTCCAAAAAATTTTTAATGTTTGTATTCATTTTTGAGACAGAGAGAGACAGAGCATGAGCAGGGGAGGGGCAGAGAGAGAGGGAGACACAGAATCCAAAGCAGGCTCCAGGCTCTGAGCTGTGAGCACAGAGCCTGACGCGGGGCTCAAGCTCATGGACTGTGAGATCATGACCTGAGCCGAAGTCGGACGCTTAACCAACTGAGCCACCCAGGCGCCCCCCCCCGCTTTTTTTTTTGAGAGAGAGAGAGAGAGAGAGCGAGAGCGTGAAAGCAGGTATTGGGGCAGAGGGAGGGGGAAAGACAGAATCTTAAGCAGCCTCCATGCCTAGTGCAGAGCTGGACAAGGGCTCTATGCAACGACCATGAGATCATGACTTGAGCCAAAATCAAGAGCTGGACACTCAACCAACTGAGCCACCCAGGCGTGCCATGGAAACATCAGTACAGACCAAGCAGTCTTAAGAGGTTGTAAAAATGACTACGAGTAATAGCCAAAGAGTGACATATGTACAGATCAAAGTATACTGAGATGGTTCTCTGGGATTGTGAGAACATTTAATGAAAGACTGAAGGCACACAAACATGTACACTTATCCAGAGTTCTTTATTTATTTTTCAGAGGAGGCATGAAGAAGCACCCTTATAACTGCCCCTTTCATAAAAATTACGGAGTCAGGGCACCTGAGTGGCCCAGTCAGTTAAGCATCCAACTTTGGCTCAGGTCATAACCTCATGGTTTGTGAGTTTAAGTCCCACATTGGGCTCTGTGCTATTAGTGCAGAGCCCATCTTGGATCCTGTCTGTGTCTCCCTCCCTCCCTCCCTCTCTCTCTCTTTCTCTCTCTCTCTCCCCCTCCCCCACTCACTCTCATTCTCTCTCTCTCTCTCTCAAAAATAAACATAAACAAATAAATATTTAAAAAATCATAAAAATTACAGAGCAAACTGGTAACAAAACCAACAGGTCTTGGGGTACCTGGGTGGTTCAGTTGGTTGAGCGTCCAACTTCGGCTCAGGTCCCGATCTCACAGCTCGTGGGTTCGAGCCCCGCGTCGGGCTCTGTGCTGACAGCTCGGAGCCTGGAGCCTGCTTCGGATTCTGTGCCTCCCTCTCTCTCTGCCCCTAACCCACCTGCATTCTGCCTCTGTCTCTCTCAAAAATAAAAATTAAAACAAAACAAAACAAAACAAAAAACCAATAGGTCTTCTGTTCCCCAAGCGGCAAGTATAATGGTAGCTAAGTGATTCAGGATCAGGTTTTTGTACAGAAACTAAGAGGCCTGTGCTGCAGGTTCCTTCCCACTTTTGTGGGAACACACACAGAATAACCTGCCTGCTACTGCCAGGGTGCAGGATCCCAGAGGTGCCATCAACTGTCAAGCTCTCAAGCATACATTCAGGAAAGCACAGGCAGGACCTTCCCAGTGGTCTTTTTTTTTTTTTTTTTTTTTTAACGTTTATTTATTTTTGAGACAAAGAGAGACAGAGCATGACGGGGGAGGGTCAGAGAGAGGGAGACACAGAATCCGAAACAGGCTCCAGGCTCTGAGCTGTCAGCACAGAGACCGACGTGGGGCTCGAACTCACGGACCGCGAGATCATGACCCAAGCCGAAGTCGGCCGCTTAACTGACTGAGCCACCCAGGCGCCCCCCGCAGTGGTCTTTTATACTGAACAATGAACAATCTAAGGAACACCATCCAAAAGAGATGTAATGCAAGCCACATACAGAATCTTGGGTTTTCTAGTAGCCATATTAAAAAACTAAAAAGAAACAAGTAAATTAAAATTTTTTAAATTGTTTAGTTATTTTTTTTTTTTTGAGAGAGAGAACGCAAGTGGGGGAGGGGCAAAGAGAGGGAGAGACATGGAATCCGAAGCAGGCTCCAGGCTCTGAGCTGTCAGCACAGAGACCAATGTGGGGCTCAGACTCACAGAGAGTGAGATCATGACCTGAGCTGAAGCTGGACACTTAACCAACTGAGCCACCCAGGCGCCCCACGAGAGCATGAAACTCTTGATCTCAGGCTTGTGAGTTCAAGCCTCGCGTGGGGCACAGGCTTACTTAAAAAAATAATAAATAATAAAATTAAAAACACTTAAAATATATAGTATATATATACATATCTATGTAGATATATACATAGGTATATATATCTACATAGATATACATAGACATACATATCTATCTACATAGAGTATAAAATGTTATCACTTCAACATATAACTGCACAATAATTAATGAGATACTTTACATTCTTCCTCTGGTACTGACTTCTCTAAATCCGGTGTGTAATTTACACTTATAGCACAGACCTGAGGTATTTCCCTCCTCATGTACCAAGGGCTTAAATTCCACTGATGAAAAAATTCAATAAAGCAAAGAGATGAGAATTTCAGAATGAGATATTTGCCCCAATCAGACCAATACGTTTCCACAAATAAATTCAATTTTCCAACAGCATTAGAGGGGAATTAAGTAAGTTTCCTGGGTGCTTGGGAATTTTTTTTTTTCTAAACAATGTCTTCTATCCTCTTAGGAACCTCCCAAACACGTTCATCTACCATGCCTTTGCGGTTGCCCCTCTCCTTGCCACCCCCAAGACCAAGCTGCCACAGGACAGATGCTGCTTGGGCAGTGGTACATGTATACCAAACACTGGCTGGAATGAAAGGGGTAGCTGAGGCACTATAACCGTGGCGTGTGTTACCCTCAATAAGAAATCAAAGGCCATTAGAATTCTCTTACAATATTCACATTAGGGCCGAGTTAAAATCTGCCTCAGAACTAAAAGTGTCAAGATCTGCCTTATGTTTCTCAGGATGTGATCTGCATAGAAATCTGTATAATATGTCAATTTATGTAGAGTCTACTGCACACAAATGTGTTGAAACTCTAGATTTACATTAATTCAATATGGTGGCCACTAGCCACATGTGGCTAGTGAGCACTCAAAATGTGGCTAGTTCAAACTGAGATATACTGTAAGTGTAAAATGTACAGTGGGTTTTGAAGACTTAATACAAAAAAAAAAGAATGTAAAATATCTCACTAATGTTGAAATGATAATATCTTGGATGTACTGGGTTAAATAAAATATATTATTAAAATTAATTTCACTAAATCTTTCTACTTCTAATGTGGCTACTAGAAAATTTAACATTACAGGGGCACCTGGGTGGCTCAGTCTGTTAAGCGGCCGACTTCGTCTCAGGTCACGATCTCACAGTTTGTGAGTTCGAGCCCCGCACCAGGCTCTGTGCTGACAGCTCAGAGCCTGGAGCCTGCTTCAGATTCTGTCTCCCTCTCTCTCTGCCCCTCCCCCGCTCATGTTCTGTCTCTCTCTCAAAAATAAATAAACATTAAAAATTTTTTTTTAATTAAAAAGAAAATTTAACATTACATATGTGACTTGCATTCTATTTTTATTGGATACTGCTGCTCTTGTGTAACCAAAAAGCTATAGTTTTCCTAATAAAGGATTTAAAGAAATAGACAACTTTTTTTTTTTTTTTTAAGTACACTCTATCCCAATGTGAGACTTGAACTCCCAACCCTGAGATCAAGAGTTGCCTGCCCTACAGACTGAGCCAGCCAGGGACCCCTAGACACTCACTTTTTATAAAATTCAGTGTTATAAATTGATAAAAAATAGACTGATTATTTAATTGCTTATCTTGGATACAAATGTAGAACCATCACAGTCTATTCCCTGATGTTCCATGTTAGAGCCACAAAGCAACATCCCATCACACCTGCTCAATTAGAGATGAATGTTGAGGTCACACATGAATGTCTGCATTTTCAAACCATTAAAAAAAATTACAAGTTCTTGAAAATTGCCCAATTCATTTCAAGTCCACAACTCAGAGGGGTTTTTGTTGTTGAGGTTTTGGTTTTAGTGGGGAGACAACACAAATGGGATATAGTTAAGTAGTACAATAATTATGTCATTACTTAGACCAGAAACCAGTTACTAGTTTTTTCCCATAAAATTAAAGCAAAAATGACTGACGTTATGCTCTACTTCTTAGTCTAGTCACTCTAGGTAATATCGTAATAGCTATCCTATTTTTTTTTTTTAATCAATGTAAATTGAAGGCAGAGAGCAGGTAGTATTTTTAAGGAGAACATGGGCAAAGAGTCAAATAGTGCTGATCTCCTTACAGGCTGCTTAGCTACAAACCCTATTTCATTAACAGCAGCTACAGGGCAATCAGCCCACATGCTCTTCAGAAGAATTGCATATCCTTAAGAGATCACTAGCCAGATTGTCTATGAAAACCATTGCCAACTGGCTTGTGGCAACTGTTTTACTGGAAAAAGTTTTACAAGAGCCTACTTTATTTCACAATCTCAGTTCTGGTTTTTCAAATCACAAATTAATCTAACGAGCTCCATGTAAGGTCTAACTAAAGGATTTCTCATCTGCAGAATAGGGGGAAGCCTGTGATTTAATAACCACTTTCACTGAACAGCAGGACACACAGAAAATGATTTGCACAATTTGAATGCCAAGTATCATTCTGGGTGCACAGGAGAGAAATGAGTTCATTCCATACAGGGGCTGGCTTAGGGCATGACATCGGGCGTCGTTCTCTCAAGGTGTAAGTGCTAAGTTTAGGTTAGCAGACAGGAGGTGCCAGCATAGGAGGGGAACCTCAGTGTGATCGTGTTCTCTACAACTTTAGAGAAAAGAAAAATAAAAATGAAACAGTAAGTCACCAAAGACTTTCCGGACTTTTCAAAACAGGAATTTCTCAACCCCTTGGGGATAACTTACCAACAAGTCATAAAGCAAACAGCTATTGTCTAATGGGGAACTTATTACTGTAAAGATCACTAAAAAGTTTATCCAAAGTCACAGTTCTCATTTATGTACTGCATTCTAAGGAAACCAAGAGATGTGTTGAGAAACACAAATCAGGACTGCTTACGAAAGGGATTCATTACATCACTATATAAAACTTCATTTTAAATTCAGATTTGCACTTCACATCCATGCGCCAGTGCGTTTATGACAGGGGCAGTGGAGTGAGGGGCCAAAGTGAGGAGAGAGACAAAAGCCAGGGGCATACAACAATCCAAAACAGAAAGTGATCTAAAGATAATTTCTGTTCCACCTTGCAATGTGTCACAAGACTCTCCTTTGGGTGTTAGCCACAATCTATGTTCGAAATACCTATATTATAAATAGAGCATAGACATATTTTATTGGTTGCCTATTCTAACATCCTCTTTGCTGTTAGAAAAGGCCAGTGACTAAGGCAACCAAAGTATAAAGTAACAGAAATCCAACAGATAAAATCACCCAGGGGCGCCTGGGTGGCTCATCCAACTCTTGGGTTTGGGTTCAGGTCATGATCTCATGGTTCGTGGGTTTAAGCCCTGTGTCGGGGTCCACACTGACAGTGCAGAGCCTGCTTGGGATTCTCTCTCCCTCTCCCTCTCTAAAATAAATAAAATAAGCATTAAAAAAAAAAAAAAACTTAAGGGGAAAAAAAAAAAAGATAAAATCACCCATATCCTACCATCCCACTCTCCAGAACTACAGTTGACATGTTCATGTAATACCTTTTAACCTACTCAGAGTGTGTATATATTTTCTCTCTTCTAAAATATTAGGGGTGGGGTGCCTAGGTGGCTCAGTAAGTTAAATATCCAACTCTTGATCTCAGCTCAGATCTTGATCTCAGGGTCATCAGTTTAAGCCCTGCATTAGACTCCACACTGGGCATGAAGCCTACTTTGAAAATTAATTAATTAACTAATTAATTAAAATATAAGGGGTACCTAGCTGGCTTAGTCGGTGGAGCATGCAACTCTTGATCTCGAGGTTGTAAATTCGAGCCCCACATTGGGCTAGAGATTACTTAAAAATAAATCTTAAAACATTAGGACCATTGTAATTTTACAGCTTTATATTCACTTTTAATTTTTTAAAATTTTTATATATATATATAGAGAGAGAGAGAGAGAGCATGTGAGTGGGGGAGGGGGCAGAGGGAGAGAGGGAAAAAGGGAAGGGGAGGGGAAGAGGGAGGGGAGGGAAGGGGGAGAGGGAAAGAGGGAGGGAGAGAGGGAGGGAGGGAGAGTGTGAGGGAGGGAGGGAGGGACAGAGAGAGACAGAGAGAGAGAGAGACAGAGAGAGAGAGAATCCCAAGCAGGCTCCATGCTTAGCACAGAGACTGACAAAGGGCTCAATCTCACAACTGCGATATCATGACCTGAGCCCAAAATCTAGAGTCAGACACTCAACCAGCTGAGACACCCAGGCACCCCACAGAGCCTACATTTAAATATTACAACTTTAGGGTGCGTGGGTGGCTCAGTCATTTAAGCGTTCAACTTCGGCTCAGGTCATGTTCTCGCCATTTGTGGGTTCAAGCCTTGCATCGGGCTCTGTGCTGACAGCTCAGAGCCTGGAGCCTGCTTCGGATTCTGTGTCTCCCTCTCTCTCTGCCCTTCCCCTGGTCACACTCTGTCTCTCTGTCTCTCAAAAATAAATAAATGTTAAACTTTTTTTTTTAATATTACAGCTTTACCTATTTAACCATTTGTAATTTAACTATTCATAATTACCTTAGACATTAAGACTCTGGAATTTCAAATTAGAAAAAGATAATTCAAAATAAGTATGCTTGTATAGTAAATATATAATATCGTTGCTTACAAATCCAAATAGTACCTTTATAAGGTAGAAGATCAAGTGTTTGCCTTTATAATAAGTTTATATATAAATCTAATTTTAATTTCCTTAAAAGACAAAATATTAACAGCTGAGTGCCCAATCCAACTACACCTATTGTAATATTCAAATATATTAAGTTACAAATAATAGGATTTGCTTTAAAGTCAGAAACCAACTCTTCCTTGTAAAAATGGACACTGAGATCTAAAAGAACGTGAATTATAGTTCCCTACTAACGTGACAAATTTGAGTATATAGAAGAAGTACTAAATTACTGGGGAGTAGAGCTCAGAAAAGTGAGAACAAGGACAATTTTTTTTATTAAAATTTTTTTTTAATATTTATTTTTGAGAGAGAGAGAGAGAGAGACAGAGCATGAGCAGGACAGGGGCAGAGAGAGAGGGAGACACAGAATCTGAAGCAGGCTCCAGGCTCCAAGCTGTCAGCACAGAGCCTGACGTGGGGCTCGAACTCACAGACCGTGAGATCATGACCTGAGCCACAGTCAGACGCTCAACCGACTGAGCCACCCAGCTGCCCTATATCATCCAGTCATCTTTGACAAAAGGATTCCGAGAACTATGAATTAACAAGGTCTCCAGTTATTTCAGATCTAGTAAGTGTCAAGGAATTTCTTTTTTTTTTTTTTTTTGATGTTTCTATTTATTTCTGAGACAGAGAGAGACAGAGCATAAGCGGGGGAGGGGCAGAGAGACAGGGAGACACAGAATCAGAAGTAGGCTCCAGGCTCCAAGCTGTCAGCACAGACCCCGATTCGAGGCTCAAACTCACAAACCGTGAGATCATTGCCTGGGCCAAAGTCAGTCGCTCAACCGACTGAGCCACCCAGGCGCTCCTCTTTTTTTTTTTTTTTTTTTTTTTTTTAAGGTTATTTATCTATTTTGAAAGACAAAGACAGCACAAGCAAGGAAGGGTCAGAGAGAGAGAATCCCAAGCAGGCTCCATGCTGGCAGCATGGAGCCAAACACAGGGCTTGAACCCATGAACCTCCAGATCATGATCTGAGCCGAAACCAAGAGTCAGAAGCTCAACCAAACGTGCCACCCAGGTGCCCCAGTGTCAAAGAATTTTTAAAAAATGGACGTATTCTCCATACTTGATTTGGGATCGGCACCATATTTGATCACAAATATCTCAGATGAAAGGCGCAACAATATAAACCTAATTCCCTCTAAACTGAAAGTAACACAATTAGACAAGCTTCATCAATTACTCAGTACTCAGTTTATGGTTGAGGCTGCCTGATCACAGGTCTGAGCTCTGGATAAAAACCACAAAACAGACCAAATGTGTGCGTCACTTGGTGACACTTCCACTCCCCCAACCAGACAGACTCCTCCGAGGCAGGGTGGTGTGAGGTCAAGCACAACGGGAGGCTCTGACACTGGATGGGCCTGGGTGCAAACCCTGCCTGCCATTTTATCAGCTATTTCTTTTCAAGACATTACTTGACTACTGAACAGGCTTTTTCTTCAGTAAAATGGGGAAGGACCGCTCTTTGGGAAGACTGTTATAAAAGTTAAAAAAAAAAAAAAAAAGAAAAGAAAAACAAATAAATAACAATGGCTTTAAAGCATGGGGCTGGGGGCACAGTAGTGCTGGCTTTTTCCTTCCTCCCACAACATTCCTTTCATGGGTACTTCTTATGTTAAATCCACTTCCTCAATGCCCTGGGGAACAGATTAATGTATCAGATTAGCCTTGTTAAATAATAAAGTCAGTTTACCCTGCCATGTCAAATGCGTGCATTTTAATGGGTCTTTGTGTCCTATGCTGAGGGAGGGAGTTTGTAACACTGTGATTTAGAGTAAGTATGTAACAGGAGAAAAGAAAGACAGGAGGGTCCCGTGGTTCTTTGATCAAGTTATCTCCTTACATAGTTCACCTAAGGATAGCTCCAGGTCCTAAAAAGACTAAAGGTGAAAACAACTATGTGATATCCAAATGAAAGAAAAAGATGGAAAGTAAGAACCTTGGTTTAAGAGCAGGCCAAATAACCAATGACTATCACTAAATTTATATGGCACTACCTATGTTCCAGGCACTGTTTTAAGCACTTGCCATCTATTTATTTACTCATTTCATCCTCACGACAACTCTGCGACCTAGATATATTTGTATCCCCATTTTATAGAGGAGGAAACTAGGTACAGAATTTTAAGTGATTTACCCAAGGTCATACAGGTAGTCATGGCACAGAGCTGGAACCCTAATCCACACAGTCCGTTTTCAGAATTCCTGCTCTTTACCATCAGCCCAGAGTGGGAGTTTTCATTGATTTTTAAGTAACCCATGAGTCAATCACGATATCAAGCCAATGTGATCCTATGGTTTTGTTTTAAGTAAGCTGTCTGCCCAACACGGGACTTGAACTCAAAACCCTGAGATCAGGAGTCACATGATCTACCAACTGAGCCAGCCAGGTACCCCCATCTTATGGTATTTTAAACAGGCATATACAGTGTTTGAATGAAAGAATCTATCCGTCCCATTGTAAGTGGCCCGCATCTAGAATGAATCTCTAATTACATCACAATTTAAACGGTGCACTAAAAAACAAGCACGTTCAGAGCAGGCACTAAAAAACAAGCACATTCAGAGCAGGCAATCAGTGTGGGGAGTCCGAGAACTTGAATGTTTTGCCCAGTAAGAAGACTTGGGGAACAGGAAGTGGGGTTCTAAGAGGGTAAGACAATTACAGAAGTTTGGCTCTTTGATACGTGGAGATCCGTACGTGAAAGGGTGAAACACTTCAGAACCAATCTGCTTCTTCGTTAACACCTACCCCAGATCCTGCCCTCTGGAGTATGCCCTCTGCCAACAGAGGTTCCCAACCCTGGCTGCAGATCAGAATTACAAGAGCAATTTTTTTTTTCTTTGAAAGTAGAGGTGCCTGGGAAATCAAACCAGATTTGTCAAAGTGGAATCCCTGAGGCAGGGATCCATGTTTTGCTATTTAACATCTCTCGGATGATGCTAACGTGTGGCCACTTTGAGAACCCTGGAATGAGGCAGGGATCAGGGTTCAACTCTGGAATCACCTGACCGGCTTTCAGAAGCCAGATGCTGGCCTTTACTCCGGATGTACTGAATAATAATCTCCAGGCCTGGGATCCAGGCAGTTGTAATGAAGCAGAACACTGCAGTGACTGTATAAAGCCTATGGCATGAGATGAGGTTGGAGAAATATGAACCCTTGTCCAAGGGCAATAAGGAAGTCTGAAAAGTTTTAGGCAGACTGGTGACAATTTGATTTATATTTCAGAAAGATCCCTCAGGCTGCCATAATCAAAGTGAGATTTGGCAGTGGCTTGAACCGGGGCAGCAGCCTCAAAGCTGTTTTGAGGTGGACGTCTTCCAGAGATATTAAAGAGGGAGGTGGGAGGGGGCTTGGTGACTGTCTCAAGGGCAAAGGTGACCCAGACAAAGGGAGGAGTAAGGCACAACCTCCCGGGTTCCTGCGGCCTTCGGTGTTCAAATGCAGGCTAAATGTTCACCCTGAGAAATGTCGCAGCAGTAACTCTGACGCTGGGAGAGCCGCGGGGCTGGGTGGCCTCCAAAGACTATTCGGTCTGTAAATTACAATCAGGCTCCATCCCCTCAAGACATTAAGATTGCTGCAACCCAAGAATAAATGCTTTGGGGGAAGTAGCACATTGCTATTTAACAGAAAGGGTCTGGGGCTTGTACTCGGACACACAAACTCTCCCATTCCCCGCCCAGAAAAGGAGTCAGGAAGGGAAAAGAAAATCAGCCAGAAAGCTCAGAGCCAAAACACACATGGGCCATGATGAGAGCGTCTGACTGTCTCCCTGCATGTGCTTGCTTGCCACCAGTCCATTTTCCACATTTGATCTTAATACTCCCCTACGTTAAATCCCTCTGATGACTTTGCATTGTTCTTGGGCCGAAACACAAAATCTGTAAAATCAAAGCAGACCAGCGTTGTGCTTCCGGCACGGATCCAGGTGCCCCCACTTAGGTGTGTGGGAGCAAGTGGCAGCCAGTTAGCCTCCCTGTGCTTCAGTTTCCTCACCTGTGAGAAAGGACAGACAACAGGACGTCACAGGATCACCGTAAGGACTAAATGACTCAATGTGTAGAAGCACTTAAGACACAGCTGGCACAACATGTTAAGTGTCTGTTTTATTAATGTGACCGATGGCCTGGTGAGCCCTGTCTTTCTTGCCTCGGCTGCCACCAGCCTGCTGGCTGAGCTCCCGGCGCTCGCTCTGCTCTTCTTTTAGCTGCTCAAAAACACCAAGACGCCCCTCACCCCCCACCGGACCCTCCTTCTGTCCCTGCCGCCGCCGGGGACCCGAACACCAGGACTCCATAACGGACACGTAACCACCACCGCTGGATGCCAGCTCCACGAGAGCAGGAAGAGCCTTGGCTGCTGCCCAGTAGCGTGTTCTCCCCCTCACCGCCCAGCATCCAGCACAGTGCCCGGCTCGTGACAGGTACTCCAAAAACACGCACCGAACGAATAAACCGCGGGGATATTATCCCTCTGTTGAATCAGCCAGATTCTCCCAGGCGAGGACACTGCATCTAGGAAGAGTTATTCTGAGGGCCAGGCCAACCAACCTCAAGATCAAAAGTCGCGTGCTTTACTGACTGAGCCAGTCAGGCACCCCAATTTTCATTTTTATTTTTTTTTAAAAAGTTTTTGAATGTTTTATTTTTGAGAGAGAGAGAGAGAGAGAGAGAGAGAGCGCGCGCGAGCATGAGTGGGGAAGGGAAGAGGGAGAGGGAGACACAGAATCTGAAGTAGAGTCCAGGCTCTGAGCTGCCAGCACAGAGCCCGATGCTGGGCTCGAACCCACGAACCATGAGATCATGACCTGAGCTGAAGCCGGACGCTTAACCAACTGAGCCGCCCAGGTGCCCCTATTATATATTTTATTTAAAGTAGGTTCCACGCCCAATGTGGGGATTGAACTCAAAACCCCGAGATCAAGAGTTGGATGCTCTACCGACTGAGCCAGCCAGGAGCCCTTTGCCAACTCTTTAAAACAGAAAGAACATAGTCCTTGAGAAACAACTGGTTTGGGCAAGCAAAGTGTCATGTCAAAATTTCCAGGCTTGAGGGCAACTGAAGGGAGAAGAAGCGCCAAGAGGCTGGTAGAAGCCTGTGGGTATTGTATCTTTGGATAAAGCCCCAATTACAAAGTCAGAAAAGCATCCACTGATCTGGAATGCTATGTAAGTTATTAATATTCTTCAAAGACAGGAAATTGAAATAAACCAGAGAAAGGGAGCTTAAATTTCTGAATCTCGGTATCACAGACCCATAATATAGCTCACTACTTACTGGAGAGAAGCAAGAACCTTTTCCCAAGTTTATTCAGGCCACTTCCCCTAAAGAGATATTAAGGTAATCCTGGTCACTAAGTACGCAGCAATGCACAACTGGGGCTGACAACACACATCCATGGATCCTGCGTTGGAACTCCTTCCTTCAAAGTTACTGTGGCTTAGGGCAGAACCTCAAATTCAAAGGGCATTTGTGGTGGTTATAAAACACGGCCCTAACTTCTTTAATACTCCTCCAATTGAGACAAGGGGTCTTTGTCCCCTCCCCTTGAATCTGGCCAAGGCCACGACTGCTCCAACCAACAGAGTACAACAGAAGTATCGATATGCAACTTCCAAGCCTTCCGTCCGATTCTCTTAGAAGGCTCGTTCCCCAGAACCCAGCCAACACCCTGTGAGAAGCCGAAGGCAGGAGAGGCCACGTGAAGGCATTTGGTCTGCAGTCCCAGCTGAGATGAGCCTTTGACTCATCCCAGCCTGGGCATCAGATCTGTGGGTGAAGCAGCCTCCGGACGATGGCTGCCCTGGACGTTCAAGGCAGCTGTGGGCCCAGACACTGTGCAGCAAAGACAGCCACCCCTGCTGTGCCTATCTGAATTTCTGCCCACGGCATCCGTGGACGTAACAAAACGGTCGGGGCTTTGTGCCACTGAATCTGAAGGGGGTTATTGCATTTGATAACTACAGCAACATCTTTACTAACACAGTGATAGAATCCATGTTTACGGAGTCTATCTTCCATGAGAAAAAGAGTTTGCAGGTTTTTTTATTCTAACTTTTTAAAATATATAATTTACATCCAAATTAGTTAGCATATAGTGCAACAATGATTTCAGCAGTAGATTCCTTAGTGCCCCTTACCCATTTAGCCCATCCCCCCTCCCCCAACCCCTCCAGTAGCCCTCAGTTTGTTCTCCATATTTACAAGGCAAAGAGTTTGCAGTGTTAAAGGAAAAGGCTTCACTGTTAAAACTAGTTTAATAGTAAACCCCTTCTCTCTCTGTGCACTCACTCTCCATCTACAAATTGACAATCCGCAAGTTTACATCCCCATCCCTATCCTCTCTCACGAGCTCCAGTCTTATACCTGACTGCCTATTCAGCATCTCCACTTGGATATCTAAAGAGCACCCCAAACCAACCTCCTCATTAAAGACCTCTCCCGGCCAACTTCCCCATTTTCGCAAATGACAACTCCATTTTTGCATGGGCTCAGGCCACAAACCTTGAAAATAAGCCTGGGGGCGCCTGGGTGGCTCAGTCGGTTAAGCATCTGACTCTTGGTTTCAGCTCAGGTCATGATCTCACAGTTTGCGAGTTCGAGCCCTGCATCGGGCTCTGCACCACTAGTGTGGAGCCTGCTTCGGATTCTCTCTCTCTCTCTCTCTCTCTCTCTCTCTCTCTCTCTCTCACTGCCTGTCCTGTGCTCTCTCTTTCTCTCTCCAAATAAATAAATAAACGTTTAAAAAAAAAAAGAAGGGGCGCCTGGGTGGCGCAGTCGGTTAAGCGTCCGACTTCAGCCAGGTCACGATCTCGCGGCCCGTGAGTTCGAGCCCCGCGTCAGGCTCTGGGCCGATGGCTCGGAGCCTGGAGCCTGTTTCCGATTCTGTGTCTCCCTCTCTCTCTGCCCCTCCCCCGTTCATGCTCTGTCTCTCTCTGTCCCAGAAATAAATAAAAAAACGTTGAAAAAAAAAAATTTAAAAAAAAAAAAAAAAGAAAAGAAAAAGAAAAGAAGCCTTGATTCCAACCTCTCTCCTCTTCCTCTTCCTTCCAACATCCAATCCATTAACAAAACCTGTTGGCTCTACTTTCAGAATGTATCTAGAATGTGAGCATCTCTCACCATCTCCTCTGCTGCTACAATCTTAATCTGAGCCAGAGTCGCTTCTCACCTAGCCCACCTCCTATCTCGCTGCCACCGCGTGCTACATTCCTAACTGGTCTTGGTGTGCTCACCCTTGTCCCTCCGCAGTCTAATCTCCACATTACAGATCCTTTCAAGAGAGAAGTCCTATCATTCCATTCTTCTGTTCAAAGCCCACTCAGAAAAAAATCCAAACCCCTACCTCAGCCCACCAGACGACCCATTTTGCTCCTGAAGGCCTCTCTGACCTCCTTTCCCACTGCTCTCCCCTTTGCCCACACTGGCCCCCTTTCTACTTCTGGAACGTACCATGCCTGCCTGGAAAGCTCTTTCCCTGGACTACTGTGTGGCTCGCTCTCTGACCTCACTCACACCTCTGCACAAAATATCCCTTCACACCACTCCATGGAAGAGAGCACATCTACGCCGGCTGAGTTTTTCTTCATGGTACTCGACAGCCTCCAACATACCACGGATTTGTTTTTTATCTCCTTCCGCCACCGCCTGCTAGGGGATGTAAGCTGCACAAGAGCAAAGACTCTCTTTTGCTCACTGCTACTTCCCCAGTACCTACAGGATGTTCAAACATTTGTTGACTAAATGAATGAAAATTATATAAGTGTGTGTGTGTGTGTGTGTGTGTGTGTGTGTGTGTTTAATCTGCAACATTCTTCTAGCACAGAGAAGACTGAAATGCCTTAAAAAGCTAATGAACTTCATGGAAGAACATACACTGGTCTTCCTTCAGCATGAGCTAATAGGTGCAATGATTCATGCAGATTTACCAGAAGAGACAAACAAATGACAAAATTTCCCAAAAGAAGAGCTTATATTAAAACATAAGCCTCAGAAGAAAAATTTTTGAAATACAAAGCTAGGGACACCTGGCTGGCTCGGTTGGTGGAACATGGGACTCTTTGATCTCGGGATTGTGAGTTCAAGCCCTGTGTTGGTCTCAGAGATTACTTAAGGAAACAAAAATAAAATAAAATTTGAAAAAACCTTGAAAAAATAAAATATAATAAAGTTAAACTGATATAGTCATTTCTCCTTAAATGCAATAATGAAACTTTAGCACCCTGATACCATCTAAAAGAGGGTATATTTCATGGCACGTGCCTGTTGGTAGTTATCTGGGAATCTAAGAAATTACAGCCTAACTTAATATTGACATACAGACACTGAAATAAGGCATCTCAGAAAACAGAAAACCACTTGGATGAGTAAGTTTATTTTGAGATATTCCCAAAGTAAAAGGTCTAAGACCCAACCTAGAGTCATAGTAAACTGCTTTACACAGTAAATCAATTGCCTGCTCTTCAATGCTTTGCCCTCAAGACACTTGGGCTCCAGCTCAATAACAAAAAAACATTTCTGCTATTGTTGTTCAAGAGCTCTTAAAATACATAAAATCCAACCTGCTCACTTTACAGACATAGAAACAGACCATTGACGTGAGCGTCGGGAACAAAATCCGGCAGGCAGCCTCTTGACTTAGTTTCCGGTTCTTTCCACCACACTATGACTTAAGAGGCAAGGAGTGGATCAAGCCTTAAACTTTATAACTGGAAAAAATGTGGTTAGAGAGGAAAAGACGACTGACTGCAAAGAGAAAATCATCTACCCAGGCAGAAAATGAGGGTCATAGTTGTTATTCTCTTGAAGAGGTATTTTGTTTTTGGCCTTAAAAAAAAAAAAAGTTGACCACATAAATGTGACCTTACCAGAGAAAAATGCACAGAAACAAAATGCATCATTTCTCAGAGGTTTTCTTTCCTTGTTGCTCAGTGTTACTGAGATATAGTTGACACATCACATCATGTTACTTTTAGGTGCACCAACTAATGGTTTGATATTGTGAAATGACCACCAGAAGCTCAGCTAATGTTTTTTTCTTGAGATGAGAACGTTTAAGATCTATTCTCTCTATTAATAGTATTATTAACTATGGTCACCCTGGTATATATTATACCATCTCACAGGTTTTCTGGCCCATCTGTGACATGTAAGAGGACACATGTAAAGGTGTCACTGGTTCACTAAACACTTGAGTGCCTCTGCCAAGCCACGAGGGACAGAAAACTGGAGAATTCATAGTCCCCAGCAGAGCAAGAGGAATGTACAACGTCGGGGGCCACACAACTCTAAAACAAGGCAAATAGTGCTCGTGGGAGATGTACGATCTGGTCCGTACCGTCAAAGAAGATATGGTTTTGAAAGAAGAGCAGACATGTAACAAGATAATTACATGTAAATGGAAATTACATGTAAATGGTCATGAGAAGGCAGATACTTTACAAGGTATAGAGTCTCTCCAGGAGAAATGGTAACGCTAGAGAGGAAGGGGTAACCAGTCTTAGCACTGGGAATTAGCATGTGCAAACACACAAGTGCTCCAGAGAACATGACATAGGTCTCTTGGTTCACCATGATCCAAAACCTCACGAAAGTGGTAGTAAAGCAGGGGCAGTGGGTATAAACCCACAAGGACAAAGAATGGGAAATGACGTAACAGTGGACAAAAGCTATCAATAAAGTTCTGGAATCCAGAAAGTGGAGACATGATCACTGACCTACAACAGCTGAGAAAACTAAATAGTAAGTGCCTGCAGAAGGGATTTCTAACCAGAGGTACACTGTATGACCCCCCAAAAGTTCAAAGTTGGAGAGGGTAGGTATGGTTGATGGCAGGGATGAAACGTTTAGCTGAAAATAAGAGAACTCATTGAAAAATCTGTATTATTGAAACTCCCCCAAATAATTACCTCTCTCTGAACCCAGCAAGAGACAGAGTACTTACTGTCTGGAGAAAGCCAAGTACAGACCTGGGGACACCAGACACAGATGAGGGCGAGACGTTCACTGAACTAAAACAACAGAGATTAGGTGAGAAGCTACATATATCAGGTCCCAGAATCCCGGTAGCCAGGGCTTTCCCCAATCACTCCACAGTGAAGCTCGACAAGCACATAAGACCATTCAACTTGAACTGAGAACTAAAAAGTACTACACTTTTTGTTTCAAGTAAGCTCTAAGTCCAACATGGGACTTGAACTCACAACCCCGAGATCAAGAGTCAAATGCTCTATCGACTAAGCCAGCCAGGTGACTCTAAGAACTACCACACTTTTGAAGAAAACCTCCAACGTGAGAGAGAAAGAGAGCGAGACAGGGAGACAGAGAGAGGGGGGAAGGGAGAGAGAGATGAACACAAGAGGAACCCAAGAATCGGAGAATACTAGGAGCATATAAACATTTCACAAAACTATGAAATCTTCAGAGAGACAAGTTAGACACATTAAACAGGATCAGGATGAAAATAAAGATGAAAAAGACAATGATAACTGAAAAAGGACTCTGGAAATTGAAAATGACAGCCAAACTTAAAATTAAGTAGATGGCTTGAAAGAGCCAAGGAAACATCCTAGAAGATACTCTAAAACAAAAAAGATGGAGTACAGAAGCAGAGGGGAGACAAAACAAAACTCTGATGATCCAATATCTGACCAAGAGGATTCCCAGAAAAAGAGAAGGGAAAAACGGTAAGGCAGGAATTATCAAAAGAAAGAATAAGAATTTCCCTTTCCAGATGGAAAGGGGCCCATCTACTACCCAGTCCAATGAATGAAAACTGACCCACACTAAGGCACATCCAGTGAGATTTCTTTTTTTTTTTTTCAACGTTTTTTATTTATTTTTGGGACAGAGAGAGACAGAGCATGAACGGGGGAGGGGCAGAGAGAGAGGGAGACACAGAATCGGAAACAGGCTCCAGGCTCCGAGCCATCAGCCCAGAGCCTGACGCGGGGCTCGAACTCACGGACCGCGAGATCGTGACCTGGCTAAAGTCGGACGCTTAACCGACTGCGCCACCCAGGCGCCCCACATCCAGTGAGATTTCAACACAGGAAATAAATAAGTTATACAAGCTTCCAGAGAAAAGAACCGGGTCTCTTGGAGAAGATCAGAAATCAGAACAGCATCGACTTTCGGCACGAACACTGAAAGATTCAAAGCCAACTGAGCCAACAAGGCCTTCAGAATGATGAGCAAATGATGTGACGCCTGAATAATCATTCCAGTGCGAAGAAAAAGAAAAGATATTTCAGATAACTCAGGTACTCAAAAAACTGACTTTCCACACACCTTTTCTTGATAGCATGTTACTGGAATGTGTGCTTCAGCAAATGAAAAAGGGCATCTGGGAAAAAGGGAATCCAACATAGGAGACCCTGACTGTAGCAGGACAGGGATGGGGGTGGGGGTGATTGCCAAGAAAATACAGACTAGATGGCCAGTGTGTTTAAGCATTTGAAGTAAACTGCCAGGCATTTGAGAAACCTGCCAGAGCATTTTGGGGAAGTTGGCAGTAGATATAAAGAAAACTAAGCAACTTTTAAAAATAAAAATATTAACTCCAGGAAGAAAACCAAATATTTGTATATGAAAGGAAACGCAATCATAATACGCTGCTTGGCTTACCAGTGAGCAATATTTAGTCAAAATAATACGCATTGTTGGCAGTTTAGCCCAAGTGGATTAAAACTTATGACCACTCTACTATAAGGGATGGGAAGGAACAGTGGTGGCGAAAGAAATACATCCTCACCAATGACGACAGGAAGTTAAACAGTATCTAAAATTTTGATAGGTCAAAAACGGCAGTGTAAGCATATTACTGAAAAGCACGAAAGTAAATATGAGCAGAAAAAGCCCAATACTTGGAAAGTGGCAATCTGGGAAGCACTCTGCTTAGAAGTAAGGAGGAGTGGGACAGAGGACTGTTGTTTGCGATGTAAGTCAACGTCTTCAATTTCTAAATTATTGATATGCATTTTTGGGTAAGAATCATAATTCTGTTTTCAAGTGAAATGCTTAATGCCAAGATAAAATAAAATTTAGGTACCATCCTTTCATTGTCCCTCGGAAGCAACCTACTTACTTCACTCATTCTTCCAGCTGTTCATTCAGAAAAGAAAAACACACCAGTCAGGAACCAAGAGCCAGGTATGGAGTGACGAACGAAACAGGTCTCTGCCCTCCTTGAGATGGAGGAAGACAGACAAGTAAATAAGGAAGTAATTACCACTTGTGATAAGAGCAATAAGATGACAGGATAGTGAGTGACTGGGGTCAGGCTGGCATGCTCTAGATAGTCAGGGAAGGCATCTTGGAGGAAGTAACTATTTGTCCTGGCTTCTAAAGGAAAACAGACCTCTTGATGTTAAAACCTTAGCTTGGAGTTTCCAGGACCAAAAAGACAGTGTAAATTCAAATGTTAAAATGGCAGGCGTATGCATAGGAATTCTTTTTTTTTTTTTAATGTTTATTTATTTTTGAGAGACAGTGCACGCGGGGGAGGGGCAGGTAGAGAGGGAGACAGAATCCGAAGCAGGCTCCAGGCTCTGAGCTGTCAGCACAGAGCTCCATGCAGTGCTCGAACTCCCGAACCATGAACCGTGAGATCATGACCTGAGCCGAAGTGCGGCTTAACCAACTGAGCCACCCAGGCATCCCTTAGGAGACTTGGCTGCTCCAACTCCTCACCAAGACCAAAGGCCTGGTCTCCTGCCCAGAGTGGCCTTTAAACTAAAAATCCTTGGTAAAGACATAGATAAATGCCACACTCCCAACCCCATGTTAAGCAGTTGTCTTCTCCCTTTTTTTGGTAAGGTTCCATTTGCTTTTTGCCTCTGTAGGTTTCCCCAGTTTTTTTTTTTTTAATTTTTTTTTCAACGTTTTTTATTTATTTTGGGGACAGAGAGAGACAGAGCATGAACGGGGAAGGGGCAGAGAGAGAGGGAGACACACAGAATTGGAAACAGGCTCCAGGCTCCGAGCCATCAGCCCAGAGCCTGACGCGGGGCTCGAACTCACAGACCGCGAGATCGTGACCTGGCTGAAGTCGGACGCTTAACCGACTGTGTCACCCAGGCGCCCCTCCCCAGTTTTTTTTGAACGCTCAGTTTATCCAGCATTTCTTGGTGTTTTGCACAACAGGGTTTTCAGGGTATCCAGTCTACCACAGAGCTGGAACAGAAGTCAGGATGAGACAAGAACAGGAATTTAAGAAAACTTCAGAGGTAACACTGACAGGATTTGCAGATGACTTGAAGAGAAGCAGGGGTATGAGGAAACAGGGAAATGAAAGAGATTCCCAGATTTGGGGTTTGCACAATGGGGTACATGATGATGCCATTTACTTCGACTGGGGAAAACTGAGTGGGGAGAACAGCACAAGCTTGTGACAAGAAACTTTAAGAGTTGTGTTTTAGGCAAGATGCACGGGAGACAACACCAAGCTGTCTGAGGGGAAATGTCAGGTAGGCAGCAGGACACAGGGATCGGGAGTCTGGAGAGGCCCAGGTTGGGAGTACACCCCTGGTAATCATCAGAATGGAGATGATGTTTAAAGCCAAAATAATGGATGAGATAACCTGGGGACAGAATATAGAAGAAGGAAGGAAAAGAAAGCCCCAGACGGAGGCCTGAGGTCCTTCAAACATGAGTGTTCAGGTAGAGGATGAACCAGGAAAGGAAGCTGGGAAAGCCCAGTAAGACAAAGAAAAACCAGAGGAATAGGCTGTCACAGAAGCCATTTCTAGAGAGAGAGAGAGAGAGAGAGAGAGAGAGAGAGAGCGCAGGGGAGAGGGGCAGAGGGAGGGAGAGGGAGAGAGAGGGGGAGAGGGAGAGGGAGAGAGAGAGAGAGATACATTTAGACATTTGAGAAATATGGGCAGCTGCTCAACCAACTCAGCCACCCAGGCACCCCCACAGTGTTTAAAGAAAAAAGGTTATTTGGGGCGCCTGGGTGGCTCAGTCGGCCACCCAGTCGGTGTCCGACTTCGGCTCAGATCATGATCTCACAGCTTGTGAGTTCCAGCCCCGCGTCGGGCTCTGTGCGGACAGCTCAGAGCCTGGAGCCTGCTTCGGATTCTGTGTCTCCCTCTCTCTCTGCCCCTCCCCCATTAGTGCCATGTCTCTGTCTCTCAAGAATAAACATTTAAAAAAATTCAAGAAAAAAGGTGTTCACTTGTGTCCAATATCACTAAAAGGGTGAGCAAAATGGTGACAGAACCCATCCAATGTGGTACTGCAGAAGTCTCTGGTAATACTCCAGCCCACCATACCTAGTCTTTCCATCAATTAGGTTAATGTTTCTGAACCCCAAGACAAATTCATCAAGATCACAAAGGTACTCAACCCACTCTTGTTACTTTTCTTCCTAAAAGAAAAGTCCCACTGGAAGACTATTTTTTCACTTTTGTCACTTAATCTGACACACACAAAGTAATTTTTTTAAATCTTTTAAATGTTTTTATTTATTTTTGAGAGAGAGAGAGAGACAGAGCATGAGCAGGGGAGGGGCAGAGAGAGAGAGACACGGGATCCAAAGCAGGCTCCAGGCTGTGAACTGTCAGCACAGAGCCTGACGTGGGGCTTGAACTCACAAACCATGAGATCATAACCTGAACCGAAGTCGGACGCTCAACCAACTGAGCCACACAGGCATCCCAATAAGTAATTTAAAAGGGCCCAAGAAGAATGACCTCTAGAGATAGTGATTATTCTCCCTCAAGAGATTTAGAAATCTCCAGAATTTCTCCACTATTCCGATCTACCTAGGATCAGAAATGTTCAGGTCTTAAGAAGGAATCAACACTATCCAACGTATTACATGTAACAGCAGAGAGATTACTCTAACCATAAAGATCAGTATTTAAATCTGTACTCTGGACTATGGCCCTCTGGCCAGCCCTAGACCCAGGAGGTTCTGAAAATTAAATTTAGGGGGAGGAGGGAGGCAAGTACTTCATTTCATTGTCCTCAGTACACTAACCATAAGCATCCCCAAATGTTTCTGTATGAGCTTGAATTCCAGAAGAGATATTTATGCCAGTTAAAAACGTTTTAAGGAAGAAAAATTAAATAGATCCAAAATATACATAGAACTCTTAAAACTCTCTCAAAAAAAACAACCCAACTTAAAAATGGGCAAAAGATCTGAACAGGCATCTCACCAAAGAACTACCCATGGCAAATATGCATATGAAAAGATGCTCTTCATCATACACCCATAGGGAACTGCAAATTAAAACAATTATACCACTACACCCTTATTAGAATGGTCAAAATCTGGGGCACCTGGGTGGTGCAGTAAGTTAAGCATCCAACTCTTGATCTCAGCTCAGGTCATGATCTCACAGTTTGTGAGTTCGAGCCCCGCATCGGGCTCTGGGCTGATGGTGTGGAGCCTACTTGGGATTGTCTCTCCTTCTCTCTGCCCCTCCCTTGCTTGTGCTCGTGCCTGCGTTCACTAGCTCTCTTTCTCTCTCTCTCTCAAAAATAAATAAAAAACTGAA
Source organism: Neofelis nebulosa (assembly GCF_028018385.1). Classification (NCBI taxonomy): domain Eukaryota; kingdom Metazoa; phylum Chordata; class Mammalia; order Carnivora; family Felidae; genus Neofelis; species Neofelis nebulosa. Next base: position 34,679,721 of record NC_080797.1, on the reverse strand, counting down.
AAAACTTAAAAAAAAAATGGTCGGAATCCAAAATACTGAGAACAGCAAATGCTCATTCATTGTTGGCGAGAATGCAAAATGGTACAGACACTTAGGAAGATAGTTTAGCAGTTTCTTATAAAACTAAACATACTCTTAACATATGATCTAGCAATCGTGATCCTTGGTATTTAACCAAATTAGCTGAAAATGTGTATCTACACAAAAACCTGCACATGAATATTTATAGCAGCTTTATTCATAATTGCCCAAACTTGGAATCAATCAAGATGTCCTTCAATAGGTGAGTGGATAAACAAACTGTGGTACACAGAGGCAATGGAGTATTAATCAGCAATACAAAGAAACGAGACTATCAAGCCACAAAAAGATAGGGAGTGTTGCTAAGCGAAGGAAGGCACTCTGAAATTGGTACACACTGTCTAATTCCATCTATATGGTATTCTGGAAAAGACAAAACTATGGAGACAGTAAAAACAATCTGGCTGCCAATGGTTTGGGAGAGGGATGAGACAGTTTGGGAGCACGGGATTTTTTGGGCAGTGCGATTACTTTATGTGACACTGTAATGGAGGATACAAGTCTTCATCCATTTGTCAAAATCCACAGAATGTGTAACAAAGTGAAGTCTAATGTTAACTGTAGGCTTCGGTTAATAATGTATCAATATTGGCTCAAGGGGCACCTGGCTGGCTCAGTCAGTGGAGCTTGGGACTCTTGATCTTGGGGTTGTGAGTTCAAGCCCCATATATGGTATAGAGATTGGGGCACCTGGATGGCTCAGTCAGTTAAGTGTCTGACTTTGGCCAGGGTCACAATCTCACGGTTCATGAGTTCAAGCCCCACGTCAGGCTCTGTGCTGACAGCTCAGAGCCTGGGGCCTGCTTCAGATTCTGTGTCTCCCTCTCTCTCTGCCCCTCCCCCACTCATGCTCTGTCTCTCTCTGTCTCTCTGTCTCTCTCTCTCTCTCTTAAAAATAAATGAACTTTAAAAAATTGTATTTAAAAACATATATATACTGGCTCATCAATAGTAACAAATGTACAGCACACTAATGCAGGATGTTCATAACTGAAGAATCTCTGGGGGAGAGAGAGGAGAGGGTATATGGGAACTCTGTACTTTCTGCTCTATTTTTCTATAAACCTAATATGGCTCTAAAAAATATATGCATATATATATAATATATGCATATATATATACTATATATATATATATAAACTATATATATATATATTCTATTAATTTTTAAAATGTCTGAGTTGGGAAGCCTGGGTGGGTCAGTCAGTTAAGCGTCCCTCTTTCAGTTTTGGCTCAGGTCATAATCTCATGGTTCATGAGATCAAGCCCCACACTGGGCTCTGCACTAAATTAGCGCAGAGATTGCTTGGGATTCTCTCTCTCCCACTCTCTCTGGCCCTCCCCTGAGTACACGCTTGTACTCTCTCTCTCAAAAAAAAAAAAAAAAAAAAAAAGTATGAGTTGATGGGGCGCCTGGTTAGCTCAGTCAGTGAAGCATGCAACTCTTGGTCTCAGGGTTATAAGTTTGAGCCCCACGTTGGCTGTAGTGATTACTTACACTTAAAAATAAAAAATCTTATGGGACACCTGGGTGGCTCAGTTGGTTAAGCGTCCGACTTTGGCTCAGGTCATGATCTCATGGTTTGTGAGTTCAAGCCCCATGTCAGGCTCTGTGCTGACAGCTCAGAACCTGGAACCTGCTTCAGATTCTGTGTCTCCCTCTCTTTCTGCCCTTCCCTCACTCACACTCTGTCTCTGTCTCTCTCTCAAAAATAAATAAACGCTAAGAATTAAAAAAATAATAATAATCTTAAAGAAAAAATAAAAAACAAAATAAAATAAAATGTATGAGTTGAGCTTTATGAAAAATATTTTTAAAGATAAATCTGACCCATGGGGGTGCCTAGGTGGCTCAGTTAAGCGTCTGACTTCGACTCGGGCCATGATCCCTCAGTTCGTTGAGTTCGAGCTCCACATCGGGCTGTCTGCTGTCAGCACAGAGCCCTCTTCGGATCCTTTGCTCCCTCTCTCTCTGCCCCTCCCCTGCTTGTGCGCTCTCTTTCTCTCTCTCTTTCAAAAATAAACATCAAAAAAAATTTTTTTAAGAAAATCTGGCCCACAAAGTTTAAATTATATTCAAGATAGAATATGAGCTATCTCCCCATAAATAAAAATTTTCTATTGAGTCTTCTCAAAATGAATAATATACTTGGAAAAATAAGTCACCTCATGTACATCATAGTTTTGCATGATGTAAGCACTCAGAAAAGATGATCTTATCGCATCCACATAAGAGGTTATGAAAAGGCTCAATTACTCATGAAATTATAATTCAACAATGTGAGGTAGTAGACATGGTTTAAAAAGAGAAAGAAAAAATGAAGAATTTAGAAACATCACTGCATCGGGGGCAGTTTATGATCTAAATTCTAAAAACCACACAGGGATGGATGGATGGGTGGATGGATGGATGGATAGATCATCACACCCATGCAGAACCTGACCTGAAGCATGAATTCAGGTTGGATTTTCCAGTCAATCGCTCAGCCAAAGAGAACCCGGAGGTGGCTAAGATAATGTAACAATCCTGTCAAGTAGACTTTGTTCCCATTTTACAGATAAGGACAGAAATGTTAAGTGACCACAAAGATAATTATACAAGCAGAACACAAACTTGGGAGTCTTCAAATTCCCAGGCTAGTGGAATCAAATTATCTGTTTCTAAGTCTTATCTCTACTATGTGATCTCTGACACGAAAATTCCTCCTCTAATTGGTTATACAAACAATTACAAGAAAGGAACATGAGAATTTTATTTACATTACATGCAATAAATCAAAGTTAACTTCATTATAAAGACACATCTGAAACAGATACGTCTGAAATCTATTATAAAGACGTGTCTGAAAATAATTAAAGCAGCCAGAAACTGTCTTAATATATATAGTCCATCAGTAAAACAAGACTAAACATTAATCTGGTAAAGGTCATGATTCTTTCGGTAACCATAATCCACCACTGATTAATATTAAGGTCCATAAATACCAAGAAGAGTAAACAGAATTAAAAGAAATCTCCGGGGGCACCTGGATAGCTCAACTGGTGAAGCGTGTTGACTCTTTTTTTAAGTTTGTTGTTTGTTTCTTTATGTACATATGTATGTAATCTCTATACCCAGCATGGGGCTCAAACTCACAACCAGGGTGGTATGCTCCTCCCACTGAGCCAGCCAGGCACCAAGAGTATGGGACTCTTGATTTGGGGATGGGGTGTACAGATTACTTAAAATCTTTAAGAAGAGAAACAAATAAAAAGAGAGAAAGAAAGAAATCTTTTTTTTTCTTAGTAAACTACAGTTCTATCGTTTATCTTTCTCTCTAAAACAACAACGATTTCTAAACCCTGTAAACATGACTTCACCAATCTGAAAGAAGACTTTACAGCTTATCGGCCTTTCTCAAACTAAGGACCACCTGCATCAGAATATCTGACTGCCTGTTAAAATGACCTTAGATCTAGTAAATCAGACTCCCTGGGGCAAAATCATAGAGTCTTCTTTTTCTTTTTTACAACAAGTACGGTGGGGGTTCTTGTGCTAAAATCTTTAGACCAGCAGTTTTCAAACTTTTTGCTCTCAGGACCCCTTTATATCCTTAAAAATAAGGACCCCAAAGGTTGCACCTATCTGTATTTATGTATTTGAAATTAAAACAGAAATTTAAGGGGCGCCTGGGTGGCGCAGTCGGTTAAGCGTCCGACTTCAGCCAGGTCACGATCTCGCGGTCTGTGAGTTCAAGCCCCGCGTCGGGGGCTGATGGCTCGGAGCCTGGAGCCTGTTTCCGATTCTGTGTCTCCCTCTCTCTCTGATCCTCCCCCATTCATGCTCTGTCTCTCTCTGTCCCAAAAAATAAATAAAAAACGTTGAAAAAAAAATTAAAAAAAAAATAAAACAGAAATTTAAAAAATATTTATTAACTCATTTTAAAAATAATAAACCTATGTTAACATAAGTAACATTTCTATGAAAAATAACTTTATTTTCTAACACAACAACAACAAAAATTAGTGGAAAGAGTGACACTGTAAAAGTTTTGGAAATTTCTCTAATGCCTGGCTTAATAGAAGACAGATGGATTCTCATATCTGCTATTGCATGCGATCGGCTGCAGTATGTTGCTTTGAAGCACATAAAGAAAATGTGACGTCACGCTAGTTGGAAGAGGGAGGAGAGTATCTTAATAGCCTTTTCAGATAATTTTGGATATTCCTTAACACCACACCCAAATTCAACAAGTGTAGTTTCTTTTCTTTTTTTTTTTTTAATGTATACTTATTTTTGAGAGAGAGAGAGAGAGAGAGAGAGAGAGAGAGAACGAGGAGCACAGGCTAGCAGGGGAGGGGCAGAGAGAGAGGAAGGCAGATAACCAGAAGCAGGCTCCGCCCTATCAATGCAAAGCCCAACTTGGGGCTTGAACCCATGAACTGTGAGATCATACAAACTTGAGCCAAAGTTAGACTCTCAACCAGCCGAGCCACTCAGGTGCCCCAACAAGTGTTAGTTTCTTTCTTTCTTTCTTTCTTTCTTTCTTTCTTTCTTTCTTTCTTTCTTTCTTTCTTTCTTTCTTTCCTTCTTTTTAATGTTTATTTATTTTGGGGAGAGGGAGAGACAGAGCATAAGCAGGGGAGGGGCAGAGAGAGAGGGAGACACAGAATCTGAAGCAGGCTCCAGGCTCTGAGCTGTCAGCAGAGCCTGACGCAGGGCTTGAACTCATGAACTGCAAGATCATGATCTGAGCCAAAGTTGGATGCTTAACCAACTGAGCCCACCCATGTGCCCCAGCAAACGGTAGTTTCTTAAAGATTCGATGCAATGTGGATTGCATTCTGTTGGATTTCAATGAACTTTTCATACTCAGCTGCATTGAGATCCATTGGTCTATCCTGCATTTTGAATAGAATGTTTTCCCAAGCATGATTTAGTAATGTACTGCATTAATCATTTGGAAAACACTATTTCAGAGACACATAGACTTTCCAGATGTCAACACATTTCATTATAATAAAACTATTAAAAAGCCACATTTGTTTTACCATAAAAAAATTATATTCATTAATATGGGAAAGCCGTCAAACTCACAATTTTTCTTGCAAATTTTCTCAAATTCTGATTTTCACTCGAAAGCTTAAACTTTGTCACTGGCAACAAACATTATCGGTTGTTTTCCTTGAAGAGACAGCTTCTTTTCTTTCTTTTTTGAGAAAATGTCTAACAATATCCCAGTTGGTCTGTCATTCTTTCAAAGAAAAAATGAAAAAAGCAGCGAGTTGGAGACTGTAATTGAAATGTTTCCACAAGAGGTCTTCCTTGAGACAACCATGATACTTCCTTACCCAGCAGAAGTGTTTTTTATACATGCCTCCCATTTCATCAGAGAGTATCAAAAAGGCACATTCTCCACAGTTGAAAGATAATGAAATTAATATTGTTTACTGTTGTATCATGGACACCCTTAAGGGAAGTCAGTTTTTCTTTCTGAGAGCGCACTAAGTACAATAACTAGTGTAAATGCCAACTAAATAAAAGGCACAAATAACATTACGTAAATGGCTTTGAAATTGAACTCAAAGACACCCCCCCACCATCGCCCGCCGGGCGCCCCCGGGAGATCTGTGGACCACACTCTGAGAAGTGCCCCTATAGACAACTCAAACAAAAACATCAATGAGCAGCTCCTGCAAGATAACAATACAAAAAATAAAAAAACGGCTCCTGTCCCCATTTCCCCAAGGACACAAAAGAGTGTTGTGTTTTAGGCCTGGCGTGGTAGAAATTAATGGAAGCTGGGCTCTGGCATCACAGGTATATGAACAACACGCTTTCAAAAAAATTGAGTGGGCAGCAGGCACCACGTGAGAGTGGGGGAGTTGCAATATTCCTACCTGCCCAAGTGACAGACTGGAGTTTCATTTAGTGACACAGCTAGGCTTCTCCCTAGATAGAATTAATGCTTCAGAAGAAGAATGTGCATTCTGTTAACAGAAAAGCTACATTTCTAAACAGAATGCGTACGATGATTAAAACATTTAAAGTACAGATGTACAGATTTATTCATATGTGCCTGAAGACAAATATGAGGATATTTACAATATTGTTTTTTCTTTTTTTATATGTTTATTTATTTTTGAGCGAGAGAGAGAGTGTGTGTGTGTAAACAGATGAGGGGCAGAGAGAGAGGGAGACAGGATCTGAAATGCGCTCTGTGCTGAGAGCAGACAGCCCAATATGGGGGTCGAACTCAGGAACCATGAGATCATGACCAGAGCCGAAGTCAGATGCTTAACCAACTGAGCCACCCAGGTGCCCCCACAATATGGTTTTCTGTCTTTATATTTTGCAATCTATGACTATCATTAGATTAAACAAATTATTAAAATAAAAAAATATTTTAAAAAGGAGGGGGGGGCACCTGGCTGGCTCAGCCTGTAAAGCATGTGACTTTTGATCTTGGTGTCCTAAGTTTGAGTCCCATGTTGAGGGGCAGACTGTCCTTAAAAATAAAAAAAAAAAAAACTAAATAAATTATGACATCCACAGCCTGAATACTACTATGCAGGTCTTAAAAACATGAGGCAGACATAAACACATTCACATGGAGTGTTTGATAAAGTGACAAAAAGTAAGAAACAGAGTTATGTGTATAATGTGCTACTGTGGAAAAATTCGACGTGGGTAACTAGCTGTCCCTGGGAAAGAGATTTCAGAGGATAAGGTGAAAAGAAAACTCCACTAACTACAAAACTTTTCGTACTGATTAAACTTTTTTTTTTTCCCTAAAATATTGCTTTTACCATAAAGAAACCTGCAGTCTGGGCACCGAAAAACAAGACTGATATATTCTTGCTGCAAATCTGTGGTTAAGACTAGCATTCATCTTTCCTAGGGAAAGGGGAAGTGGTTAAATCCACAGATTGGATGGTGTGTGGGTCTTCTCTCTGCCCCACCTGCAGCCTCATTCTCCCTTGCTTGGAAGATATTCTCACTGGGTATATAAGAATGGTACCCTCATTGTAAATCTTAGGGTAAACTGAGGCAGGAGTCTACGGCATCACACAGCTGTATAGAGGGCACTTCTGATCCTTGGGATATTTCTGCAGAAACAGGATTTTTTTTAAATTAATAAGCTCTGGGGGCGCCTGGGTGGCGCAGTCGGTTAAGCGTCCGACTTCAGCCAGGTCACGATCTCGCGGTCCGTGAGTTCGAGCCCCGCGTCAGGCTCTGGGCTGATGGCTCGGAGCCTGGAGCCTGTTTCCGATTCTGTGTCTCCCTCTCTCTCTGCCCCTCCCCCGTTCAGCTCTGTCTCTCTCTGTCCCAAAAATAAATTAATAAGCTCTGGGGCACCTGGGGTGGCTCAGTCGGTTAAGGGTTCGACTTCAGCTCAGGTCATGATCTTGCGGTTGTTGAGTTTGAGCCCCGCATCGGGCTCTGTGCTGACAGCTCGGAGCCTGGAGCCTTCTTCCAATTCTGTATCTCCCTCTCTCTCTGCCCCTCCCCTGCTCGCAACACTGTCTCTCTCTCCCTCAAAATAAAGAAGCATTAAAAAATTAAAAAACAAATAAATAAAAATTAATTAATAAGCTTTACTTTTTTGAGCAATTTTATTCAAAGCAAAACTGAGCAGAAAATACAGAGTTCCCATAAACCTCCTGTCCCCCAACAGGCACATCCTCCCCCACTATCGACATGTGGCACCACAGTGGTACACCGAGAAGCAGGGATTTTAGATGGCTCCATGAACCCAGTATTCTCCAACACAGTTATTAGGACCCTAAAGTGTCCCACGTGCTTCTAACCACTTACAGTCCACCCTTATTTATGCACTTAAACACAAAAGGACAATAACACACAGAATTAAGAATAAATATTGATATGGCTTCAGAATGCTTCAATTATTCCACCTGCCCCTATCCATAAGACAGTTACCACCCTAACTATGCTTTATTTGGGTTAAAGTTCCAATAAATTCGCTTTCCCTAAACATATTGATAAAACGGGGCCCAAATACAAAACTGATTTGTCAGACAAAATCAGATTAAATATTTATCGTGTCTAAACCACAAGTAGAAAAAAAATTCAAAGGCCGACTATTTTAATGCTAACCTGATGCAATATTGCACTTTGTTTGGTTTACCGGAGAGGTAATCACTCGGCTAACATCTGGGCTTTGGGGTTTGAGGATTACACTGGCGGGGAGAAAAAGGGAGAACAAAGGAAAGTGTAATGCTTTCCGTTTGGTCAGAAAAAGTGTTTGCTAAACAGCAAAAACAAAATTAACATTAGAAAAGATGTGAAAAAAACATGCATTTTAGGAAGATTTCACCTAAGCAGGTGCTCAAGTTCAGACTCAAATCCTCCATTTCTCATAACCAGAATGAGTGGTCAGGAGGTCAGGATACCAAAAACTAATAAAATCAATCTACAAAGCGGGAAAACAGGTGGTTAACACCAGACCGGGCAGGGTTTTCCTAAATTGAGCTCACCTTCGCTAATCTAAATCAGTTTTCAGAAACGGCTTCTACAAAAACTACCCAAATATCCCCCTAATAATTTGTGCTCCTCCTCCACAATAGGGAAGCCATTTATTTACCAGAAAGTTTACTTTCTCTTTCAAGCTCTGCTGGCTTCCTCCTGCCCCACATTCGGGCCAGAAGCAACGGGGCGGCCTTTCTTTCCTGACTTCTCGGATCCCAAACTGGAGAGCTAGTGTGAGAAAACCAGTTTCAAGGAGAAGCTGAGTGGTTCTTCTTAACCACAAGGCTATTCTGAATACAGATGCGTTTGCAAAGGAAAGTTACAAGAAAACAAAGCTCTACTCCTCCCGTGAAAACATATGCACTCACACACATACACTACGTTTGCGCACACACACACACTCACACACACGCACGCGAAGGGACAAATCACCTCCCAGCCTCAGACAGATCATTCATTCCACTTGGGATGCCGCCACACCCCCAAACCGTGGGCTGCCCCACCTTCCTTGTCCGACTCCTCTACCCCTCAAACCTTCAACATTATCTGTACTTTTGGTGTTAGGAAGAACTCCAAGGGATTGTTAAAATTCCTAAGTGGTAATACATTTTTAATGTGTTGAGTATTACTTAAAATAAATGGACCACAATCATAGGCTTTGGAAGACTCAAAGAGACCTATCACAGGGGCATTCGTGTAAACAGAAATTTACAGTTTGCCTATTCCTTTTACGTGACAGACTCCATCTCCTCCACCACAATGTAAATCCCCCTTGTCCCTATTCATTTAGTTTCTTTCCTATTAGCTTAGAATCTCCTAATTACTCCTTCTTTCCTTTGGGTTATTAATGGCTACCATGAATCATAACTTGCCCGACTTTGTAGGTAGATACTGCAGTTTTTAATAATATTAATTATTAGCACTCACATTTTAGCTATCTGCCAGACACTGGGCAAAGTACTTTCTATACATTATCTTACTTAATCCTCACAACTGCTCTACAATGGAACCTGGTATCTGTATTTTATGGCTAGAGAAACTGAAGCCCACAGAAGTTAAAGCAACTGACCCATGGTCTAAGAGGTGCTGGATTTGGGATTGAAGCCCAAGGAGTCTGACCTCATAGCCCATTCTTTCACCTCCTATAGCAACTTTGGACCACGAAACCCTTAAACACACAGCCCAAGCATTTCTACGCTTATAAGAACAGTTACCTTAGGACTGCTCAAAATAGAAGTTCCTTGCCCAATGTAGTTGAAAAATCAAAGGTCAGGTAAAAGTTCAGTGATTAGAAAAGACACTTATTCTTATGGATGGGTGTAGCAGACAGAAAAGCCACATGATGGGTTTTTACTTATTGTACTGGGAGTGGGGGGGGGGGGGCAGATTGCCTTCCTTATTGTTCTTTCATTAGGTGATTAAAAAGAAATTTGCAATAAGTATGTCCAAGATATACTGGTAAGCAGAAAAAGAAAAAACCGGGAGAAATACAGACCAAACTATTAACAGGATATATATAAAATACACATAGTTTATTTTTCTACAAATTTAAATTGCTTATAATAGCATACTGTTCTTTTGTAAGCAGGACAAAACAATTTAGTTTAATGAAACATGAACCCAATAATGAACAGAAGAGAAGGGGTAACAGCTTCCTTTCCCCTCTGTTCTGTCCTCCTACATTAATAACCTCCACTTGTAGCTCCCTGGACACCCCATGCCGTTTTAAGCTTCTGCCCATTCTCGTTCCCTGGCCTTGAATACAACTGTTCATTACTCAACTTTGTCAGGAGAATTCCTATTCATCCTACAAAACCCTATTCGTAGGTATTCCAACCTGACAGAGCCCCTCTGTGATAGAGCCTTTTTCTCATCCCTGAAGAGAATTAATCTCTCTTCCGGGACATTTAATAAGGACTTAGATTTATGGAGTTCCTGGGGCACCTGGCTGGCTCAGTTGGTAGAGCAGGAAACTCTTGATCTCAGGGTCGTGAGTTCAAGCACCATGCTGGGCACAGAGATTACTTTAAAAAAAGAGGGGAAAAAAAAAGATTTATGGAGTTCTTACAACGTGCCAAGCATTACGCTAAGCATTTTACCTACATTATCTCATCGAATCTTCAACAGGCCCGGGAGATAGGCACTGTTCTCTACCTTTACACCTAACCACTGAGACTCAGGTTCTGACTAGGATGTAGCAGGTCCGGGATCTGATCCCAGACCTGTTTGGCTCCAGAGCACGAGCCTTGAACCACTACCCTGCCATCTCCCCTGCCCTGAGTGCACACTGAAGCAGCACACACCCTGGTCCACACAACACCTCCAGTTCTGTGAAACTGTATTTCATTACCCTGGATGCCGCCTGGCGCAATAATTGGCTCTCAATATAAAATACTTGCCGATAATAAATTAATTAAAATAAAACAGAACCGTTTGCCAATCTCACCTAAGATTTGCAGTAATCCTGACATGATAAATGAGAACTGAGCAGAACAGAAATTCATTCTTCCATATGCTATTCCTTTTAAAAACTAGAGACTTTTCAAACAGCAGACCACTAAAGTCCCATCTGACCATCCTAAAGTGTGCCCTAGCAAGCCAAGGTTCGTACTGACAGATGTGTAACCATGAGATTCGTTCTTTTCATCATAACCAACAAAGACTGAAACAACCCAGCGATGTTATCCTGCTGGACCTCACCAAGGCTGCTCCAGGACACCAGGACTTCTTCAAGATCTGGGGATGTCCCTAAGTGTTCTTCTGGCGGTTTTTATGAATGACTTAAAAGTTACAGTAAAATTGTATAGTAAATATGGAATGTCTTATGGACATTATATGGAATGTTTTATGCCTTATGGAAGACATAAAATGTGAATGGTCATTTGCAGCCAATTAAAAACCCTAAAAGACACTTCTGCACTGAAGAACATGAATCTGGTAAGTCAGAACACCTCTCTTTGGGAGCTGGCCCAATTTATAAGGTCAGGCCCAATGACAGCTCCCCCAGGGCAGAAGCCGTGTGCGCTGATATACTTTGTACAAATTAACCAATGCCAGGGATGTGCTTGACACACAGTAGGCACTCCACAATTAAACAACAATAGTTGGCCTCAAAAATCTTTAAAAGAACAAAAACAACTTCCATGGTCTGGCATTCAAGGCCTCTGGTGAGTAGATACTCCTCCCCTACTTACCTTACTCATCTGTCAGGATTTTGTTGGTGTCGTATCACCATACCTCCTCACCCTAAATTCTTTATCCCTATCAAATTCCAACCATTATTTGGGACCCAGATCAAATCTCTCCTTTGGCAAGAAGACTTCCCAGACCACTCCAGGCCTCATAATCTTTCCTTCCTCTGAAGACCTGTAGTGCTTAGTGCAGCACTGTCTAATAGAACTTTCCAAGATAATGGAAATATTCTCTAGCTGTGCCATATATATATGTACACACACACACACACACACACACACATATATACACACATTTTTTAAAATATATAATAGCTACCTTGTTGGACAGTACAGGCTTAATGTCTCACCAGCTCTTTGAGGACATGCTGCACTGTCTGGATAAAGCATTATCACATCCCCTCAGCGGACTGCAAGTTCTGTGAACAAAGCCTCTGATTCTTCATAGCAACTTTGCATTGCAAAAAGTAAATATCTGGTGAATCTCTACACCACCTCTGAGGAAACTATAAGGTAAAAAGGTGCTATAGACTCAGCATCTGGAATGCACTACCTCTGCCCCATCTCATACCTGAAAGTCAAGACAGGCAGAGGCGGGGAGGGGGAGAAAGCAACTTTCTGGAGACACAAATGATCACTGATCAAGCCACAAGGCACTCTGGATCAAATGGCATTTTAGGTCACCACTATCCTTTACCTACAAACTTGCCTAAATAAGTATCTCTTTCCATTAGCAAATAGCTAAATTCGGATGATAATTATGCTAACTAAAAAGTTACTTCCCAAGTCAGACTCAGATGCAGCAGACGGAAAAATAACCTAAACAAAACCTACTTGTACTTCTTTTTCCACCTGTTTGTTGGCTATCTCCCTTGGAGTCTTATAGCCTATTAGTGGTATTTCCCTGTCCAGATATATGTTAGCATTTCAGTGACACTTTTCCCAGCAGGGCCTACAATCACTATAAATTAAGACCTAATACTTTCTCTTTTATGGTTGACTAATATTCCATTGTGTACAACTGTAACACATCTTGTCAGTTCACCTGTCAGTGGACACGGGCTGCTTCCCACATCTTGGCTATTATAAATAGTGCTGCAATAAACAGGGGTGCAATAAAACAAAAAAGACCTAATACTTAACATAGATAATCAAAATAATACAAACTATACTTAAGGACAAGTTCTACCACTATGGCACTCTGCTGCCTTGGGCACCCACCTTGTTCCTTTAGCCTCAGTTTCCTTATCTATAAAATGAGATTAATGTCATGTGAACAACCTACCCCTTGTATGGCAAGTCATAGCTGTGGATAGTTCTAAGTACTCTCCCCATAAGTACTATATGCAGAAATAGAAGATTCATGAATTTGCTGGTGGTTCCCTGTGCCGGATATGCTAACAAATATAGTGACTTTAAGATCAACCCTCCAATATCTACCACATTTTTTTTTTTTTTTTTTTTTGTATTCCAGACTTCTTTCTCCCATCCCACTATGCAAATGTCTGAGCAAAAATTCTGCTAGTATTCCAGTCTGGCACATGTAACAAGGAAATAAATGTGTTGACTCAGGGAACACAGACATATTTAATATAAAATAAAACAGAAACTTGGCTGAATCAAGTCATAACACAGTCTAAATCCACATATAAAAGACTGAGATGATTTATAGTTCTGATTTATTCAAACCAATGGTTTACCAGCACAGCCAAGCCAAAAAGTTACAACCCATACCCAGGACATAGCCTGCAGATGCACACATGATAAAAACCAGCAGGTATACATTATGCACATTTTTAATTTAAAAAAAAGTGTGTCAATACCATACACCCACTTGATATAACACAGAGAGATGTACGCTAAACATGGAAAAAGCAACTTGGATGAAGGTTTGAATTTTGCTAACTTAAGCCCAACCACACCTCCCAATCGCAGGTAAAGTTTGCACACATGGCTTTGCCAAGTCCAGCCTGTCTTTGTTTCCCTCTGCGTTTACCCAAGATCTTGGCTCTAAGACAGAAAACTCCCACTCTCGATTGGTTCATTCTGTCCTATGCAATTAAGCAACACCACAATCCAGTAAACGCAAGGGCTCAATTATTTATCTTCTGGCCAAGTTTACCAGGTGTTTATAAAAGAACAATGTCAAGAAGGAAAGAGGTTTATTTCTTTCTAGAACTGGCTTGATAGGGACTTTGTTTTTAGAAGGGGAGGAGGGAAGCAGGGTTTAACCTAGAAAAAAAGATGGGAGGGAATTTAAAAAGAGTACAAGACTGTCAATTTCCCTACAGGAAACTTGATTCTTATGCAATAATCTTACCCACAGCCAGCGGGGCCGTGGGGGGAAGACACCTATTTGTACCTCTAGAGGGGTACAGCTGGTTCCCAGAGGAGAGGGAACAGGACAAGGCCGAGGAATTGGCTCAGCTGGGAGCCACCGGGCGCGCTGGGGAGCGGGGAGAAAGCTCTTTCCAACAGCCCCCCCCGCCCCCGCCCGTGATCTCTGCAGGCGTGACAGTTGCTCCTGTGGCCGGAACGTCCCCAGAGCCCCAGGGAGCAGGAAGTCGGGGGGCTGTCCCTCACTTCTGCCACCCCCACCCTAGAGTGCCCTGGCCCCACTGTTCTCCCCTCGAGCCCATTCTCTCTTCCTCGGCGTCAGCCCTTTCTCCAAAGAACGAAACTTCCTCCCAGCGCCCCCTGTCCTTTCAGAGGCCCGCTCCTGTCATCCCGGGAGTTGTCCCTTCTGAGCGACCCTCGAATCTCCACGTATTTCCCCCCCCCCCGCCCCACTGAAGTTCGCATCCACAACTCCCCCAAACACTGCAGAGGCTCCCGGCCCCTTCGGCGCCCTCCGGGATCCCCAGACCTGGGGGCCGTCGGGGGGGCGGCCCCACCCTTCACCCCCTTCACCTGTTTCTCGGGCTCAGGCCCGATAGGCCGGGGCTGCGCTTGCGCCGGAATGTGGGTCGCGAGGCTCACTCAGGCCGCCGGGCCTCTCCTAGCAGACGTGGAGAGACAGCGCCGAGTAGGGGTGCTCGTCAAGGATCCGGTTCGGGCTTGCTCGCTCCGCGGCGACGTCGGAACCCCAAACTCCCCCTCCCCGTCTACGCCGCCGCAGCTCCGGAAACCGCTGAATTACAGCCTCTCCAACCAATCCCCGCCTAGCCCCAGCCTGGCACAGACACGCCGCTTCTGCATAATTCATGAGACGGCCAGTTTTCCCGGCCACCCAGAGGCACTGGTGCAAGTACAGTACACCCGAAGCCCCACCCGCTAACCAATGAGGAGAGCCTCTGGGGGGAAGGGCGGAGCCAAGAGTAGACTGGGAACGCCCCGGTGCTGGCTGTTCCGAGCGCTTAGTGCTCCTCCCTCCGCTACAGCGGAGTGGGAGCAGCGGCCTTGGGCACAGAAACCCGGGGGGAGGGAGGGAAAATGACCGGAATGTCCTGCTGAAAACTCAGCTGAGTTCCTGGCAGTGCGTGACGTCAGGACACTTTAAATGCCCCTGATGCGGCTCTCTTCTGCCCGCTCTCCCTTTTCCCAGCTCTTGCCTCCACGTGGGGGCGAGGTTGCGAGCCACTTACCACGTGGGAATCAACCAGTTAGACAATCCCCAGGTATCGCCAGATCCTCAGGGGGCCCAACGCCTGAACTGGGTTTCTGGGGACAGCAAAAAGAACATGGGTGACTCCCGCCTGCTTTGAACTTCAGTTTCTGCGTGAGTCGGGACACACACACCCGGAAACATGACGTGGAAATAGAGTAATTACTAGAGTGCGTGGGGAGAGGGTAGTGGATTTAACCCTGTCCTCCGTTCCGCCGCTTCAAGCATCAAACGCCAACGGCTCGCACATTGGCGGGTTCACAAGAAGGCAGACGACAGTGCATAAGAGGATTGACACATGTACACATTATTTTTATGGGTCCGAGCTGAAATACTTGAAATTGCCTGTCTTTTTCTTTTTCGTCCCGTCTATTTCAAATCCAAGTTTTACTGCATCGAAGCCAGTAGTTTATAGGAAATACAGACATTTTATCTTACAAAATAGGGGATGTACTTTGCATAATGGAATGGTGTGTGTGTGTGTGTGTGTGTGTGTGTGTGCGCGCGCGCGCCCATGCGCACGTGCTGTCACTATCAGGGTTTTTTCCTTTAAAAAAATTTTTTTTTTTAGTGTTCATTTATTTTTGAGAGAGAGAGCGCGAGCAAGGAAGGGGCAGAGAGAGGAGACAGAATCTGAAGCAGGCTCCAGGCTCTGAGCTGTCAGCACAGAGCCCGATGCGGGGCTTGAACTCACCAGCTGTGAGATCATGACATGAGTTGAAGTAGGATGCTTAACTGACTGAGCCACCCAGACTCCCCTATCAGGATTTTTTAAAATCACAGCTATTAATATTCGTACTTATTGTGTTTAATACAAAAAGGTATAAAGATGAAAGATGGTTATGGCACCATCCAGATAAGATAACCCCCGATAAGTTTTTTTCAGTGAAACTTTTCATTTCGTGTTTTATTGAAACATGTTCATGGTTCAAAAAATCATACAGTTCAGGAAATTCAAAAATTAAAAATGAACATCTGTTGCCTTCTGCTACCAGTTCTTCACCCCAAGAATGGTTATTCTTAATTTCTGATGAGAAAGTCAATGACTCTTAACCTTTGGGGAGGGGGGGAGCATTACAGATCCTTCTGAGAGTCTGCTGGAGACTATGGATTCTAGCCCCCAAAATACACAGCATGACTTTTACGCACAAATTCTGATGGCTGCCCAGATACCTGAAGCCCAGCCAAAGACTCCTGATTTGGATCTTAGGACCACCTTAAATAATCCAAGTGAGAGGTGAGAACATCTACAAGCACAAGTGGTAAAGTTGCTGATGGTGGAATTGAGTTACCCATTGCCCTCCTGTAGACCCAGCCCAGTATGGAAATTACTGAATTTATCTGATGTGCATGTTTGTGTGTGTTATCAATCACTGTGTTTATTTCACCACAGAACAGATACCCTTACCTTCCATCTCACCTAAACTCTGCTTTAGCTGTACTATTCCATGCAGTTGACTGATGGGTCTGATATTTGTTGCATTATTTACTGCATACAAAGCACCTACGGACTCATTACTTCTCTTCTTTTTCACAATAATTATGTGTAGCAAATAGAAGAAGCCATATTATTTACCAATAGGAAACTGAGGACAAAACAGTGTGATGTTCTCAAGGTCACAGAGATACTCAGAGGTATACCAGGTGGGTTTGGAGCCAGGTTTTTGGACTCTCCATCCCACAGCTTTGTTCCACCCACTCAAACCCAGGCCTCTTCCCCTGACTCCTCAGCAGATGGCCATTGTTTCCCTCATTGCCCTCCCCCACATGCACACATAAAATCTACCCCTAAGCCTATCTGTTCCACCTATAAAACCTCTCTCCAGCCCAGCCACTGGCTTTTCTCCACCCTCTACGGAATACCCCCAGCTTACAGATGGCAGTTTTTCCCACGTAAGCCAATGCTTTGACCTGAACTTTCTTTTCCAGCCTCCTTCCCTCCATAACAACACCTTAAACTCCCACACTGAATTTATCACCTTCCTCCAAACATGTCAACACCTTCTGTTACCTCACGCTTTTGTAGATCTGCTTCCCTCCTCCTGGAATACTTTTTCTTTCCTCATTCACAACCGGGAAACTCTTCAAAGTGCAGTTCCAACATTACCTCTTCAGGGCTTTCCGAGATTCTTCCTGGCAAAGTTAATCTCTTCTTCTGGACTCCTTTAACAGGTTGTATGCCCCATTTAGTACAGCATTCTTCACCTTGTACTTCATTAGCCTACTTCCTGATACACAAAATTAATAATTAACATGTATTAAGTAATTACTATGTTCCAAGAATTATGCTAAGCTTTTTATGTAGATTATTGTATTTGATCCTCACCAGAACCCCAGTGAGGCAGGTACTTTTGTAATTCTCATTTTCAACTGAGAAAACTATGGCTGAGAAAGTGAAAGACTGGTCCAAAGTCCCACAGCTAGAAACTATGGACAAACTCAGAATGAGAACCAGGTCTGGCTGACTCCAAAGCCCGGACTCTGCCTACATGCTTAAAACATATCCCAGGGGTGCCTGGCTGGCTCAGTCCATGAGTGTGCAACGCTTGATCTCGAGGTCATGGGTTCAAACCCCATGTTGGGTGTAGAGATTTCTTAAAAACAAAAACAAAAACAAAAACAAAACAAACATATCCCCCCTGAGCTGTAGGTTCCTAGAAGCTTGAACCCCCTTCGTGCTCATTTTCATAATTCCAGCAGCTAGCATCTAGCCCAGTTCTGGGCTAGAACTCACCAAAGCATGAATGAAATATTAATAAACATATTTTGAATAATCATATCAGTAATAGCTAGCCACAGAGTATTTACTATGAACTATCCACTGCTCTGAACATGTATTATGTAACCCATCTATTAACTCAATCCTTATAATGACCCCATGAGGAGGATACTGTGATTTTACAGATTAAGAAGATGAGGCTTACCCAAGGTGAAGTGACTTACCCAAAAACATCAAGCTGGTAAATGGCAGAGACAGGATTGAAATCTACATGAGTCTGATTCAAGAACGTGAATAGCTGCTCTTCCTTGACTATATCCCCAGGCTTAACCCTCCTCCTGGATCCCCAAGGAAGAGTTTAAAGGAGAGGAAAAGTGAGGCTCCCACCCTCCACCCAACAAATGAATAAAGGCAGAGTCCCAGCCCCAGCTCGTTCAAGCATATGGTGGTTTATAAACATGTCTGCAAATTCCTTGATACTTCTCCCATTTAAAGGAAGAACCTGCTTCCACCCCCTCAGTAACTTACTTCTAATAAATAGAACACAGTGGAAATGATGCTGCGTGACTTCTGAGTTTAGGCCATAAAACACGATATAGCTTTCACCTGACGCTTTCCCTGGGACACTCGCCCTTGGAAGTGTTGTGAGGAAGCCCAGGCTACGCGTAGAGGCCACATGAAGGTGTTCTGGCCAACAGTCTAGCTAAGGCCCAGCCGACAGCAGGCATCAGCCATGAATGGAAGCAGCCTCCAGATGATTCCAGCCCCCCATCTTTCAAGCCACCCCAACAGAGGCCAAGTGAAGCAGAGGTGAGTCATCTTTACTGAACCTTACACAGATTACAAATTCATAAGCAAAATAAATGTTGTTGTTGTTTTAAGCCAGTAAGTTTTTGGGTGGTTTGTTACATAGTGATGGGTAGGGAGGATAAGTTTCCATTGATCTCTTCAGAGAGACTCAGGAACTATAAGCTAGATCAGGAACTGAGACTGATCAGACTTTGTAAAGTTCTAGAAACTTTATTTACTCCCTCTTCCCTGGAGGAATTAGCAGTTGAACTCTAAATCAAGAAGAAGGCATGGCAAAGAAGAGATTTAGACAAGAATCTCGGGGGTGGTAAATGGGTGGTGAGTCACTGCAGTGACCAAAGGAGGCACGGGGCAATCTGTGTATGTGATAGGACCCCCATGGGGCTCCGCAACAGAAGGGCTCACCAGGACTGCCCAACTCCCCCTCACTCAAATAAGAGAAAAGAGCATCTCTCTTTCCTCCTGTCTGAAGAACAGTCCTCCCTCCTCAATATTTTCAAGGCTAAGCTCTTTCCCTGTGCTGCTTAAAACATCATTCATGTCATTCCGTCCCTTCAGTGGCTTCCCATAGGATTTAGGATAAAGGAGTTCTGCTTTTTCTCATTCCTGTCAAGGCCCTGCCTATCCCACCAACGTGCCTCCTGCCCACTAAATTCCAGCTAGTCCATTTCCCACCTCAGGGCCTTTGCACATCCCATTCTTGTTCCTTCTCCAGCTTTGGCACAACTAGTTCCTCCTCACCCTACTGGTCTCATTTGCTTAGAGAAGCCTTGTCTAACTACTCCCACCTACAGTTGCTCCCAGCGTGTTAATCACTATGTGCTATTTCCTGTGGAACTCTTATCATACTCTTCATTTTATTTACCTGTATACAGTCTCTTATCTGTCAGTTCCAGGAAAACAGATCTTACCTGTTTGCTGCTCCCTTGCCTCCTCAGTGCTGGGCATATACTAGGTGCTCAATAAAGACTTACTGAACAAATGGAAGTGCTCTTGGTCCCACTCTTCCCCTCTCTGAGTTTTATTAATTCCCCTCTGCCTCCTGACCTTCTCCACTTATTCTTCACTTCTGTCTCTGAAGATAATCCTTCTTTCCTATCTTGACCCTCAAGTTATCCCTCTTTCCCATCATGTTCCCCATGTCCCCACCCCTGCTTGTGCTACCAAAGTGGCTTCTGCCCTCTTTCTCCATAGGACTGTGCTCTTGAGGGCCACCAAGAATCTCCTCTTACTCAAAGCTAATGTCTTCTTTTTGTCATTTTATTTAACTTTGCTACAGAATGTGGTACTATCAACCGTTTCCCCTCCTGTCTCCTCGACATATTTTCCTCCCTTGACCATTGCAGCAGTCCATAGAAGCCATTTCATTAACTAGAAAGCTAATGGAGCTAAAGTGAGACACACTGGGTTTGAATCCTGGCTTTGACACAGAATAAACTGTGGAGCCCTGGGCATGTTCCTTACCCTCTCCGAGCCTCAGCACCCACATCTTCAAATAGAGAACATGATCCTGACCTTGGTTAGTTTGCATTAAGATGTTTTTGATGGGGCTCCTGGCTCGCTCAGTTGGTGGAGCATGCGACTCTTGATCTCGGGGTTGTGGGTTTGAGCCCCACATTGGGTGTAGAGATTACTTCAGAAAAAAATAAAATATTTTTAAATAAAAGAATAAAATGTTTTTGATTGGAAGATACTCTCAAGTTAACTGTGAAGCATGGCAGGTAAAACCCAGATCCTGGCAGGGTCCACTGCTTGGGCACCCCACCTATGCAGCAATGTGCCCCTGGGCGGGCTGTTTAACCTCTCTGAGACTCATTAGAGAAGTTGATGAGTATCCTCATCAATGAAATAGGAACTATGAGAGCATCTCCCTCATAGGTTGTTATGACGGTTAGATGAGGTAACAAGCAAAGCATTCAATATAGCATCCGGCTCACTGCACCCCTTCAATTTATGTTAGCTATTACTATCTTACGCAAAATAAAAAATCACAAAATTGGAGAGACTTATCAGAAAGAAATTGAGATGGCTCCCAAATTTCAATAAAGAGTTGAACAGCCACACCTTGGGAAGAGCAATTTCAGGAACCTCACCAGAGAGGGTTTTTGTAGAACATCTCACTAAAGCTCTACCTTTCCTTTATTATGACCTGAGGCTGCTGCTGAAAATGTTCAGTCTCTGTGACTGTTGGTTCAAAATTCTAAGTTGATGGCATAGAGGATTTCATTGGCCCAGAAAGGACCAGATATCCATCTTGACAAGGCAGCTGTGAAGGGGTCCTGGTCACCCAGCAGAGACACAGCCCTGGAAGAAAAGGGCAGGGACTTTTCTGAGCAGAGGAGCATCCAATACCCATCAGAATTACCTGAGATAATGTTTATGGAAGTGCCTTACCCAGAAAGATGTCCTTTTCCCTCTCTGACCATCCATGGTCCACTTTGCTGCCCCCACCCCACCATCCCCACGACTTCCTAAGGTTGGGCACTTCTGCCTTTAACTTTTTTTTAAATTTATTTACTTATTGTAAGAGAGAGAGAGAGAGAGAAAGCGTGGGAGGGGCAGAGAGAGGGGGAGAGAATCCCAAGCAGTCACCATGCTGTTAGTGCAGAGCCCTACACAGGGCTTGAACCCATGAACCGTGAGATCATGACCTGAGACGAAATCAAGAGCTGGACGCTTAACCGCCTGAGCCACCCAGCACTCCTGCTTTTAATTCTAAATTCCATCCTTTTCTCCCTCTGACCCCCCTCCCTTGGCAGACTCATCTATTCCTAGCACCTCAAAGGAACACCTCTCTTCTGACAACTCTTTTGTGCTGAGTCTTATTAGGTGCAGATAAATTACTTTATCTCCTGGGTCTGCAGAAACTTCCTCTGTAAAATGCTTCTTACTGTTGCCTCATCTATAAAACAAAACCTCTTACAGTTCCAACATTCCATAATTCTATTAACTGTTCTTTGGTTATGCCTTCTGCTTTCCTGCCCTCTTTGCCTTTCCGCACACTGTTCCCTTTGCCTGGAGAACTTTCCCTGTCCCACATCACTGCTTTCACTTAATTACCACTTTCTGAGTACCTACAATGTTAAAGGCTATCTCTTGGGTCCTGCCTGGCTCTCAACAAGTCCTCCTTTCCTGGGGCTTGCTCCTCTCCCCACTTGCAATCATATACTGAAATGGGTCCTTTCAGCCACGTCTGTATTACATGATCCTTTCCTCCTGACCATAGATTATTAAATCCAGGATGAACACGGATGTTAATTGCCTTAATCAGATTTTCTTTGCCAGGAATCTGGAATTTGAAACTGAGAGGCATAGAACCTGGGAGCCCTTAGAGCGGAGTTCCATTAATGTCAGCATGTTAGAGAAGGCTATCCATCAACTCCCTCTCAGAAGTCCTTGGAGATGCCCTGATGCCTATTCTTCCTAACTTAGCCATTCAGTGATTCCTTGGAGTCCACAGGGTATCTTGGCAGCCTTCCAACGTAAGCTCCTTTTTCCCATTTGGCCAATGTCTTTTTTTTCTTATATTTTCAACTAAAGAACCATTAACCACTGTGATTGCATTTGAGACACTGTTAGGCTCTGGTGACACAAAAATCATCTAAAATACTGTCTCAGCTCTCTAGCAACATCTGTTTGAAATCCTACCCATTTTTAGGATAGCAGCTTAGAAGCCACCTTCCTACTTTAAATGTCCCCATATTCCCCAAGCAGGATTAATCCCTTGCCAGTGTATTGCCATTGCATTTTGCTTTACCTCTCTTACAGTCATCTCTTTGAGCTCTTTTGTACATCTGCCTTTCCCACTAATTGCAAACCCTTTAAAATCAAGAGCTAGATGTGTTGTTTTTTTTAGTTCTTGGCTCCTAGCACAGTATCACAAACAGATCACTGGGAAAGAACATCTGTTGTTTTGTCGGCCTATCATCCTCTCCCCTGTCTGTCGATAACAGCAACCCAATTTTCATTTGGGAAATCAGCCTTTCTCACTCTCTATTCCACGGTTCTAGAAGTGATACATACCCTAGATTTGGTCAGAGGCACAGTGGTTTGGATCTATGACCTAACAGGGCCAATGGACATCATATCTGTGATTCTGGCCAGAAGGATTTGGAAAGAAACCCTCTTAACTAGGGTTGTTTAGCTATTAAGCCACAAGCCTGAAGTTATTGATGACTATCTTTACCAGCACATGGGGAAAATTTGATTATTAATAAAACAAACACAGTGGAGGGGCACCTGGGTGGTTCAGTCAGTTAAACGTCTGACTGCTGGTTTCAAGTCAGGCCGTGATCTCACCGTTTGTGAGTTTGAGCCCCATATCGGGCTCTGTGCTGACAGTGCAGAGCCTGCTTGGGATTCTGTCTCCCTCTTTCTCTGCCCGCTCTGCTTGCTCTCTCTCTCTCTCTCTCTCAAAATAAATAAAAATAAACTTAAAAAACAAAACAAAACAAAACAGGGCACCTGGGTGGCTCGGTTGTTAAGTATCTGACTTTGGCTCAGGTCATCATCTCATGATTCATGAGTTCGAGTCCTGCATCAGGTGAGCTTCAGCCCTACCTCGGGTGAGCCCTGCTTCCCTCTCTCTCTCCCTCTCTCTCTCCCTCTCTCTCTCCCTCTCTCTCAGTCTGTGCCCCGAATTGGGCTCCATGCTGACACCTCAGAGCCTGGAACCTGCTTTGGATTCTATCTCCCTCTATGCCCCTCCCTGGTTTGCACTCTGTCTCTCCCAAAAATAAATAAATGTTAAAAAATGTATATGTGTATTTTTATATATACAAATATATACATATATACATATGTGTGTGTGTGTGTGTGTGTGTGTGTGTGTGTATATATATATATATATATATATATATATATATGTGTGTGTGTGTATGTATATATATTTCTTGGAGTGCCTGGGTGGCTCAGTTTTTTGAGCATCCGACTCTTGGTTTTGGTTTAGGTCATGATCCCAGTCTCATGGGATCGAGCCCAGCATCAGTCTCTGTGCTGAACATGAAGCCTGCTTAAGATTCTCTCTCTCTCTTTCTCTCTCTCTCCCCCACCCCTCTCCCCTGCTCTTTCTCTCTCTGTCTCTAAAATAAAGGGAAAAATACGTATTCCTCTATCTTTACTTATTCTATCTCTGTCTGGCAGTAGTGTGGAGAATGGATTGGAAAAATAATCTATTTTTAAATTATTATTTGAGAGAGAGAGAGTGCATGCATAAGCAGGGAAGAGGGGCAGAGGGAGAGAGATTCTTAAGCAGACTCCACACTCAGAGTGGAGCATGATGTGGGCTCAATCCCACCACCCTGGGATAATGACCTGAGCCAAAAATCAAGAGTCAGAAGATCAACTGACTGAGCCACCCAGGCACCCTGGAAAGAGAATCTAAAGTCATTTCAGGGGCGCCTGGGTGGCGCAGTCGGTTAAGCGTCCGACTTCAGCCAGGTCACGATCTCGCGGTCCGTGAGTTCGAGCCCCGCGTCGGGCTCTGGGCTGATGGCTCAGAGCCTGGAGCCTGCTTCCGATTCTGTGTCTCCCTCTCTCTCTGCCCCTCCCCCGTTCATGCTCTGTCTCTCTCTGTCCCAAAAATAAAATTAAAAACGTTGAAAAAAAAATTTTTTTTAAAAAAAAAATAAAAAATAAAGTCATTTCAAATACTCTGGGTGGGAGCAGATGAAGGTCTGGACCAGTCTAAGACTGACTACAGCTGTTTCCTTCTGACCCCAATGAAAAGTTACCTCTTTGGAATAGGACTTTGAAGGTACCATTTAGAGACCCGATAACTCAATCTGAGACTGTACAGGAACTTCCTTTGATCCTGGGTCACATTTGATGGGATCCTTCGAGAGACAATACCCCTAGTTTATTGTCTGCTTCTAACCCATGGAAATACTGCTAATGATGGGTGGGCAAGTTCATGACTGGTTGGTGGAAAAAGGGCTTTGTAGCTGTGGGACCTTGGAATTACATAAAATCCAATTGGTAGGCAGTTGACTCTCTCATCAGTGCCTGAAACCAGCCCTCCTCCACCCCTCAGCAGCAAGGGAAGAGGAAAAGGAGTAAATTCTGATTCAAGGAAGTTTCGGCCCCACACTGTTATGTAAAGAAGGAGTGCCATGGAGCAGGAGCCAACAGAAATGTGGCTGTTCAGAGAATTAGGACTCTTAACAAAGTGGTGCCCGGAATAACACTGGGTAGGGAAGGTACAGCCGAGTCATTCTGCTGCTGGTGGACCAGTGAGGGGCATGGCTTCTAGAAGGAAAGGGGTTTGTGTGTGTCAGGTGCTTTACTGTAGGTAGGAGAAGTAAATGATGGCCCCACTACCCCAGGGCTTTTCTGGTTTCCCTTGTCCTTATTATTCCATAGCTGGGGTCCTGACATCATTCCCTGCTTCTCACAGCTGTACATCTGGATCCCAGAGGAAGAAGGACCCTCTCCTGGCAGGAGGGAAGTTTCCAGGCTCCCGTGCTCTGACTTTTCAGCATCAGTTTTCATTTCTTTTGGTGGGAAGCCAACCCTTTCTGGGAGATTTAGAACTCCAGACTCCACTGTGCTTGTCGCTGGGGGCAGGGGCAGGGGAGTCAAATGCATGGCTCATGAGGAAGGACCCAGCTTGTTTGAGGTAGTGGCAGAAGGCTGGGTTGGAGCCCCAGGAATGACGGTATTTTCATTAGGGTGATTCTGATGCGGGCAGAACCCATGTGATGATTTGAGTCCATTGCTCTAGGAAACCCATAACTTGTGGACAAGCTAGAGCAGGCTGCTTGCTCATGGGGAAGAGAGGCTGCACAGTGAAATCGGTGCCCATCCCAGGATTTTGGGGAGAATTAAATATGCTGTGTGACTATGACTGGCACATATAACACGGACTGGAATCCTTTCTCTAGGACATTCAGCCTTCTGAGTCAGGGCCTCTGATTTTTCCCCTCCCCAAACTGCCTCCTCTAGGCCTATGATCTGGAAATGTACATTTGGGAGGAAGCTCAAACTGAGTAGAGTAACTGAGTGTGTCTGGAGGGCTAATGCCTTGACATCAGGGAAGTGGATCTAGACAGTACAGGGTTATAGATTCTTATCAGTCAGACTGTGGAACCAGGCTGCCTGGTTTATAATCCCAGCTCTGCCACTTACCGAGGACTTGACTTTACCAGGTACTTGACTTTAGATGAGTCACCCTGTGTTTCTTCATCTCTAAAAACAGGGATGATGGTAACACTTCACTCCCACTCCCCACCCAGGCAAATGAGGCAGGTTTAAACCAACTGTCTGTGGGCCACCTGGGTGGCACAGTCAGCTAAGCATCCACGTCTTGATTTTGGCTCAGGTCACGATCTCACGTTGGTGAGCTCAAGCCCCGCGTCTTGCTCTGCACTGACAGTGCAGAGCCTCCTTGGGATTCTTTCTCCCTCCCCCGCCTCCACCTAAACAGATAAATAAATAAATAACTTTATACCAACCGTCGTCTCCCTTTTCCCCTCCCTGGCCCCCTCCTGTCCTCTGCAACTGAGCCTATGTAACTGCCTTCAGAGAATATAATCCAACGCAGATCCTTTTAGAAAAGCAGGTTTATTGGTCGGGCTGCTCACCAGGACACAGCAACATGACAGGCTCCCCAGAGCCCACAGGAAACTGTATCTGCCCACAACTCAGGCCCCTCAGCCCATCAGCACCAAGGGACCTTGTCCCACAATCCCCATCCTCCCTCAGCTGAAGAGTCTCCAACCATCCAGAAGAGAGAAGGGAACCAAGAAAACGAGGGGAGAGAAGCAAAGCTTTGTATTGTAAAAAAAAAGTTTGTGTCCCCAGGCTCCCTCCCTCCACCCCTTAAAACAATTAGCTGCAATTCTAAAAAGCAGAGCAGGGAAGAGGAGGCAGAGGAGGTGGGGGAGAAGGAAGCCCTCAGCTCTCTCTGGGCTGTGCTTGAGGGGGAAGGGAGTTGTCCTACCTTCTGACAAGCCACCTTTACTGGGGAGGAACAGGGAGTACTGAAGTGTCCAGAGAAGAACCTGTCAGTGGACTACAGAAATCAGGCTTTCGGACTGGAAGTAGCATCCCTGTCACCACCACCGATTCAGGAGAGGCACCCACAAGGGTAAGGAGGGCTTGACAAGTTTTGCAGCTCCGATACTAGCTCTAGGGAAGGATCTTGAGAAGAAACTGCCAGGAGTGAGCCAAGGCTGGGTTGCTCCATACACTCTCCTCCCCTTCCCCCCTCCAGCTCTCAGCTTGGTGCCCTGGCGGTTTGCACCTTGCTCTCTTTTCCTGGCTGCCTCCCTCCTAACTCCCAGCTCTCCACAGTCTGGTGCTGCCCCCTTCTGGGACCCTCCTTTTCTGGACTTTGAGACATGGGCTGCCACAAGGGGCACCACCATTCACATCTCAGTTAAGGGACAAAGGTGAGGCTTCCCTCTCTCTTCCGTTTGGATCATTGCTTTCTCATAACTGTCCTCCCTCCTTATTCTGAAAATTGTCCTGCTGTCCTCTGAGAACCCCTCTAAGATGGGATTCTCGTCCTGTGTTTCTCAGGCTGCTAATGAAGAGAATTCTCCTCTCTTCACCCATTTCCACTTTCTACTATTTCCCATTCTCCTTCCTAAAACCATAGCCATGTGCTGCTGCTGCGGATGCATAAACATGTAAGTGTTCTCCACACCAGCGCCCTCGTTCCCCAGGGTGGTACTTAGCTCCAGGCTTCCTTGTTGGGATGCTTTACAGATACCACCTGTGCTAGACTCTCTTTCCAGAATCACAGCTCACTCTGCCTTCTTCCCCCACTGCCCCAGGTTCTCCCAAAAGCTGCTTTTAAGTCCTTCCAGTATGGGGCTTCCGTGTGGGCAAGGGTCCTCTTTGAGATTCACTCTTTCCTTTTATAGTAACTTTGGCTTTGAAGTCTCCAGGGATCAGGATGAGGAAAAAAGAGCTCAGTGAGCAGGAATGACAGCAGTTGGCTGTGAGTGTGAGGTGGAGGTTAGGGGGAAGGCAGCCTACCCCAAAGGGGGGGTGGTGGTGGGGCAACCATGGAAATGACAGCAATTTCCTTTAAGATCCCTGACTTGGACGACCAGGACACGGATCACTCCCCCTCTCCATTCCCACCCAGACTATGCCCAAATTGGGGCTGTTCGTAGAGGAGGCTGCCTCCCTCTCCCATCTTAACAGCTTTAAGACTTGGAGGGGTGCACCTTGAGGGGCGGCGTTGTCAATTTAGAAACATCTCAGCCCGTTTGGGGCCGAAAGAGAATGCGATAGAGAAAGTTCCGGGCGGGGGGGGCGGAGGGGGGGGGCGGGAGAGGAAAGGCGTGGGGAGGGGGCAGGGAGAGGCGGGGCGGGGTGGCGCGGCCTCCTGGGCAGAGCCCCGCGTCCGCTCAGTCGCTGTCGCTCTTGTCCACCAGCACGGCGTCCGACTCCTCGGTGATCTCCAGCAGCGTGTGCACGTCGGGGCTGCTCCCGCGCAGCAGGTCGGCCGCCTCGCCGCGCTCCGCGCCTCCCTCGTCGTCATCGGCACCCACCTCCACCATCTCGGTGGCCTTCAGCACCTCCACCTCGCCCTCACGGATCTTCTTGACGTGGAAGGTGAAGGGCGGCACCTTGTACACCGCCGTCTTGGAGCGCGCGTAGACCACGTGGTCGGGCGTGAAGGACTTGCGCAGCTTGTCTCGCGAGGTCTTGAGCTTCTCGCGTCGCTCGGCGGGGACTAGGCGCGTGCCCAGCTTGTTCATGCGCTTCTCCAGCGTGTGCCGCGTCTTCTCCAGGTTCTCCTTGGTCTTGAGGCGGGTCTTCTCCAGGTTTTCGCGGGTGCGCACCTTGGTCTTCTCCATCTTCTCCTTGGAGAAGGCCTTCTTGAAGTCGTCCACGCGCCGCAGGCCGCTGCGCTTGATGCGCTCGGCGCGCGACTCCTCGATGACCTCCTCCACCTCCACCGCCTCGTCGGAGGACAGCTCGAGCGCCGCCGCGTCCTCCTCGGGCCGCTCGCCTTCGCCCAGCTCGTCGCCCTCCTTCTCGGGCAGCGCCTCCGCTTCTTTCAGCGACTTGCTGATGCTCACCTTGGCCGGCAGTTTCACTTCATCCTAAAAGGAGAGCGGAGCGGAGAGGTGAGGGGCAGAGCGGAGGGTTGGGCAGGGACGTGGGGGACACTGGACGAACCGGAGGCAGGGTGGGGGTGCTCCTGTGGAGTGCCTGGTAGCCGTGAAATCGGCCTGACTCCTTCGTCGGTGTAACCCCAGAGCCTCGACCCTGAGCTGGACACACTGTGTCGGTGTCCAATAAAATGTGTTGAATGAATGTTAACTATGCAGACAGGGCGAGGAGGGAACCGAGCTTCCGGTCAGAGATTGGCTTGTAGTGTAATTGCGCTGGGGCTGATTATCTCTGCAGCCCTCCAACCCTGTCCTATGCCCTACATCCCCCCACCTTATAGGAAAACCACTCCTTACCAATTGCGTCCCAGGGAACACAACTTTTAACTTTGGGAATGGGCAGAGCGCCCTCTGGCGCACGGAGTCCCACACTGCTCTAGCCAAGCCAAAACGCAAAGGGGTTTGGGACGCGGTTGAGGGGTGGAGGTAGGAGGGGGTGAGTTCACAGCCAGTGTCAGGTGACCCCCAGGTAGGGTAGCTTGAAGGCAAGATAAAGGGAGTGCGTTTCCCAGGCCTCAGGTAATTTCAGAACCAGTTGTAGGGAAGGAGAGCTGTGCTGCGCTCATGCTCCCCACCCTTGACCTCCACATACTGATTTGCTCCAGCAGTGGTCATTCCCCCCCTTCCCCGCCCCCCCATTGTAGAAATTGAAGGAGGAAAGAGGAGGAAGCTGGCTGGCTGGCAGCCAAGAGCATGTTTTCTCCCCAACATGGACATTAATGGTTCTGACTTCCCAGCCTTAGAATGGAAGGGAAGCATTACTTTTTCCATTCTTGTTTCTTTTTCCCCCAGACTGGAGCTCAAGGAGACAGGAATAGGGTAGTGGTCCCAGATTCCTTGAGATCTGGAGTTCAGAGCCAGTTCTTCCCTCTTCCCCTGGGAGTACCTAGCACCAACACTGTTTTCCATTCTGGGAAGATTTTCCAAGGTCTTGACTCTGGGCCAACATTTCAGAATCCCAGGATCATCCCCCACAAGAAGGTAGGGGAGGCTGATTATAGAAAGGGAAAGAGGGCACAACCCAGAACATAAACATAAACCCAGATCTCTTTGGCCCACTCTTTTTAGGGACCTCAGATGAAGGAATGAGAGACAGTCGTTTTGCAAAGGGTTTTCTGAAGATTGTTTCCCAGAATTGTAAGGAAATCCCATCTGAGAAAAATGAGGCAACATGAGTTGACCCCTCTCATAACGCACACGCACACGCACACGCACACACACACACACACACGCCACTTGGTATCTCAGAGCCACCTGCTACAGAAATTCCTTCCCCAGCCCCCAACCTCTTTCCTCTTCCCTCCCATCCACATCCCCGCCAGAGTTTCCTGGTTTACACTGAAAACTAGGAACACCCCCTCCCAACTTCCTTCCCTCCCTGTCAATAGCATTAGCAAGGACAAAGACAGAAAGCTAGCTCCACCTCTTCTCCCAAACTGGGCACAGCAGTGCTGGGCATCAAGCCACCTCAAGCTCTCATTACTCAACTACACCTCCCAGCAGGCAAGGTGATCTGGGCTCAGGGCATGCTGGGACTTGTAGTCTCCACCTGCCACAGCTGGCTTGGTATAGTCATTCTGTCCATCCCTCTGCCTCTTATCATTCACAGAGGCATTGAAGGGTGTTTTCCTTGATCTCAGTATAAGGGTGTCCCAACCTGTCTTAACATTCCTTCTCATTTGCAGTTGTACCCTTTGGGTGCCCTCTTTACAGTCACGTCTCTCTGCCTGCTATTTGAGTCCTCTCTTTTACACACCATTCTACGACTCTCCATGATCGAAACTCCAGGCTACCTCTTCATCCCTCTCCACCCAGCATTTACCTGCAGCTCCACTATCAAAAACATTTCAGCTCTGATCTCTCCTTCACAAGCCTGTCTAAAACCCCACACAGGGGCGCCTGGGTGGCGCAGTCGGTTAAGCGTCCGACTTCAGCCAGGTCACGATCTCGCGGTCCGTGAGTTCGAGCCCCGCGTCAGGCTCTGGGCTGATGGCTCGGAGCCTGGAGCCTGTTTCCGATTCTGTGTCTCCCTCTCTCTCTGCCCCTTCCCCGTTCATGCTCTGTCTCTCTCTGTCCCAAAAATAAATAAAAAAAATTTAAAAAAAACGTTGAAAAATAAAACCCCACACACGCTCCACCAAAGGGTAGTGGAGAACCCCGCCTTTCACTAAGCTCAGACAATGTGGATGGGGTAGGGAAGGATTAGGGTGATGGGCGGGGAATAATCAGGAAACAGTCCCAGCTGCTGGAAAACAAATCAACATTGTTTCCCTGCCCCACTCCTAGCATCCCTGATACCCTCCTCCCACACCCACTCCTGTCCCTCCCCACCCCCTAAAGGCTGAGCTGACTGGTTTTCCTGGCCTCTGGCTTCCTAGATTAAAGGTGTTTGCCAGCTGAACTTGGAAGTGAACAGGGCTAAGGACAGCATTGCAGGCTTCTTGTAGCCAATTCCATCTTCCTTGTTTCTGATGAAAAGTCTCAAATATAACATCAGGGAGTATTCCCAGTGAAAGGAGGTTTATTCTTGGATTTGGAGGTGTCTCCCCCAGTCCAGAAACGTATGTGGGAATATAATAACCCCATTCATTGTAAGTCTCCTCCAGAGTGATGGTTTACACTGGAGGAGCTGCCTTCTTGGTGGAACGTCCCTGGGGTGGGGGAAGAAACAACTCAACCTAAGTCCCTGGACAGTGTCCAGTAGACTGGCTCTGGAAAGGGTATACCACCATGACTTCAGCTTTTCTCCTCCATTAATGGATTTTCTCTTTTCTCCCCCTTTCCAAGCCAGGTTTCCCCTATGACTCACAGCCTTGGAGTGCTGTCTTGGGCCCACCCAGCCTGCCTGTTGCTACAACAACTACCAACACAATTCCAAAGCACCTCCCCTCACCCTGGGCCACACACTGGCCAGGCATCCTTGTCCCACCCCTACTTCCCTGGCAGAGCTCCTTCACCAAAGGAAGGGCCTCAGGCAGGGGGGGAGGTCTCTGTGTGTTCTGTTTTCACGTTTTTATTAAACAAAACCACCACTCCCAACAGGATTGGTTTCCAGAGTTACCTTTAATGACCAGGTCTGAGCAAAAGCATGCATAGATCCCTTTGCCCCCCACCAAGCACACATAGCTCTCCAACCCAGGAAGGCACCAGTCCAGGGTGAGTTTCAGGAGCCCCAGGGAGGCTCCCCGCCCCTTCTACTCCTCTCCCCAACCCTGCTGTATAAACTGAAGATCCTCTGGCTTAGGAAGAAGACTGTAATATGATTACAATTTAATCGAGCACCTATTATGTGCCTGATCCAGGCATTCACATTTGTCAGGGAAAAGGGGACAATGTCATATGGATATAAGTAGGAGCCTTTCTTTTTTCTTTCTTTCTTAAAAAAAAATTTTTTTTTTTAAGTAAGCTTTACACTCAGCGTGGGGCTTGAACTCACAACCCCAAAATCAAGAGTCACATCCTCTACTGACTGAGCCAGCCAAGCGCCCCAGGAGCCTTTCTTAGCTTAGAGCTCTGTCCCCAACTTCTGCCCAGGAATGGCCAGAGAAGACGACTTTGGAGAGTTAATTCAGAGACCTAGGATCTGCTCAGAGACTAAGTTAGAAGAGGGTACTAGACTTGGGGAGAGGTGGAAGAGAGGGAAAGTTATAAAAACTCAGGATCATTACTTTAGATTGCTGAGACAAGGGGTGAGAGAAACCAAAGGCAAAGGGTCCTTTCTGTTAGAGCAGGATTCTCAAAGGGGTAATATTGCCCCCAAGAGGGTGGAAATGGATTATTGAGGGGAGGGGGGATTTTAGTGCAATAGTTTGTAGTGCTCAGAGTCCCGGTGCATACACAGATACATAGCACATCTGTAGTATTAAGATTTCGTGGAGGAGGAGACTGGGGGAAAAGAACGTCTAAAAAGACTCCTTAGAAGGATGGTTATGGGAGGAAAAAAAAGAAGAAGAAAGAAAGAAAAAGTTGAGGAAACACTCTTGTGCTATAGGGAAGCCAAAGGATCCAAGCCAGAGGCAGCTAAAATGCCCCTCCATCCGGCCTCCCGGAGTTGGCAGCTTTTGGGTGCCCCGCCCAAGGCAGGATCTGGCAAACATAAGGGATCCCTTTGCAAAACATTTTCTAAAAAAAAATGGAAAAAATCAGTGTAAATGTTTTCCTCAGCTACAGGGAGGGGGTGGACAGGGCACAGAACAGACCCCAGGCCTGGGCCTCATGAGGGCCCTCTCCAGAGAAGCTTTGAGCCAAGCTGGCCTGTCCCAGAGGAGGAGTCAGAAGGGGAGTGGGAAGGAGAATCAGATGCCATGGCACAGTTTCATGCAATTTCATGCAGGGCAACACTGGATGCAGCTCAAGGATGGTGTTTGGAGTGTCTGCTATTAAGACAGAAACCAAGAGGTAGGGGAGGGCCCCGTCCCTTCACCTCCCACCCCATTGCACACAACACATTCCCCTGAACTCTGCATAATGCGAGAGCGTTTTCACAATGCCCGCCACCCACCCATGCTTGGAAGAGGCCTGCCATCCGGACACTGACCGCTGCTAGGCAGTGAGCTGATGGTGGACTGGAGTGACCCCCCATGCCCACATCACCCCGGAGACCCTAAGTGCCCCCACCGGCTGCTGGCTCCTCTGGGGTGGGCAGAGGCACAGGCTCTGGGTAATAGGGTAGTGTCCTAGGCGTCTGGTCAAAGGGTGGGAGTTCAGGCACTGTCTCAGGCTTCAGGTCAAAGGGCTCAGTCTCAGGCAGAAGGTCAAAAGGCACGATCTTGGGTGTGGCCGGGTCAGAGGGTGCTTTCAGCTTCTTCTTGGGCTAAGATGAGGAAAAGGGGTTTAAATGGGGCTTGAGATGGGTGCGGATGGGGTTGAGAGAAAGAGGCCTTAGTGGGCATGCGGAGTTGGAGCTAGTGAGTAGGGGGAGGGGAGTACAACATGTATTAGGATGGAAAGGAACCACATTTTAAATGCTTCATCACAAGGGCCCTGGGGTTGAAAGTGGGACACACTCAAGCCCATGATTAATAAACACAATTTAAACAGACGCCTCTCTCCCTCCCTCTAGAATCTTCCCCAGTCCCATCCTTGGCCTCCTACCTTCTATCCCTACCCAGCTGTGGTCTTGGGATGATGTTATTGAAGGCTGGCGTGAGGGGGTAAGAGGCTGCTGGGGGTGGAAAAGGAGTCCTCTAAGAGGCCAGTTATTGACTAGCTGTGGAGGCTCTGATGAGTGAAAAAGAAGGCGAGTAGGGGAACAACTCCACTGTCTTCAGAGTCCTATGCTGCTGATCCCAGTTCTTGTTATTCCCCTGGGGCAGGGTGGGCACTGGGTGCCACCCCGGATAAGGAGAGGGAGGGGCTTGGAAGAGGGATGTTCTGGCTATTTCCCTTTGGCCACATCCCCACCTCTTGCCTCCCTTGCCACCCCTCCCCCTCCCCACGCCTGGGATATCAAAGCCTAAAATGCACAGAGAAATCAGGAAAAAAACCAAGCTATTTTTATTTTATTTTTATGACAGGTGGGAACCTATGTAGGTCCTACATCCTGGGGACCTAGTGTTAGCTCCTATTCTCCCTTCTGAGGGGCTGAGCTGCCACTCTTGCTTTGGACCATCAGAAGTCAGGGAGTGGGACAGTTAGGGGCATCACCAGACTCCAGTGACAGGGTAGGGGCCTACAGCCACAAAAACACAAAGCAGCAGATGCCAGCCCACCCTGTGGAGTACAAGGAGAAGGGGCAAGTGACAGGGAGGCCAAGGAGAAAGCCAGCTTGGTCCTGTCATAACTAGATGCAGAGTCCATGCCAGGGGACACCCCCATACTGGCCAGAGAGCTCCACGCCTTGTCCTCTGCACCCCTCCCCTCCCACTGTCTTTGGGTCACTGTCATTGGTCATTGCCTCTACTTCGGCACTATGAGGCTGAGCAGCTAATGGCCACCAACCTTAGCCACTCTTAGCCAGTATTGCATATGTGTGCACATGTGGGTCTACACACACACACAGTAGCCTGAGTGCCAGAACCCTGCAGCTATCTCCCTTACAGAATGAAGGAGCCAGAACTAATCCTCTGTTGGAATAACCTGCACCCTGACTTCTGCTGCAGAGCCCAGGAATGGAAGGAGGAATTGGGGAATAGAGAATATAGCAGAATAAGGGGTACACTTGGATTCTTGCCCCCGCTTTGACCCTCACTAACTTCAGCGACAGTAGGCAAGTGACTTCCCCTCTCTGGGCCTCCACTTCCCCAGCTACAAAATGAAAGAGCAGAAATTGATGATCTCTGAAGTATCTTCCAGCTTAAAAGTCTGTAATGACAGAATAATGAAATATTCACAATAGTATGGTTCAATAAAATGGAACAAACCACCCCTCATCTCTGAGGTAGGTTGCCTAGCAATAGTATCCTCTCATTTCTATCAGTTGCTTACTCTGTGCCATT
This sequence comes from Neofelis nebulosa, assembly GCF_028018385.1. Lineage (NCBI taxonomy): Eukaryota > Metazoa > Chordata > Mammalia > Carnivora > Felidae > Neofelis > Neofelis nebulosa. Next base: position 34,644,279 of record NC_080797.1, on the reverse strand, counting down.
GCATCCCTTTTTGATTTTGACCTTTACAATAGTCACATTTTACTTACTAAAAAAAAAAAGAGAGAGAAAGAAAAGAAAGGGAAAAAAACAGAGGGAGGAGAATTATTTTCCTTTGGTCTTAGGAATGCTTCCCAAAATACCCTCCTGCTTTGGAGCCAGTGACCAGGAAAAACTCCGCTTTTTTGAGGAAGGATGTGGTAAGCACTCTTTCCGTGGCCACTAGGCTTAGAGGGATGAGAGGGACAAGAGCCCCACATTGGAATATTTGGGGACAAAGCTTATGAGTTCTTCTGGAACGAGGGAGCCCTGATTTGCTTCAAGTCCAGGAAGAAGCTAGAAGTTAGGTTAGGATTTGGGAGGAAAAGCCAACAAGCCCTCATTCCAGCCTTGGTGCCCTCGCCTTTAAAGCCCATGAGCCCTTAATCCCTTAAGTGCTTCCTGGTTCTATCCTCAAGCCCTTGGAGTAGGTCTGATGGGTCCATGTGTAGGTCACTGTCCCATCAAAACTGCTCCAGAAAATTTCTTTCCATTTTAGCCCCCTTTTCTGTGCTCTAAACACTAATAGTATCCAAATCATTGTCAGGAAGAGTTGGTTCTTTAATGATCACTACCCCTCCTGTTTGTGGTGTGCCCACAATCTGCCTGATCTTCCCAGCAGTTAGTTCTCAGTCCGCTGACCCCTAGCCACTGGTAGAATTTGCTCTTTGCATTCACTGGCTGTTGCCTAGCCAGGTGTCACCTGATAGGAAGGGATGCCAAACTGCTAGTTTTTGTTAGGGAGATAGGGAAATGCCAGAGGACAGTAATGACTCAGAAGTGGGTTCAGGGTGGAGGCTCTGATATCCTGGGATGGAGGGTGCTGAATTTCATGGTGGTGGGTGGGGGGATCAAACATAAACTTAACCTATGAACTCATTGCGCCTAGCAGTTCCTTGAATATGGGGTGAAGCCACATAAGTCATTCCTTTCTTTATCCCCCAGGAAGAAAATATAGGCGGCCAGATGACCTGATCCCACAGCGGGGGGCCTTCTCCCTCCTTTCATTCTCCCCTCCACCCTGCCCCCAGTGCCACATCATCACCTCCTACATCTGCAGTGGGGAATACAGCATCCCCTCCCCTGTCGCCACTCTGGAGAACTCACACTCTCCCAGGCCTTTCTCCAAGCCTCTCTCTCAGCTTGGCCACCCAAGCATCCTACCCCTCAGCCTGACTACCATAAATGCCGCCGCCCCCAGTCTTCCCTATTAGGTCTGCCAAGGCGCAAAGCTATTTTTACCTCATTCTCTTCCCAGGCATCCAGACTCAGGGAGGAGCAGCCTGTGCTTTTCCTTTAGCAGCACAGTACCCTACACCCTCACCCCTACCTGGGACATCTGCTCTGCAGCTCAGGGAAGTGCTGTTTCAGGGAAGCCCCATCCCTGTTGCTGGAATCTTTTCCTTACCTCTGAGCTCCTCTCCAGGTTGGAACCATGTTATTTCTTAGTTATCTCTCCTGTGGTTTGGGGGCTTAGGTCCCCGGCTTGTGCCATTCTTTCTACCTCAGCCTTCTGCCTCCCACTGGCCCTGGTTTAGTTCAGATGCAGTCAAAGCCACCCTGTGATTAGGCCCCCTTCCCCCACCCCCACAGACACAAGGTGTATAGAACCCTGCCAGCTGCTAAAGGGAGTCATGGAGATGCCACTGGCCCCTGCACAGGAGTTTTTCTCCTCAGTACCCGCCCTTCTCTCAGCATCTCAACCTTTGACAGGTTTACCTCAAGGCTGAGAACTTTTCCAGGTTCTGCGGTCTGGGATATTTAGAGTGAGGAGGGTAACCTATCCAAGCCCTTCGTGGCAACTTTCTAGCACACAAGGCTCTGGAGAAAAGAGCTGGCTGGCTGTCCCGGACCCCTGGATGTTCTTTCCTTAGTGCCCCCCCCCCCCCATGCTAATCCGATCTCTTTTAAGAATCTTTCACACACACATTCCTTGGAGCAGTTAGAGTAAGTGGAAACAGCTCTAGACAAACATTTTCTACGAGATGGTGCTATATTGGGGGAGGGGGGCTCACTTCTTGAGCCACTTGGGAGGAGTCCCTGGGCATTGGAAGGAGGGGGAGAGCACCACTCTTTCTCTGTCCCAGCACCACCTCCTCAGGTGCCAGTTCGCCGTTCTCCCTGTGTCTACTGGTCTCAAACACTGCATCTCTCTTAGCTCCTCCTAGAGAGACCAAGGCAAGGACCTCACTGAATCTCAGAGGTTTACTCAGAACCTGGCTGACCAGGCCCTGGTGCAGTCAGTGAAACCACAGATCCCTGACAGGTTTTCTCTCCTAGGGGGTGTGGGAAATCTAGCCTTCCTTTTCCTTACATTCCTTCTGTAGGGAGAGGAAGGGGCAGAGGGAGCATAGACTAACCCCTTCACCCCCTTGGTCTCACCTCCTTGGGGTGGGAACAGCAACCAGGCCTGCAGGAAGCAGAGCAGGCGACACTGGGCACATTCCCACCCCACCAAAGATCACCAAGCCCTTAGCTCAGACCCACTTCTAATGGGATCGGGGAGAGATTAGCGGAGAGGACCAGCAACACTGAGATTTCCAGGTTTATTTGGGGTTATGATGAAAAAAAAAACAAAAAACATTTTTAACAGGGCGGGAGAAACCAGGAGAGGTGCATAGGAAGCAACAAGCGGCCTGGGCGGGGCCTGGGGCGCGCCAGCCTCCTCCCGCAAGTCTGCCCGCTGCTAGGCGGTCAGGGAGGCAAGCGGGGTGATTCTCCGCGCCTAGATTGCGGGACCGGCCGGGGCCCTCTTGCACTTCTCACAACGCACCCCGCTCCCCCTCCCCTCGCGCCTGCTTCCATCCGGCAAAGGGTTCGGGCGCGCTGCCAGCATCCTCAAGGTCCTGAAAGTGCCGGGAGGGCCAGGGGCAGATCGCAGCGAGGGGACGCGGCGGTAGCCGAGGCCCACGCGAGGGCGCGGGGTCCGGGGGCGTGTGCTGGCGGTCGCGTCCCTCGCCTGGCGCAGCCCCCGCCGGTGCGTGCCTGAGCCCTGAATCACCCGCTATATCGGGCGAACAGCGCCGGAGGCCCCAAACCCGGGCCGCGCCGCCAGTGTCCGTTTACAGCGGGCCCACCGGCCGCCAGGGACCCCTGGCTTTTCCCAAAACCTCCGCCAAGAAGGTAGACTTGACAGAGCCGAGCTGGGAGCGGTCTGTGATGGGGAGCGTCCCCGAGTCCAGCCCCCTAACTAGGTTGCGAGTTTGTCACCCGAAGGAGGGGGTTAGGTGATCAGGCACGGGGTGCAAAGCGCGCCCCTCCGCGCCCCACAGAAATCCGCCACCCACCCCACCCCTCTCTAGCGGCGCTCGCCGGAAGGAGGGTGGGTCCTCCGGGCCAGGCCAGGCTGGCGGGAGCGCAGCACCGCGGGCAGGTCCCCCCACCCCAAGCCCTGGAGACGCTGGGCCGGGCGCGGTCCTTCCCGCCAGCTCACCTGGTAGATCATGACTTTAAAGTTGCGGCGCCGAAGCAGCTCCGCCTCGTTGACCTCCAGCTTCTTGATCTGGCCTGCCTGGCGCTCCAGGCTGCCGCGCACGGTCTTCACGTTGACGCTGACCTTGCGCACCTTCTCCAGCAACTTGCTCACGGTGTTGCTGGTGGTGGCGTGTGCCTTGCCCAGCTTGCTCAACTCGCCCTGGATGCTCTGCACGGCTCCCTCCATCTCCGCCTGCCGTTCCTCCAACTGGGCTTGGGTCAGCTGGATCTGGTCGACGGCGCCAATGATTTTGTCCAGAAGGCTCAGCACCAGCACGCCGTTCACCTGGTCTGACTTGATCAGCTCCTCGGAGCCGGCCCCTGACGGCTCCTCCGCCGCTGGCGCCCCCGTAGGGGAGGACCCCGGGTCCCCGACTTCGGGGTACCCGGGAAGCGGCTGCTCGATGATATGGAGCTGGGTGTCCTCCATGACTACCCGGAGCCGTGCGGGGCCGGCCGGGTGGAGCTGGAGCTGGAGCCCGAGCCCAGGAGAGGAAGAAGAGCGGGAGGGGGAAAAGCGAGAAAGAGCGGAGAGCCGAGGAAACTCGAGCCACGTCCGTGCGCACCGGGACGGTGGCCAGAACTGTGGGGCGGGGAATCGGTGAGCTCCCGGGCTCCCGGGCCAAACCCCGGAATCTCGTCGCCCATTGGCTGGCCCCACCCCAGAAAGGGAGGGACCGGGGCAGAAGGGGAGACCGATGGTGGGGAAGGGGGGCGACCGAGGGGGACCCAAGAGCCGAGCGCCCCACCCTTCCCAGGATGGTTGGAATAGTTGGAGCGGAGACTAGGGCCTCGGCTGCCAGCGGAGGCCGCGCAGCGGGACTGGGGCGGAGGAATGTGAGCTGGAAAGGGAAACAGGTCCTAGAGTGGGCCTCTCCTTTTCCCTCCCGCTTTTTTTTTTTTTTTTTTTTGCTTACCCACAAACACACCTCAGCCTTTGAAGTTCTAGAGCGGGGAGTCAAATAGAACTTGAGATCCTAAAATCGTGTGGAGAATATCGTATTTGCCTGTGCACAGTTTTTGAAAGGGAAAAAAATCCATGGCTTTCACAGTATTTTCCAAGGTGCCAATACCTCCCCCACGACCAAGTTACCACCCAGTGTTCTAAAAGTTTGAAGGGTTCTGGGGTGTCTGGCTGGCTCAGTCAGTAAAGCATGGAACTCTTGATCTTGGGATTGTGAGTTCAAGACCCACTTTGGGTGTAGGAATTACCTAAAAATAAAATCTTAAAAAATAATAATAATAAAAGCTTGAGGGGTGGTTTGGGGAAGGGAGAACTTAGATTAGGTGGTGAGGGGCTGTGAAGTTCCTAACAGAGTAGGAGTGAGATGGACAGTAAAATAGGAAGTAAAGCCTTTTACCAACCTCTCACTCTCTTTAAAAACCACTTTTCCGGGGCACCTGGGTGGCTCAGTGGGTTGAGCATGGGACCTTGGCTCAGGTCATGATCTCATGGTTTATGGATTTGAGCTTTGCATTTGTCTCTCTGCTGTCAGCTCGGAGCCTGCTTTGGATCCTCTGTCCTGCTCTCTCTGCCTCCCCTCCCCCAAATAAACAAATATTAAAAATAATCACCTTTTCCTGTGTTTCTCCCTGCCAGAGGCCTAGCTGACATTAACTTCAGAGAGCAGGACCTAGGAGTTTATCTACCTCTCTGATCCAGAGACTGGCCCTTAGCAATAAGAGAGATCATCAAATCCCACCTCCTCATTTGACAGACAGGAACACGAGGGCCTAGAGAGGGCAAGTGACTTGCCAGAAGTACCCACAGGTTAGCCTTGGCTTGGTGCTTGGTGCTCTAATCAGGCCCCTGGACTCCTCTCTTGCTTTTTCTACCTTAACACTCTACCTTTCTTTGAGACAGGGATAGGCAGACATGGCCACCCATGCATGCTGGTTTTGAGCACGCAGTCCTGAGTATCGACTACAGATATATTTTCAACCGTGATGGGTACCAAGAACCAGAACCAAGGAGGACTCAGAAGTCTAGAGAAAAAGAGGCTGCCCGTGCTCCCCCATTTTGCTCTCCAGCACAGCACTGGACCATGAGTTCCCTGGAGTGACACCAGCCCTCTTTCCCCCAGAAAAGCTACAAACCTTTTCCCTGGTTAGGAAACCAAGCTTGGGTTTCCCCAGCTGGATAGATGATGGCCTTGGCAAAAGGTCACTTCTAGTCTGGCATGCATTATCATTAGGAAGAGTGAAAAACTGCCCAGTGGGGGCCTTAGACCACAACAATCCATTCAGAGAACCCACCAAGCCAGAAAGGAGCTGAAGAGTTCAGTGTATCTGGGACAGTCCAAGATAGCCCCAATGACTAGCAGATATATATCTGCAAGAACTGACAGATTACCAATTTATTTTAGAATTTAAGAGAAAATGTATTATAGCAGTTTAAGTTGCTTCTGTTGAGGATTGATAAGACTTCTAGAAAAAAGAAGAGTGACAGTAGAAAACCTTATAGCCCTTCATAAGGTTCTTATTTTTTTTAAGTAATCTCTACCCCCCAATGTGGGACTTGAACTCACAACCCCGAGTTACATGCTCTTCCGACTGAGCCAGCCTAGTGGCCCAGTTTCTTATTTTTTTTTAATTGGTTAGATTATTTTCACAGGTGACATACAAGATACAGATTTTGAATAGGACACAAAGAAATGGAGTGAAAAGAACTTTTCTTTCTACTCTTGTCTGCACAACTAATTTCTCTCCCAAGAGACAAACTGTTACTATTTTCTTGTGGAACCTTCTATAGAAATACATATTTAAATATACTGCTACATATGTATGCTCAGCACTTTGCTTTTTTCAGTTAATAACATACCTGGAAGATTGTTCCATGTAGCGTGTAGAACTGACTTGTTTTCCAATGTATGGATGTACTAATTTAGCCAATTCTGTATCAAAGAAGATTCAGACATTACGATTTAAACCTTACAGCAGATGAGGGAGACACTGAAGAGGAGTTTTAGTGGTTGATTTTGTGGTTGTATGCTTGCTAAAAGGAATTAAGTCCATGCCATTCTGGCTTTCACATTAGGAAAATATTTCTGTTCTTCAAAAAGGAATGTCAGTGTTTGTGGATGAGTCAAATTATGTCCCGGGATAGTCCAGTGAATACATCTCTGACTCATCTGACGCCTTAACAGAGAATTTTGCAGAAAGGGCCCTACCCCTGCATTCCTACCTCCAAGAAACGTGTGCATCAACAAGTTTCTCTGCTCTTCTTCCTACTAGATGTCAGCTAAATCCAACAGGGGGCGTGCTGAGCCTTCTTGCATTGGCTTTATCAATTCTGATCCCAAGAAATGGAGCCCAAGAAGAGCCTTACCAGAGGGCTTCACTCCATTTCAGTGAAAATAATCACTTTCTCTTCATTTGCAATTGTGTTCAGTATGCCATCGCTTGCATTCAGGGTTGATGCTTTGCATTTTCCACTGCTGTCTCTACTTGCTGAAAGGCATGCTGTTCCATTGTGTACTTTCAGCTGCTGAGGCAGTCTGTAAAAGGGATGGGGAGATGGAAACAAACAACCCTTTGGCCCAGAAAAAGAACACGGGGATAACAACCACGTCAGCCACTGTAATCTCACAGAGCTCTGTCATATTCCTCCATCCATTCATTTGTTCAGAAAGCTCACTTCACATGAGCCAGCTACCAGACTGGGGACTTTAAGGAGATTTAATAAAGCCCAGTCCTTCCTGTTGAGAAGCTCAAAGTGTAACAAGGGTGATATATGCATAAATAATTTCTTATACAAAGTGGAAAATGCTCCAGCAGTTCAAGGAGTATTGCCACCACTTTCTGGGAGAGGGGGGAGAGGTTCACAGAGGGGAGAGTCTGTAGGTGGAAAGGAGAAAGGGTACACCCTCCCCATCTCACCCTGCAGCAACTACGCTTATTGTGAAAGTGTGGGGCTGGGGCGAGAGATAACCAGGCATTGTTCATCTCTTACTGTGGTGCTGCCATAGGTCTTATGAGTATATACTTAGGGAGATCCAGTAAGGTGTGGGGGCACAGTGTGCAGTATGTTCCATTCAGTTTTGGATCCCTCCTGGGAGTGATCCTGGGTAGACAGTATGTTTGGTTAATAATAAGTGGTTGGGATGAATGTGTCTTCAGGAGCTGGCTCGCAGCTGCCACAGACAGCAACGATGTTTTTCTCCTGGGATTTATAGGCACTATTCTTGTCCCTCTGACATAAACAAAAAATGCCTATAGTATTTGTATGTTTCTCTGCCTCAAAAATTCCTTCCTTTCTTCTCCTTCAAACATTAATGTATAGGGTAGCTTTCCTGAGCCAGAAAACAGTCAAAATTATTTTTAAGTGCTAATTTATGCAAAGTTTAGTGCGAGAAACCATTGAAAGGACACGGCAAATTTGCTGTGGGGGGAGAGTTTTTAGTCTCAGGGAAGCAGTGATGCGGCCTAATAAACATCAAGAAAATAAATTAGTGGAAATGCCCTAAAACCTCTCCTCCTTCTCTGCCTTCATCATGCACTGGTCTCTTATCCTAAAAATAAAAAACAAAAACACACAAACAAACAAAAACTGCAGTCTTAATTGGTTTTACCTTCCTGTCTCCTCAAGTGTGGGTCCGTCTGTTTTCTACTGTTCAAATTTCATTGTTTTCTAGAACTGCTGCTACAGATCCCTCACCCCCAATTCAGTTCTTAAACTTTTGCTATTTATCCAAAAGTATGGCTTCCTCTCTACTACAAGAGCACTTAAAAGTCACTAATGAACTCCATATTCTACCTATTACCTCTCCTTTTCTAATTTTATTTGAACCCTGCAGCATTTAGCACCACTGACCAGTTTGTCCTTGCAACTCTCCCTCCTGACCCTTGTGAGATTTTGTTCATTAACTTGTGTCTTGTCCCATTTGCTATTTTTTCTTCCTTTCATTTTTTTCTTTAAAAAAACACAGTTTTTAAACTCCAAAAAAAAAGTAAAAACAAAACAAAACAAAAAAACAACCCAGCTTTATTGAGGTACAATTCACATTGCATAATTCACCTATTTAAAGTGTACAATTCAGGGGGCGCCTGGCTGGCTCAGTCGGTTACGAGTCTGAGTCTTTTTTTTTTTTCTTAAAAATTATTTATTGAATATATAAAAAGGAATATAGACCTGGAAGCACATCTAAAAATAGATTGATCGAGAAGATTTAAGCATCTTTATCCTGAAATACTTGCTGAATCCCTGGTAATATTTTAATTACCCTTTAATGGCAATCATAGATTTTAACACCAGGTCTCATTTTCATCTTCGAATGTTTTGATGGAATAGATTTCTAAGATAATTGAACTGTTTAAGCCCCATCTCTAGTGGAAATGAAATCATTTTTTATTTTCATGATACCTATGAGTTAGCATCTGGATATTGTCCCATGAAATCTTTAGTAGACATCCTGACATAGCTTTGAGGGAAGCTGATATTTTCTTTTTTTTTTTTTTTTAATTTTCTTTTTTTTATTTATATCCAAATTAGTTAGCATATAGTACAACAATGACTTCAGGAGTAGATTCCTTAATGCCCCTTACCCATTTAGCCCATCACCCCTCCCACACCCCCTCCCATAACCCTCTGTTTGTTCTCCATATTTATGAGTCTCTAATGCTGTCTCCCCCTCCTGTTTTTATATTATTTTTATTTCCCTTCCCTTATGTTCATCTGTTTTGTCTCTTAAAGTCTTCATATGAGTGAAGTCATATGGTATTTGTCTTTCTCTGACGAATTTCACTTAGCATAATACCCTCCAGTTCCATCCATGTAGTTGCAAATGGCAAGATTTCATTCTTTTTGATTGCCGAGTAATACTCCATTGTATATGTATACCACATCTTCTTTATCCATTCATCCATCGATGGACATTCGGGCTCTTTCCATACTTTGGCTGTTGTTGATAGTGCTGCTATAAAAATGGGGGTACATGTGTCCCTTCGAAACAGCACACCCTTATCCCTTGGATAAATACCTAGTAGTGCAATTGCTGGGTCGTAGGGTAGTTCTATTTTTAATTTTTTGAGGAACCTCCATACTGTTTTCCAGAGTGGCTGCACCAGCTTGCATTCCCATGAGTCCGAGTCTTGATTTCAGCTCAGATCAGGATCTCACAGTTCATGAGTTCAAGCTCCAGATCAAGCTCCATACTGACATTGCAGAGCCTACTTGGGATTCTCTCTCTCCCTCTCTCTGCCCCTCCCCCGTACTCTCTCTCTCTCAAAATAAGAAGAAATTCTTTATGTTGGTTTATATATTTGTAATTGATCTCTTTCTTTATATAAGTAGCAAAGTATGCATAGAAAAACATTGTTGGGGCACCTGGGTGGCTCAGTTGGTTGAGCATCCGACTTCAGCTCAGGTCATGATCTCACAGTCCGTGAGTTCAAGCCCCACGTTGGGCTCTGTGCTGACAGCTCGGAGCCTGGAGCCTGCTTTGGATTCTGTGTCTCCCTCTCTCTCTGCCCCTCCCCTGCTCATGCTCTGTCTCTCTCTGTCTCAAAAATAAATTAAAAAAACATTTGAAAAAGTTAAAAAAAAGAAAAGCATCGTTAATTTACTTTTCCAGTTGTTTGGTTTCAGGTAATACACATCAAATATGTTTAAATTCATGAGATCATAATGATGCTAAACAAACAAAAAACTCCTTGGGAATCACCTTGGAAAATACTAGAGAACCAACTAATTATTCTACTAAAAACTTGAAATAAAGAGAAATAAGCATTTATCCTGCCTTTTCTGTTTGAATTGTACCTCAGAGTTACCAAATATTTGGTGAGGGAAAATTCTTAGTAGTGGCTCAGTCAATAGAGCATGCAACTCTTGCTCTTGGGGTCATGAGTTCAAGCCCCATGTTGGGTGTAGAGCTTACATTAAAAAAAAAAAAAAAGAACTTATTTATAGAATAATTTCAGCTCATAAATGAAGGTGGAGCGATGAAATGTCACCATTTTGTAACCTCTAGTAAAATAACGATCTAGATAATGATCATTAATGCCTGCTAAAACTCTGACATGGAAATGAATGGGGAACTCTATAATTGTTGTATCAGTCTAACAACACCTAAGCCCCACGTTGGGTAAAGAGTTTACTTAAAAAGGGGGAAAAAAAAAAGGAAAAGCCAGTCAACCAATTACAATGTATTGGATCTTATGTAGATCCCAATTCAATCAAACAAATTGTAGGCAAAACAAAACAAAACAAAAAGGTTTATGAGACAGTTGGGGGAATTTGAATATTGATATTTGCTGACATCAAGGAATTATTAATAAATTTTAAAGTGTGATACTTGCATTATGGTTATACTTTAAAAATAATCCTTGGGGGGCGCCTGGGTGGCTCAGTCGGTTGAGCGTCCGACTTCGGCTCAGGTCACGATCTCACGGTCCATGGGTTCGAGCCCCATGTCGGGCTCTGGGCTGATGGCTCAGAGCCTGGAGCCTGCTTCCGATTCTGAGTCTGCCTCTCTCTCTGCCCCTCCCCCGTTCATGCTCTGTCTCTCTCTGTCTCAAAAATAAATAAACGTTAAAAAAAATTAATTAAAAAAATAATCCTTGGGAGTGCCTGGTTGGCTCAGTCAGTGGAGTATGAGACTTTTGATTTGAGGGTTGTGGGTTTGAGCCCCATGTTGGATGTAGAGATTACTTTAAAATAAATAAATAAAAATAAAAATAATCTTTAGAATTAAGAGATACATACTGAATTATTTACAGATGAAATGATATTACATCTAGGATATGATTCAAAATAAGTCCGAGGGGAGTGGATAAGCATACAGATGCAAGCAGGTTGGCCATGTGTTAATCATTGTTCAAGCAAGGTGATAGGTGCATAGAGACTCATTATATTATTCTCTCTACTTTTGCCTACATTTGAACTTTCCCATAATAAAAAATACGAAGGCTGTTTTGAAGATGAAATGTGTTCATATATGTAAAGGGACATGTCAGAGTTGCATGTGCATATGCAAAGTTGACATATCATTGGTGGCAAAAAATGTGCATAACACTTTTCCCTATCATGCACTTGAACCAGTCAAGAACTGATGGTATTCAAGACAACTTTCTGTTAAACCCATTCTGTGGCACACAAGAAGACCTCCCCGACTGCTTCCTTTCAACTTTCCAGTTGGAATCAAGAGCAGATCTTCAAAACAAGACACTCAATAAGTACGGTAAGTGTTTAGCAGCTGTGCACATTTAAGCAAAGCCATTTAATTTGTGAAATCTGGCCCTTTTCCCAGGAAACCATGTTTCCATTTCACAACGTAACAGAGCAGGAAGAATGTGAACTCTTGTTCCGACATAGATTCCTTGTGTTTCACTCAGATTTCCACATTTTCATTGTGCTCTGGGTGTGAGAGTCCAGCTGTGCGTTGGTGGAGTGACTCATTTTTCCAAGACACATATTTCCATGAATCCCACAGGCCACTGATTGGTGTGAAAGAGCAGTCAGCACAGATTTGGTTCCTGGATCCATCATATGACTTAAGAGAGATGATTTAAAGTTTTTCAATGGGCTTATATTGAAAGAAGCAATTCAACCATTCAGATAATTCGTGTTCCAAAACATTTAGCATTTTCAAGTGGTTATTAAGAGCAGCTATGTGATACTATAAGGGTATGCAAAGGAAATAGAAGCATAATATATGTCCTTTGGGGGTTTAATAATCTCATTGAGTGGCACCTGGGTGGCTCACTCGGTTAAGCGTCCAACTTTGGCTTGAGACACAATCTCACGGTTCATGAGTTCAGTTCTTACAGTTCGCATCGGGCTCTGTGCTGACAGCTCAGAACCTGGAATCTGCTTCCAATTCTGTTTCTGTGTCTCTCTGCCCCTCCCCTGCTCACATTCTGTCTCTCACTCTCAAAAGTAAATAAACATTAAAAAAATTTAAAAAAACCCAATAATCTCATTGAGGAAATAAACATTCAAGAAGTAGAAAGATTCCCAAATAAGTAGATGATATCCAATGCAAATGTATATGAGATATATCCATCAATGTTTAGGAGTTCTAGAGTAAAAGAGTGATCAAAATGACAGGAGGTTATCCAGAAAAAAGTTTCATTTACAACATTTTTAAATTATTTAAAATTTACAGAAAGGTTTTTTTTAAGTACAAAAAAAAATTTTTTGACCCATTTGAGAATAAGTTGACAACTTGATGTCTTAATCACCCAAATACCTTAGTATGCATTTTCTGCATTTTGATACATAACCAGAGTACAACCATCAAAATCAGGCAATTAACTTTGATACATTTCACCATCTGATTCTCAGCAGCCTATCAGATTTCATCATTTGTCCCAATAATGTTCTTTATAGCTCAATGATCCAATCTGAGATCACGCTTGGAATGTTGTTGTCACATCTCCTCAGTCTCCTTCAATTAGGGGCACAGTTCCTCATTTTTCCCTTGACTTTCATAACTTTGACCTTTTGACCTTTCTGAAGATTACCAGACAGTTATTATGTAGAATGTTGCTTGATTTGGGCTTGTCTGATGTCTCCTCATGATGGATTTAGGATATTTATCTTGGGCAGGAATAGCACCATGGGAATGCTGTGTTCTCATCATCTTCAATCAGGTGATACATGGTTTTGATCTGACCGTTGCTAGAGATGTTAACCTTGATCAGTGGTGAGGTGGTGTCTATCGGACTTTTCCTGTGTGAAGTTACTCTTTTCCTCTTTGTCATACGCAAGTTATGTTGTAGGGTGATATTTTGAGACTAAATCAACATTCCACATTTCAATGTCTTGAAAAGCACCAATTACCACAACTTACCCAATAGCAAATAGTTTGGATAGCTCTAGAACTATTAAAGAAATTTAATTTATAATTTAAAATATAATATAATTTAATTGAAAAAGGAAATCTCCAGGTCCAAGTGGTTTTAGTGAAGAAATCTACCAAACATTTAAAGACTAGAAAGCTTCTAAAATTCACTCACCTTGGGGTGCTTGGCTGGCTCAGTTGGTAGAACACACAATTCTTAATTTCCACATCATGAGTTTGAGCCTCACATTGGTTGGAGAGACTAAAACAGATAATAATGAAATAAAATCCACTTACCTCACAGGTTTTTACTCAAGTCTCTTGTTGTCAATAGATATACATATTGCCAGAAAATTTTAAGGTTCCAAAGTGTGTGTGTGTGTGTGTGTGTGCGCACACGTGTATTTTTAAAAAAATTTATATTTCAGTAATTTCTACACCCAATGTGTAGGCTTGAACTCACAACCCCAAGATCAAGAGTTGCATGCTCCACCAATTGAGCCAGCCAAACACCCCCCAAGTATATTTTATTTTTTAATAGAAATAATTGTTCACCTGTATTCATAATCTCGAAACCTCCAAGCAAAAAGAAACTTGTAACAAAAATAGGGGCTCAAGGGGTGGAGGGGTTGGGGGGGGTGCCTGGGTGGCTCAGTTGGTTAAGCGTCCGACTTTGGCTCAGGTCATATCTCACGGTTCGTGAGTTTGATCCTCACATCAGGCTCTGTGCTGACAGCTCAGAGCCTGGAGCCTGCTTCAGATTCTGTTTCTCCCTGTTTCTCTGCCCCTCCCCCGCCTGCTCTCTCTCTCTCTCTCTCTCTCTCTCTCTTTCTCTCCTTAAAAATAAAATAAAACATGGGCGCCTGGGTGGCTCAGTCGGTTAAGCGTCCGACTTCAGCTCAGGTCACGATCTCGCCGTCCGTGGGTTCGAGCCCCGCGTCGGGCTCTGGGCTGATGGCTCAGAGCCTGGAGCCTGCTTCCGATTCTGTGTTTCCCTCTCTCTCTGCCCCTCCCCCGTTCATGCTGTGTCTCTCTCTGTCTGAAAAATAAATAAACGTTAAAAAAATTTTTAAAATAAAATAAAACATTAAAAATTAAAAAATTTTAAAATAAATTTAAATTTATTTTAATTTTAAATTTAAATTTAATTTTTATTTTAAATTGTATTTATTTTATAAATATAGCTTTTATAAATATAAAAAATATATATATATAAAGCTATATAAAAAGCTATATAAATATAGCTTTTATAAATATAAAATAAATATATTTTATAAATATAGCTCGAACCCATGAACTGCGAGATCATGACCTGAGGCCAAGTCAGACGCTAAACCAACTGAAACATCCATGCACCATCCCCCCCGCCCCAAATTTTTTTAAATGAAGAATAGTTGACACACAATGTTGCATTAGTTTCAGGTGTACAACATAGTGATTCAACAACTCTATATGTTATGCTCTGCTCACCAAAGTGTAGCTACCATCTGTCACGATAAAATGCTATTATAATATCATTGACTATATTCCCTATGCTGTACCTTTTATTCTCATGACTTATTTATTCTATAACTGGAATCTTCTGTCTCTTACTCCCCTTCACTCATTGTCGTGCATTCTCCCCACCCCCGTCTTCTCTGGAAGCCATCAGTTCTCTGTATTTATGGTTCTGTTTCTGCTTTTCAATTGCTTATTTGTTTGTTTTTTAGATTCCACATATAGTGAAATTATATGGTATTTGTCTTTCTCTGTAAATTTCATTTCATCAAGAGCTTTTTTCCATGACATTCTTAACTTTCAAAGTTAAAAGGTTCCTTGCCCCATGTGTTGGTCACAAGAGTCTTGAGGGTTACATAAAATGTCACATGCCTCAGGCTCATTCATATCTCCTTGTGGATGTAATCACTAGCAGAGCTAAAGGAAGCTGACATTTCTTTGAGCTTCAAAGGAAGCCTCAAAATCTATTATGAAGAGATTTTTACTTTTTACCAAAAGACTTTTATCTTAAACATTGAGAGGCTTTGAAAGCAAAAGCAGCGTGTTATTTTGGGGAACAAAGGGTGAAACGGCAAAAGGGACTTCTGTGGAAACACACTGCTAATCAGTATTTCAAGAATGATGGTCGAAGGTAGATTATAAGTCATTTAAAGGTTGTGGCAGGGGAATTCTCTCATTCAACACTAAAATCAGTTCCTGGGGCGCCTGGCTGACTTGGTCGATGAAGCATGCAACTCTTGATCTTGGGGTCATGAGCCCCATGTTGGGCACAGAGCTTACTTTAAATACATACATACAGGGGCGCCTGGGTGGCGCAGTCGGTTAAGCGTCCGACTTCAGCCAGGTCACGATCTCGCGGTCCGTGAGTTCGAGCCCCGCGTCAGGCTCTGGGCTGATGGCTCGGAGCCTGGAGCCTGTTTCCGATTCTGTGTCTCCCTCTCTCTCTGCCCCTCCCCCGTTCATGCTCTGTCTCTCTCTGTCCCAAAAAAAAAAAAAAAAAATACATACATACATAAAATTGGTTTAAAATGAGTTCCGTGGTAGAATAGTTTAAGAACTAGAGTTCATTTTGGGGTGCCTGGGTGGCTCAGTCAGTTAATCATCCGGCTTCGGCTCAGGTCATGATCTCACAGTTCATGAGTTCAAGTCTTGCATCTGGTTCTGTGCTGACAGCTCAGAGCCTGGAGCCTGCTTGGGATTCTGTCTCCCTCTCTCTCTGCCCCTCCCCCGCTTGCACTCTGTGTGTGTGTCTCTCTCTCTCAAAAATGAATAAATGCTAAAAAATTAAAAAAAAAAAGAACTAGAGTTCATTTTTACACAAAAGGGAAAAACAAGAAATCATTTTACTAGACACAAAACCATCATTAAACTGAGTAACATCTCAGAGGATGCAGAGAAGCGAAAGTAAAATTTTATTTTATGTTTTTAAACAACTCAAATTCCTTTTTTTTTATTTTTAAAGTTTTTATTTATTTATTTTGAGAGAGAGAAAGTGCAAGCAGAGAAGGAGCAGAGAGAGAGGAGAGAGCTAGAATCCTAAGCAGGATCTGCGCTACCAGCAAGGAGCCCAATGAGGGGCTCGAACTCATGAACCACGAGATCATGACCTGAACTGCAGTCGGATGCTTAACCAACTGAGCCACCCAAGCGCCCCATGAAAGTAAACATTTTTTTTAATTTTTAATTTATTTATTTATTATTTTTTTAAATTTACATCCAAATTAGTTAGCATAGAGTGCAATAATGATTTCAGGAGTAGATTCCTTAATGCCCCTTACCCATTTAGCCCATTCCCCCTCCCACAACCCCTCCAGTAACCCTCTGTTTGTTCTCCATATTTATAAGTCTCTTATGCTTTGTCCCTTTCCCTGTTTTTATATTATTTTTGTTTCCCTTCCCTTATGTTCATCTGTTTTGTCTCCTAAAGTCCTCATATGAGTGAAGTCCTATGGTATTTGTCTTTCTCTGACTGACTAATTTCACTTAGCATAGTAGCCTCCAGTTCCATCTATGTAGTTGCAAATGGCAAGATTTCATTCTTTTCGATTGCCGAGTAATACTCCAATATATATATATATATATATATATATATATATATATATATATATATATATACACCACACCTTCTTTATCCATTCATCCATCGATGGACATTTGGGCTCTTTCCATACTTTGGCTGTTGTTGATAGTGCTGCTATAAAAATGGGGGTGCATGTGTCCCTTCGAAACAGCACACCTGTATCCCTTGGATAAATACCTAGTAGTGCAATTGCTGGGTCGTATTTTTAGTTTTTTGAGGAACCTCCATACTGTTTTCCAGAGTGGCTGCACCAGCTTGCATTCCCAGAAAGTAAAATTTTAAATCACAATTTTCCTGTTTGCTGCCAACTACTTGCAGGTGAAGAGTTGGAAAATTACACAGACGAAAATTTTCTTCCCAAGATTGGTAAGCAAAGTGTACTAGGTTGAATTGTAATCCCCCAAAACTCATGTTCACTCAGAATCTGTGAATGTGACCTTATTTGGAAAGAGCGTGTTTGCAGATATAATCAAGTTACAATGAGGTCGTAGAGGATTAAGGTGGACCCTGATCCAATAGCTGGTATCATAAGAAGAGAGGAATTTATTTATTTTTTTTTTTTTTTAAATTTTTTTTTTTAATGTTTTTTATTTATTTTTGGGACAGAGAGAGACAGAGCATGAACGGGGGAGGGGCAGAGAGAGAGGGAGACACAGAATCGGAAACAGGCTCCAGGCTCCGAGCCATCGGCCCAGAGACTGACGCGGGGCTCGAACTCACGGACCGCGAGATCGTGACCTGGCTGAAGTCGGATGCTTAACCGACTGCGCCACCCAGGCGCCCCAAGAAGAGAGGAATTTAGAGGTGCCTGGGTGGCTCGGTCAATTGAACATCAGACTCTTGATTTCAGCTCAGGTCATGATCCCAGGGTCATGAAATCCAGCCCAGTGTCTGGGTCTTTGCTGAGCATGGAGCCTGCTTGGGATTCACTCTCTCCCTCTGCCCCTCTCTCCCACTCGCGCTCTCTTTCTCAAAAAAAAAAAAAAAAGGGGGGGGGTTGGATCTAGATACTGACACACAGAGCAGAATGCCGTGTGAAGATAGAGGGAACGACAGTAGGGATGCACCTACAAGTCAAGGACTGCTGAGGATGGCAGGCAATGACTACAAACTAGGAAGAGAGAATGAAGGATTCTTCTCTAGAGCCTTCAGAAATATCATGGTTTCAGCCTTCCAGTCTCCAGGACTGTGAGAGAATAAATTTCTGTTATTTATACCACTCAGTTTGTGCTAATTTGTACAGCAGCCCTAGGAAACTAATACAGGAAGCATATAGAAAGGAGAGACACTGAGTAAATATGTATTTCAAAACACTTGGCTTAACTTTAATACTCTCCTGTAAGCCCCATCTAGGAATTTAAGTTGGATGAACAAACATGAGCTGACCTTTCACTACTGGGACTTTGGACAATTGTGGTGCATTCATTCAAACTAAAAAATAAAGGGAAAAAAAGAAAAGCATTTATTTTAATCATTCCACTATAGTTACAATTCTTGTAGATTTTTGAGACTCTGCAAGATCACTGCCTCTGTTGTCTGTTTTGTCTTGGTAGTGAAGAACTAATTTTTGTAGATTTTATTGAAACATTTTCAAAAATGCTAGGCAGCTCAGTTTAAGACACCCAGAACTGCATTACTTGCTAAGCTTCATTTAGAATTGCTCACATTTCCCATGGATGTGTGATCAACAGCATTTTGTATTTGATCTTGTTGGACATATGCTGTACTTGTTCAACAGAAAGACGAGCACAACCCAGAAGATCCTTTCATCTTCTTTCTTTCCTCCAGAAGCATACAGGTAATCAGAGATAAAATCAACATAAATGCTTGATTATTCTGGATCAAAGTATTTCTTTCATTTTTGGGCTAATTGGTGTATTTGCCTACTATGATGAAAATAAAATCTCATTTTGGTCTAATATTAGTACTATTTCTCTTCTATTTCATTAGCCTTTGTCTCCTCTTCTGAACAAAATTCTACTATCCTTCGATGCCCATCTTAAATGTCATGTCTTCTTAAAGCCTTCTCTAGGGCCGGCCAATAGGGCCAAATGGTAGCTCTCTTCTCTGGGTTTCCATAACCTTTTGTTCTAATCTCTGCTATATTACATATGTTACATTACAGTTAGTTGTTTGTCTGACTCCTCTGATGGACTGTGGGCTCCTTGCTCATTTTTGCATTTCCAGCTTCCAGCATTATGCCCAGTATATAGCAAGCACTTAGTAGATGTTTGCTGAAGAAATGATGGATTTTTGATGACTGAAAGCTATTTTTAAAAGTATTCTTCATCATGGAACTTAAAGAGTGTTATACCTCATAGGTATGCTTTGATGTAGAATAACTTTGAGAACTGTAAATGGAATACAAACATTAGCACTATTGTGCTGAACTTGATCCTGCAAAGTTGGCACTGACTCCTAACACCTTTTCTGATTTCTAGCTTCTGCTCTGAACCTTTCTCAGCTGTCCCTCATATCTCTGTTATAAAAATACAAGAATCTGTTACAAGCTCTCCTCCCCACCGGTAATGAAATCCATAAAATAAAGGGGATAAAGAAAAGAGGCAGGGGGTGATCATATTCTTTTTTGTCTGATACCTGTGTTTTTTTGTTGATAGTAGATTTCTATTAGGAGGCCCCCATTTCTTTCAGGGTCATTCATTCATTCATTCATTCAAGAAATAGTACTTACTATTGAATGAGTAGGCCCGATGCTAGGGGAGAAAAGGAATTTATAGTTTGGTGATAGAAAAAAAAAAAAAAGCCAAGTAGAAAGTACTGTGTTTTCTAAAAGAGACACAGACAAGTCCATGAGAATTTCAACGAGGAAAATGAAGCTCAAGAACCAAATTGCTCAAGTTCACACACCTTGTAATCGTTAGAGCTGAGGTTTATTCCTCTTAAACTTGATACTAGATGGAATGAATGGAGGAACTGAGATACAAGCCTAGGTCAGGCTGGTACAAAAGCCTGTGCTCTGCGACACTACACCATGCTGCTTCCCATTGGCTCCTGCTTTAGTTATCTGAAAGAGGCTAATGGACCTACTCTACTAGGATATCAGCAATGAAAATAAAAAGGGTAAGTGGGTAGAGGCAAGAAACAAATGCAGGACACACAATTAGCATGACATAGCAACTGACTCAATGTGGAGAGAAAGAGAAAGAATGGAATTAGAGAAGGCTTAAGCTTGGAACCTGGGTAGCCAGGAAAACAATAATGCCATCAGTAGGATTAATGATCTCAGGGAAAGGGCCAGTTTTTTATTCAGTGAGAGCTCTGATCCTTCGAAACTCTGCTGTCATGTCACCTCCTCAATGTAATCTTTTCTGAGATTCTCAGGTCCATTATACAGTATTTTGTATCTCAACGACAGTAAGGTAATGGCGATGATAATTAACAGTTTTTGAACGCAGACTGAGGGCTAAGTGTGTACTAACTTCCTTTTATTCCTCACAATAACCATGTGATGTAAGTATTATTATTAACCCCATTTTACAGAGGAGGAAACTGGGGCTTAGAGAGTCCTAATGCTATAAGTATGAAATGGCAGGGGCACCTGGGTGGCTCAGTAGGTTAAGCGTCTGACTTCGGCTCACGATTTGTGAGTTCGAGCCCCACATCAGGCTCGCTGCTGTCAGCTCAGAGCCCACTTTGAATCCTCTGTCCCTTTCTCTCCACCCCTCCCCCACTTGTTCTCTCTCAAAAATAAATAAACATTAAAATTTTGTTTCAAAAAAAAGTATGTTTGTCACATAATAAGTATGAATCATTGCACTCATCTCTCTCCTGTAATTACTGGAACTTTCTTTCTCACTGAACTGTGAACTCCTCTAGGACAGGAAGTGTGTCTGTTCCATTTTTCCTTTCCCCAGCAGCTGGCACTACGTTCGCCACGGGTTCGGCCTTCGGCAAGCATCTGTTGCCTGAATGGCATTATTCAGGGCGCTTGAAATTCCATCTCTGAGCCTAGGAGAAGGGAGGTGGATGGAAAAATAGGTATGAGTTCCACACATAGACATTTACACCTGACAAGAAGCAGGACTGCCAAGGTAGAGAGCATGGAGGGAATAGAACACTGGAGAAAGATTGATGGCAGGAGATGACAGAAGCCAGAAAAGGGACTTGAGAGGATATACTTTCAAGGAAACCATGAGAAAAAAGAGAGTTCAAGGGGATTGAGGTGAGTCCAGATGAAAGCCTGTCTTAAAGGTGGAGTATGAAAAATTTGTGGTTAGCAAGCACCTGACTCTGAGGTTTAAAAAAAAAAAGGGGGGGTGCTTTTTTTGAGTCTCATAAAAAGGAAATGATAGTCATTGTGTAATAGTATTCTAAAACTTGGCAGGCTTTCAAGTGTGAGTCTCTATCTGCCTTGCCGGGAAAGTTGAGACAGCTAGGGGACGTTGAAGATCACAGGAAGATCACATTGAGGACCATGTTGAAGATCACCAGTCCAAGGTGCTACTTCTCAACTAAATCGTAATGGAGTCGAGTTATATCTTCACTCACAATATGAGATAGAAAATTCAAATAAAACGTCAGTTTTTGCCCTTCATTATTAGTTTTAGGCTGATAAAGCAGGATTGATGATGTCTGTGCCAAGTGGACAAAATTATCAGCATTAGGTTTTTATCCGAAGTATCTTCTTCACTACACTTCAATCTCAGTAGGGTTCCACCACCCACAGAGACTGAATAACCGGTTTTCCAAGTTTTTCCTGATGGAGCTCTGGTTACTACAAATGATTTGGGATCCCTACTCCTCCTTAGGGAGTCGATATCAGTACTGAGAAAGGCGTTTTTTATAAAGAGTAGGTAGCACCACTTTTGCGTTTAAAAAAACCAAACTTTAAGTTATTCTTCTAAGGTTTTTGAGGAATAGAAAACCCTTCAGTGGTCAAATGGGCCCGCAGGAATCTTGCCAAACAAGATAAAAATTTACTGTCACAACACATGGTCTTATGGGGATTTTCCCACTAACTGGAGGAAAACAGAGCCTGGACGCTTGCTGGAGGGACTGAACCAAGCACTTTCCTAAAAAGGGCTTTTCCACACTTAGGTGAAAGAGCCCCTGTTCAAGGCTCTACAACGGATCTGGCACCTTGAGCAAGGTGTTGCTCACTCCAGGGCTTAAATGTTCTCTTCTAGGGGCGCCTGGGTGGCGCAGTCGGTTAAGCGTCCGACTTCAGCCAGGTCACGATCTCGCGGTCCGTCAGTTCGAGCCCCGCGTCAGGCTCTGGGCTGATGGCTCGGAGCCTGGAGCCTGTTTCCGATTCTGTGTCTCCCTCTCTCTCTGCCCCTCCCCCGTTCATGCTCTGTCTCTCTCTGTCCCAAAAATAAATAAAAAACGTTGAAAAAAAAATTAAAAAAAAATAAATGTTCTCTTCTATAAATTAAGGGTAAAGGTTGCGTGTGTATGTAGAGGAGCCTGGACCGTAAGCGCTTTTAAGCTCCTCTCCAGGTTTCTGGTCATTTCATAATGATTTCTCCCCTTCCTTTATGTTTCTTCTGTCGAAAAAAAGCTGTGAATTCTTCGGATATGAAAAGAAAAAAAAGCAGGCAGCTTCGCCTCAAGGGTAAGTATTAGGGAGAAGGAATTCTGAAGGGCGCGGGGACTCAGGGCCTCCAGCACCCGCACCAGCAGGCCCCATTGGAACCTCCGCCCCGCGGGACCAGGTGCCACGGCCGCGCGCACAATATGGCGTCAGCACTCTGGGTCTTGCCCGCGCCCCCGCGACTCTGCACTGCGGCCGCCGGCCGAGGCTCCACCCCATTGGCTGACTGCAATGAGGTCATCGTGGGGGCGGAGCCAGCCGCTACGCGGGGGCAGGGCTTTGCGGACGCACGCACGTCGAGCGCAGCTGTCCCGAGCCGCGGAGGCTGCGGGCTTGGTCTGGGGCGGCTGCTTTGGCTGCGGCCCGGCCCGCGGCTGAAGGTGAGCCGGGGATGTAGGTACAGCGCGGCAGGGAGCGGCCCCGGAAGGGCACAGGAAATCGTTCTAACAGCCTCCTCGCTTGTCAAAGGAATTAGCAGGGATCTTAGGTCTTTGAGAGGAAATGGGGTTCACCCCTCTTTGGGCGCCCCTCTTGTGGGCAGAGGAATTGGAGGTTCGCTCCTCTTTGGAGGCCCTGATCCCTCCCCCCCATTTAAGGTGGGGGCGGAGGAACTGAAGGTTATTGGGTAGGCAGAAGAATTTGGGGGGCTTCTTAAAGGGGCTCCCCATTTGAGGGTTCCCCCCTTTTAATCGTCACTTCTGGAGGTAGGTGTGCCTGGGCTCAGAGAATTCCTCCTTTCTCACTGGGTAGACAGGAAATGAAGCAGGTGAATTTGAGTACCTCGTAGGAGACGAGGACTGGATGACAATAATGAGGCGGGCGCCGGGCGCTTTATTTGTATTCATCTTGTGCAGAATTACTGTTTCTTCATATTTTGTTTTGTGACATCGTCCCACCCCTGAATCGCTTTGGCCTGGTTTTCTGTTTGGCTCCAGTGGGGTAGAGATGTTCTCGGGAGACTTGTAATCATTAAAGAACAGAAGCAGGGAGGCAACTCTGGAGGCTGTCATTATTGGCAGCCCCTGAACTATGCTGATCAGGCATAATTTTACCGGCTTTAGAGGCTGTGGAATCTCTCCTTGTTTGGGGGAAGATGTGGGAGGGCTGATAACAGCTGTTTTGAGTGACTCAGGTATAGACGATTTTAAAGTCAAGCTACGTAATCTCTTGAGAAATCCTTGCTTATATATGAGTGTGTTATTTTGTGCCTTGAACATCAAATGCACAAAGGTTTTGTCATTCAGATTTCTCAAAATGTCTTCCAGCCTTGCAGAGTAGCTCTTCTTTTGATGCCAGTTTCACCTATCATTATGGATGCCTTCGTGATACTAAAAATACTGTATGGTGTGCTGAGTTTAGATTCTGTGCAGTCTGTGCCTTACAATAGCTGATTGCGAACAAATAATTGCAGTTTCAGGACCACTGATAGCGCCATTGTCTTTCATACCGGGTGAGGATAAGACAGCCCTAAAAGAAATCTTTATTGGCTTATGTATGAGAAGCTTTAACAGATGGAAGAATGTAATTAATCTTGAAGGATGGGGATAAGAAACGGAAAGCTAAGGAGGTGGCCAGTTTATACCCTGTGGCTTGATAAAAACTGCTTTGTCATTATCAATGTACTCCTGTCATGCTGGACTTGAAATCCAGCTTAATATGCAAGCTGGCTTTTTTTTTTTTTTTTTTTTTTTTAAGTAGGCTCCACACCCAACCTGGGGCTTGAAACTCATGACCCTGAGATCAAGAGTCACGTGCTGTACCCACTGAACCATCCAGGTGCCCCTTTCTCTCTCTCTCTCTCTCTCTCTCTCTCTCTTTTTTTTTTTTTAGATAATGCTGATGTGTTTAGATTCCTTAGGGAGAAAATGGTGTTTTCTGAGAAGTTGGAAGGTTAAACCCTTTAAGGTAGCCTTAGCTCTAGGGTAGTGCT
This sequence comes from Neofelis nebulosa, assembly GCF_028018385.1. Lineage (NCBI taxonomy): Eukaryota > Metazoa > Chordata > Mammalia > Carnivora > Felidae > Neofelis > Neofelis nebulosa. Next base: position 34,619,926 of record NC_080797.1, on the reverse strand, counting down.
GGGACTCTGAGAGTTAGAAATGGGCAGTAGAGGGTAGAAAACTAATTTTAAGGGAGACATCCTTTATGAGAGGGTAATCTAGGTCTCTTCTGTTTGTTTCCTGACACAAACCAAAAACAGGTTGTGTAGTGTGAACGCCACTGAGTCATAATACCCTGTCCAGGGTATTTAAAGAGCTGTTTGGGAATCCCAGTCCCTGTTTTTAACCTGGATACATTCTTATGTATTGAGATGCCCCAAAGTATTGTCATTTGATCCTGGTGTTGACTGCAAAGGAAGTGACTTTTCATCTGCAGGAGAGGATTTAGTAACAGTCTTTTGCAATTTCTCCTTTCCATCTTTCTAAGCAGGATGTTAAAAATCTGTCTGCAAGGGGTAGAAGATATGGAATGCAAAACAAAAGAGCTTTACTGCGGTGTTGTTTGCTCTTAGCCCTCTTGGTAATATCTGAGGTCATGCGGTTTTCTCTTTTTGCTTTAGGTTGGAGAGAAATCCATACACTCCATCGACTGGCACTTTCTGCCACCATGGGGGAGCTTTTCCGGAGTGAGGAGATGACGCTGGCCCAGCTTTTTCTACAATCAGAAGCTGCTTATTGTTGCGTCAGTGAATTAGGAGAACTGGGAAAGGTTCAATTTCGTGATGTAAGTAGTTGTGGGGCTGCTTGTTGAATACCTTAAACTCTGTTTTTTCTTGTCATGGCTAATTGCCTTATGATGAATGTTGGGTTTTATTTGCAAAAATAACATTATAGGGGCGCCTGGGTGGCTTGGTCGGTTAGGCGTCCGACTTCAGCTCAGGTAATGATCTCACGGTTCGTGAGTTCGAGCCCCGCGTCGGGCTCTATGCTGACAGCTCAGAGCCTGGAGCCTGTTTCAGATTCTGTGTCTCCCTCTCTCTCTGCCCCTCCCCTGTTCATGCTCTGTCTCTCTCTGTCTCAAAAATAAATAAATGTTAAAAAAAAAAAATTAAAAAAAAATAACATTATAGCACTGGCTTACTGTTGGTAGAGTGTACATTTCAAGTTGTCTCTCTAGAGGTGAGAATGTTTGTGCCAAAATTTCCATGATTTTACTAGCTCCCCCTTTGCAAATAATCCTACACAATCTCAGGGTAATTGATTGGGATGCGGGTAGAGGACACACCAAGGCTTGCACATTGCTTTTGGCCTCTTTAACACCTGTGGCAGGTTATTTAAAAAATGTCATAGCTCTTCCATACAGTAGGACATGTTTATTACAAAATCTGATGCATCAACGTACAGATATATAAGTAAGCATATACTAAATATCCATTATTTTGAAGCATTATGCTGAGCACTTAGAGAAGATATCTAAAGAAAATCAGCAGTCTAAGAGTATAAAAAAGTATGCCCTAAGGGGCTTGCAGTCTGCTGAAGAAGGCACAACATACCCTGTTGAAAGGAAAGAGGAGTTAACAGTTCCCTAATTACGCATCTCAAAGCTCCATGTACTTTCACTGATAGCATTCACGGTAGTTGTGGTTTTACATTCACTAGTGTTAGTAGTTGATTAGTCTCTGTCTTCTACTGTCATCTTAGGATGCTGAAGACAATCATTGTATCCTTTGTGTCCACATACAGGATACTGTCAGCATTTGTTGGAATGAATAGGTGACAGAGGAGTGGTCAGAATGGGGTGGGATAATCAATATTGGCTTCCTGGAACTGGCACACTGAAATTACACAAATATAGTCCAGTGACATAGTATACTTTTTATTATCTTTGAACCTTCTTATGCCTTCCCTCTTTGAATGTTCTCCTACCTGATTCTGATTCCTTTTCTTATCATTCTGAGGGCTCACTGTTATCTTCCACTAACCTCTCTTATCTTCTCCATCTTGGCTTTCTGTGTCATTATTCCTCAAGCTCTCTCCTCTGCTCTGTCTGGAGAAGCTTGTCCATAGCCACATCTTCCTTTACCACCTTTTTTGATGACCTCATCTATTCTCAAATCTTCCATCTTATTTGTTGAGCCCCAAATCTATGTCTCTGGCCCTGACAGTTCTCAAACACCATCCGTAAATTTACAACTCTCTAAGAATTTTGTCATTTCTACTTCTCATGGTAGCCTGTCTAAATCCCAGCACCTTACCTTCTCCCAAACTATTTCTTCATCCTGACTTCCTAAGTTTGAGCTAATGTATTGATAGTCTTCCAGTTTTCTAGATTTGAGACCTAAATCAAACCTAAGTCACCCTTAATTTGAAACCAAAGGAAGTTGGTCCTATAGTGTCTCCCCCTTCCTAACACCCATTGTATCTATTCAGCATTTTTTTTTTTTTTTTTTTTTTTTTTGAGGGAGAGAGAGGGTGGGAGGGGCAGAGAGTGTGGGGGAGAGAGAATCCCAGGCTTTCAGTGCAGAGCCTGACATGGAGCTCAAACTCACGAACCGTGAGATCATGACCTGAGCTGAAATCCAGAGTTGGATGTTTAACCGACTGAGCCACCCCTGTGCCCCTCTCTTCAGCATTCTTAAATTTTACCTATGATGTATTGCAATCAGACAAAAAATTATAGGGAATAACATAATGAATACCTCCATTTCTACTGTCTACTTAAGAGATAAACATTCATGTAATTGAAGGCTCCTGTGTAGTCTTCCTGCATGCTATTTCTCTCCCCACCTCCCTACAGGTAATCTCTGCAATGATTTTTGCCTTTTTTTTTTTTTTTTTTTTTTTAAGTAAGTCTATGCCCAACATGGGGCTTGAACTCATGATCTCAAGACTGAGAGTCACATGCTCTCCCGACTGAGCCAGCCATGTTTGAGCCAGCCATGTTTTGCTTATATCATTCCCATGTATTTTTATTTTTTACTCTTGCTACATATGTGTGTATCGCTAAATAATAATATATGCTAGTATGATTTTGCATGTTTTAAAACTGTATGCATGGCATATTGTATGTATCTTCCAGCACCGTGCTTTTGAAATTCATTATTTGTGAGATTTGACCACCTGTTACAGGTAGCATTAGTTCATTTCTTAAAATTGCTATATAGTTATTGTAAGAATATATACAGTTTATAATTTTTTCCTTCTGATGAACATTTAAGTAACTGCAGTTCTTTGTTATTACAGTGTTACAAGGAAGATTCTTGTATATGTCTCCCGGTATACATGTGTGATAGTTTCTCCAGGGCAGTGGTTCTCAAAATTTTTGGTCTAAGGTCCTCTTTACACTCTGAAAACATGATTGAGGATCCTAAAGAGCTTTTATGAGTTATAGCTGTCAATATTTATTGTATTGGAAATTAAAATGAAGATATGTTTAAAATACTTATTTAAAAACTCACAATAATAGGGGCATGTGGGTGGCTCAGTCGGTTAAGCGGCCGACTTCGGCTCAGGTCATGATCTCGCGGTCCGTGAGTTCGAGCCCCGCGTCGGGCTCTGTGCTGACAGCTCAGAGCCTGGAGCCTGTTTCAGATTCTGTGTCTCCCTCTCTCTGACCCTCCCCCGTTCATGCTCTGTCTCTCTCTGTCTCAAAAATAAATAAATGTAAAAAAAAAAAAAAATTAAAAAAAAAAAACTCACAATAATAAACCTGATATGTGTTATCATAAGTAGTATTTTTTTAAAAAAATAATTATATTTTCCAAAATAAAAGAATTGCTTTGCTTTTATATTTTTGAAAATTTCTTTAATGTCTGAATTAATAGAAGGCAGCTGGATTCTCCTATCTGCTTCTGCAGTCACCTGGCTGTGATGTATACCATGAGCCTCTGGAAAACTTCACTGAATATTCATGAGTGAGGATGAAAAAGGCAAATGATGTTTTAGTGTTACTGTGTAAAGAGTATTGATTTCACGGACTTGTTGCTGCTCTGGGGATTATAACTAAGAGAGGCATTGCTGAGCATCCTGTGCCTCTTTAACTGTTAGGTGTTGTGAAGTGCTGTATTTTTGTTGTTTTAATTTGAATTTTCTTGATTAATACGCTCAGTATCTTTTTATCTGGTTATTGGACATAATGGGTTTCATTCCCATGAATGTCTGCTTACTGACTTACAGAATATGTAAAAGTTCTTCATGTATTTTTGGAAGCTAATCTTTTACTAATCCTTTAGTGATAATTTGCCTTGTCTTTTCCCTTTGTTTAAAAATTTTTTTTTTTTAACATTTATTCATTTTTGAGAAACAGAGTGTGAGTGGGGGAGGGGCAGAGAGAGAGGGAGACACAGAATCTGAAGCAGGCTCCAGGCTCTGAGCTGTCAGCGCAGAGCCTAACACAGGGCTCGAACTCACGGACCATGAGATCATGACCTGAGCTGAAGTCAGGTGCTTAACTGACTGAACCGCCCAGGCACCCCTGTCTTTTCTCTTTGTTTATGGTATATGTGGTCACACATAAAATTGTTCTTTTTTGCTTATTAGTATTTTTTCCCTAAATTTTTATCTTTAAAAATTTCAAAGCTGAATACTCTTCAGTCGATTCACCACTTGTTAACATTTTGCTATGTTTGATGTAATCTTTTTTACTGCAATGTTGAAGAGTAAGCTGTTTCCTCCTTTCAAGTCCTTATTCTTTTTTTTCTTATTTTGCCGTGTACCTTAAGACCTTTACTAACAGGCAGAAGAAGAGTAACGGCAAACTAATACTGGTTAGGATTGTGTTCAGCTATATGTAACTGAAAACCCAAGTGATAGGGATGTACTTTCTCATATAACATGAGGCCCAGCTTCACACTATCACCAGTGTCCTAAGATCATCCTATATTTCTTTTTGGCCATCCTGGAGCATTTAGCTTTTGTCCTCGTAGAGGACCACCAAAGCTCCAGGCATTGCATGCATATTCTAGGCAAGAAGAAGGAAGTGCAGGGAGTAAGGAGTACTTCTATTAGGAGAAAAAAAAAAAAAAAAAACAAAACCCAAAAAACAACTTTCTTAGAAATCCTCAGAAGAGTTTCCTAAGTTTTGTTGACCAGAATTATGGCATAGTCTAGCTGTAAGGGAGTCTGGGAAAAGAGGCTTTTCAGCTGAGCAGTAACTGCCTTAAATGAACATTTGTTAAGTTTATTTATTTATTTTGAGAGAGAGAGAGGGAGGGGCAGAGGGAAGAAGAGAGAGAATCCCAAGCAGATTCTACATTTTCAGTGCGGAGCCTGATGTGGGGCTTGATCCCATGAACTGTGAGATCGTGACCTGAGCCAAAACCAAGAGTCAAATGCTTATCTGACTTAGCCACCCAGGTGCCCCTGGGGTTTTTGTTAATGAGAAGTAAGGCTATGTATGTGTCACATGGCATTCTTGTCTATGCTCCTGACTTTAAAGGGAATCTAAGTTTCTTTCTTTCTTTCTTTCCCTTTCTTTCTTTCTTTCTTTCTTTCTTTCTTTCTTTCTTTCTTTCTTTCTTTCTTTCTTTCTTTCTTTCTTTCTTTCTTTCTATAATCTTTACATTCAATGTGGGGTTAAACTCAATGACCCCGAGATCAAGAGTTGCATGCCCTTGCAATTGAGCCAGCCAGGTACCCCAATATTTCACAATTTTATTTATTTGTTATTTTCAAGTAGGCTACACACCCAGCACAGAGCCCAACTTGGGGCTTGAACTCATGACCCCGAGATCAAGGCCTGAGCTGAGACCAGGAGTCGATGCTTAACTGACTGAGTCCTCCAGGTGCCCTATTATTTCACAATTTAAATAAGATGTTTACTCTTAAGTTTTTGGAAAATTCTATTAAATTATTCAGATTCCTTTGAATTTCTGATTTTCTAAAGTTATTGCCACAAATGATTGCAAAATTTTATTGAATGCCTTTTTCTTCATTTGTTGAGGTTATCATGTTTTTTTCCATTAATCTATTAATTTGGTAAATTACATATCCAGATTTTTTTCCTACTGTCTTTTTTAAACAGCTTTACTGAGATATAATTTGTCCATCCGAAGTGTATGATTCAGTGATTTTTAGTATATTCACAGAGTTCTACAACCATCACCACGGTCAGTTTTAGAACTTTCATTACCCTGACAAGAAATTCTGTCGCCATTAACACTCACTGCCTGTTTTCGTCCCAATGCCCCTCCTCCACTTCTACCCCCTGGAAACCATTAATCTACTGTTTCTGTGAATTTGCTTATTGTGAACATTTCATGTCAGTAGAATCCTGTAATATGTAGCCTTTTGTGACTGACTTCTTTCATTTAGCATGTTTTCAAGGTTCATCCATGCTTCAGCATGTATCTTTAACTTTCTTTTTTGTATCTATTTTTCATTTGAAAATGGGCAACATCTTAAAGTGGGTGGTTTCAGTATAAGATAGAGCTGTTGCCTATCTTCTCTGCAAAACATACCACCACTCTGGGTTTTAGAGACGATTGAGTGGGACATTTTCCTCGCTCAACTTGTTCAAAATCTTGTGTGACTCATCTGTCCCCCCATCCACTCTTCTCTTTGACATGCTTCTCTACTCTTTAATCCCTTGCCGTTTAACACTTACAGTCACAATGATAGTTTGCATTTTTTTGTTGCCATATTGAACATTTTACATTATTATTTTGGGCATTCCTGAGAATGCAACTCTGAGAAGTAGAGCCTACTTTTGAATAGTGGAACTTGCCATTCTCATATTATAGACTAGTACCCCAGGCCACAGATGAAAATATCTACCCAAGACACACAGATCTGTACCCCCAGACTACTTTTTCTTAAGTTTATTTACTTATTTGTGTGTGTGGGGGGGCACACAAGTTGGGAGAGGGGCAGAGAGCGAGGGAGAGAGAGAATCTGAAGCAGGCTCTGCCCTGTCAGTGTGGAGCCTGATATGGGGCTCAAGCCCACAAACTGTGAGATCATGACCTGAGCCGAAATCAAGAGTCAGGCACTCAACCAACTGAGCCACCTGGGCACTGCTGTCCCCCCTAGACTGTCTGACTCTGCTGCCTATGATCTTTTTAATTGAGATAGGCAAAAAAAAAAAAAAGTCACCATTTTACAATGTACAATTCATTGGTTTTTAGTGTATTCACAGGGTTGTGCAACCATCATCACTATCTAACCAGAACATTTCATCACCCCCCAAAAAAGCCCTGTACCCATTAGCAGTCACTCCTCATCCTCCCTTCCCCTAGCCCTGGCCAACCATCTAATCTATCTCTGTCTCTATGGATTCTCCAGTTCTGGACGTCATACATAATTGGAATCATACAATATGTTGCCTTTTGTGTCGTGATTCTTCCACTTAGCATATTGTTTTCAGGATTCATCAAGATTGTAGCATGTATTAGGACTTTGTTCCTTTTTATGGCTGAATGATATTCCATTATATGCATATACCGCCTTTATTCATTCATCACTTGAACATATTGGGGTTGTTTCCATTTTTTGACTGTTGTCAGTAATGCTACTGTAAGCATTTGTGTACAAGTATTTGTTTGATGGCTTATTTCTTTTGGGTGTGTACTTATGGGTGGAATTGCTGGATCATATGTTAATTCTATGTTTAGTTTTCTGAGGAACCTCCAGGAGACTGCTTTTTACAGCAGCCACACCATTTTCGTTCCCAGCAGCAACATATGAGGGTTCCAATTTCTTCACATCCTCACTGTCACTTGTTATTTTTCATTTAAAAAATTTTTATGATAACCATCTTAATGGCTATGAAGTGGTATCTCACAGTGGTTTTGATTTGCGTTTCCCTCATGGCCAATTATGTGGAGCATCTTTTCATATGCTTATTGGGCAATTGTATAGTTGTTGGGTTTTTTTGTTTGTTTTTTTTAATGTAAAATCATCCTTGCAAGCCTATGTAAAGTCAACTCGCTCATGAGGTGTATTTCAAAAGAATTTGGGGATTCAGTTTCCTAATATTGTATTAGGATTTTTTTCTCTTACACAGTAGACCCCCTCCTTATCTATGGAGGATATGTTCCAAGACCCACCATGGGTGCCTGAAACCACAGATAGTACTAAACCGTGTGTGTGTGTGTGTGTGTGTGTGTGTGTGTGCGCGTTGTTGTTTTTTACTATACAAATATACATGATAAACTTTAATTTATCAGTTAGACAAGGTAAGAGATTAACAACAATAATAAAATAGAACAATTGTAACTATACTGTAATGAAAGTTATGTGAATGTGGTCTCTCTGAAAATATCTTTTTCTACTGTACTCACCCTTCTTGTGAGGATGTGAGATGATGAGATGCCAATGTGACGAGATGAAGTGAGATGAATGACATAGGGGTTGTCATGTAGCGTTAGGTTACTGTTGACTTTCTGACTATATGTCAGAAGGAGGATCACTTGGTTCTGGACCACAGTTGACTGCAGGTAACTAAAACTAGAAATAAGAAGGGAGAGACTACTGTATTGATAAGTGATACCGGCTTGTACTTGTCCTTTGTCAAACTATTCTCGCCCTGTATCAAGCTTATACTGGCCGGTCTTATTTGTTAGTTGAGGAGCGTTCCTTCATTTTGCCTCTTTGGAATAATTTTCTAAAGATTTGGGTTTATCTAGTCTTTAAAAGATTAGTACAGGGGCGCCTGGGTGGCTCAGTCGGTTAAGCGGCCGCCTTCGGCTCAGGTCATGATCTCGCGGTCCGTGAGTTCGAGCCCTGCATCGGGCTCTGTGCTGACAGCTCAGAGTCTGGAGCCTGCTTCCGATTCTGTGTCTCCCTCTCTCTGACCCTCCCCCGTTCATACTCTGTCCTCTCTCTGTCTCAAAAATAAATAAACGTTAAAAAAATAAATTAATTAAATTAAATTAAAAAAAATAAGATTAGTACAAATCATCTTTACACCTTCTAGGCCTGATGTTTTTACTTATTATTTATTTATTATTTTTCTTATTTTTTTTTTTTTTTTTTAAATTTTTTTTTTTTTTTTTCAACGTTTTTTATTTATTTTTGGGACAGAGAGAGACATAGCATGAACGGGGGAGGGGCAGAGAGAGAGGGAGACACAGAACCGGAAACAGGCTCCAGGCTCCGAGCCATCAGCCCAGAGCCTGACGCGGGGCTCGAACTCACGGACCGCGAGATCGTGACCTGGCTGAAGTCGGACGCTTAACCGACTGCGCCACCCAGGCGCCCCTTATTTTTCTTATTTTTAAAGTAAGCTCTCTGCTCCATGTGGGGCTTGAACTCATGACCCCAAGGTCAAGAGTCCCACGCTCCACTACCAGCCAGGCGCCCCTAGGCCTGATATTTTTTAGATGGATATATTTTAACTGTTGAAATTTCTTTACTGATTATAGGCTTATTCTGTTGTTGTTTTTTCCTTGTCAGTCTTGGTAAATTATATTTTTCTGGAGAATTGTTTTATCTATTTCTTTTAATTTATTTATTTTTTAATTTACAGCCAAGTTAGCATGTAGTGCAACGATTTCAGAAGTAGATTCCTTAATGCCCCCCTCCCAAAACCCCTCCAGTAACCCTCTGTTTGTTCTATGTTTATTATTTTTGCTTCCTTTCCCTTATGTTTATCTGTTTTGTATCTTAAATTCTTCATACGAGTGAAGTCATGTGATATTTGTCTTTCTCTGACTAATTTTGCTTAGCATAATACCCTCTAGTTCCATCCACATAGTTGCAAATGGCAAGATTTCATTCTTTTTGACTGCAGAGTAATACTCCGTTGTGTATGTATACCACATCTTCTTTATCCATTCATCCATCGGTGGACATTTGGGTTCTTTCCATACTTCGGCTATTGTCGATAGAGCTGTTAAAACATGGGGGTGCATGTGCCTGTTTGAAACAGCACACCTGTATCCCTTGGATAAATACCTAGTAGTGCAATTGCTGGGTCATAGGGTAGTTCTATTTTTAATTTTTTGAGGAACCTCCATACTGTTTTCCAGAGTGGCTGCACCAGTTTGCATTCCCACCAGCCGTGCAAAAGAGATCCTCTTTCTCCTCATCCTTGCCAACATGTGTTGTTGTCTGAGTTGTTAGTGTTAGCCATTCTGACAGGTGTGAGGTGGTATCTCATGGTGATTTTGATTTGTATGTCCCTGATGATGAGTGACGTTGAGCATTTTTTCATGTGTTGGTTGACCATCTGGATGTCTTCTTTGGAGAAATGTCTATTCATGTCTTTTGCCCATTTCTTCACTGGAATATGTGTTTTTGGGGTGTTCAGTTTGATAACTTCTTTATAGATTTTGGAGACTAACCCTTTATCTGATACGTCATTTGCAAATGTCTTCTCCCATTCTGTTGGTTGCCTTTTAGTTTTGCTGATTGTTTCCTTCGCTGTGCAGGACCTTTTTTTTTTTTTTTAAATTTTTTTTTTTTTCAACATTTTTTATTTATTTTTGGGACAGAGAGAGACAGAGCATGAACGGGGGAGGGGCAGAGAGAGAGGGAGACACAGAATCGGAAACAGGCTCCAGGCTCCGAGCCATCAGCCCAGAGCCTGACGCGGGGCTCGAACTCACGGACCGCGAGATCGTGACCTGGCTGAAGTCGGACGCTTAACCGACTGCGCCACCCAGGCGCCCCTGTGCAGGACCTTTTTATTTTGATGAGGTCCAAGTAGTTCATTTTTGCTTTTTGTTTCCCTTACCTCCAGAGACATGTTGAATAAGAAGTTTCTGCGGCCAAGATGAAAGAGATTTTTGCCTGCTTTCTCCTCAAGGATTTTGATGGCTTCCTGTCTTACATTTAGGTCTTTCATCCATTTTGAGTTTATTTTTGTGTATCGTGTAAGAAGGTGGTCCAGGTTCATTCTTCTGCATGTCGCTGTCCAGTTTTCCCGGCACCACTTGGTAAAGATACTGTCTATTCAATCGGATATTCTTTCCTGCTTTGTCAAAGATTGGTTGGCCATACGTTGTGGGTCCATTTCTGGGTTATTCTGTTCCATTGATCTGAGTGTCTGTTCTTGTGCCATGCTGTAAACATTCTTGTACGAATCTCTGTAGACATGTTTTCATTTCTCTTAAACAAATATCTAGTTGTGGAATGCTTAGTTATGATGTACCTATGTATATGTTTAATTGTATAAGAAACTGACAACAATATTTACTTTTTTAAAGTAGCATTTATCACAACAAATTGCATCTATTAGTTTGTGTCTGTCTCGTCCATGGATCTGATAGCTCCTCAAAGCTTGGACATATCCTTTTGTACTTATAACAGTGCCTAATACAGTAGTGTATATATAGTGCTCCATAAATGTTGAGTGAGTAGCTATAGTTCTTTATTGGTATTACTTTTATGGAATTTATCACGTGCTCTTGTTGGTTGTGTGTATTTTTTTTCTTTACTAGATTTCAGGCTTCTTAGTAAGTAGGAACTTGTTTGTATTTCCCAGAATACCTGTCACATTGCTTTGAAAATTACTTGTGATGTATGAATGAATAAACCAGCCTGTCTGGTAGGAAGTGAAGATCCTGGGACAGAAGAATAAAAGATGTTTGCCTTTTGTCTCTTCTGATTGGGAGGAAGAGAAGGAAAACTGGGCAGAGCTTCTGGTATACATCATTGCTCAAGTTTTTGGCTGGGGGAGCTCACTGAGACTTTGGCCTGGGAGGACCATCTTGTACCTTGGTGCTTTGTCTAATTTGCCTCCATTCCAATAATGTGGTGCCACAGTGAGAGAGGGGTTTTTATCTTCAGTTGGTGTGATTGGCCCTGAAGCAGGTTATATAGGGCAGTAGACCATTTTTGCATCGTATGATTGCATCATACACTGACACAAAATTAGGTTTCACTTTGCAGAATGTGTTGCTTGTGACACAGAGGAAATAGATGCAGTATTTAAATATTTGGGGAGCACCTGGGTACCTCAGTTGGTTAAGTGTCCCACTTAGGCTCAGGGCATGATCTCACAGTTTGTGAGTTTGAGCCCCACATTTGGCTCTGTGCTGACAGCTCAGAGCCTGAAGCCTTCTTCAGATTATGTCTCCCTCTCTCTCTGCCCCTCCCCCGCTAGCGTGCATGTGCACACACTCTCTCTCTCTCTCTCTCTCAAAGATAAATAAACCTTAAAAAAATTTGTTTTAAATATTTGGTATTGTGTTCTTATTTTGCAGTTAAATCCAGATGTGAATGTTTTCCAGCGGAAATTTGTGAATGAAGTTAGAAGATGTGAAGAAATGGATCGAAAGCTTCGTATGTGCATTTTGGTCCTGTATGATGTTCCTATAACGAGTCATTTGTCTTAAATTAGAGATGCTAGTCCTCTTAACAAAACGAGAAAATACTACAGGAGAAAAAGAAAGGAGGAATAGTCTTGGGATCTTGATATTAAGATGAATTTCTCATGTACAAGTAGATTTTATGGTATTGGGGCTAGGTGGTGCTTAATGGAAACTTTGAGATGACAAGATTACAAGCTGAACACATTGGTTATTTTTTATGGGAAGGGTTTTACAACTACTGCTGTAGCTATTGCATTATAGAATTCTGAGAGACAGGACTCAGACCACTATTTTTATTTTATTTTTATTTTATTTTATATGTTTTTTAATTTAAAAATATTTATTATAATTTTTAAAGATTTTATTTTTAAGCAGTGTGGGCTTAAACCCACAACCCTGAGATCAGGAGTCGCACATTCCACCAACTGAGCCACCCAGGCGCCCACCATCTATTTTAGATATCAATATAACCACCTTTTAATTTGAGCTTTTTATGAAGGAAGAAACTAACACATTTATTAGGGTACTGTTGAGAGTTGGGGAGTTCATAAACTTTATTTCATTCATTCCTCACAATATTCCTTCAGTTGGGTATTACCTCATTTAATAAATTAGGAAGCCAGGCTGCCTGGTTGGCTCAGTCAGTAGAGCATCTGACTCTTGATCTCAGGGTGGTGAGTTTAAGCCCCACATGGGGTGTAGAGATTACTTAAAAAATAAGTATTAAATAAATAAATAAACGGGGAAACCAAAGATCAGAGAGGTTAAGTGACTTGCCCGGGAACATAAGCAGTTGTACTGGAACCAGTATTTGAATCCAGGTTGTTCTCTCTGGCTCTGAAACCCGTGATCTTACTACTATACTATGCCAGCTTTTAGTTAGCTGATTGGTGAATTTGGTCCCTGCACTAAAAAAGTTACTAGTTGTCACTTTTCTCTTCTGGTATTTTAGGACCTTATTCCGTGTCGTGCTTTTTTGGGTTTTTGTGTTGTTAAAACTGATCTGATTGTTTTTCAAGTTTAATGAAACCCTTCTGATCTGGAGCTGTCTCACGAGTTTGCTAAATGTCAAATATTCTATTGAATCACCCTGTTCTGTAACTCTGTCCTACAACAGTATCTACAAGCAGAACTATCATACTCTGGGGCAGTAGTTGCACAGGGTGGAGAACTGAAGCAGATGAGGTCCAGTTTTAAGATCAAAAGAGGAAAGGAAGACAGTAGTGGGATAATAATCCTCTCTGGGGTAGCTGCGGTTGTTATAGAGTGTGCAGTGGAGGATGAGGAACGTGGAGAAAAAAAGGATTTACATGTTCTGCTTCTTTTATATGAGAGTATCTTTCTGGGAATGAAGCTCTTTTTAGCCAGGTTTGGGGTCTTATTTTTTTTCTCAAATACTGGCAATTCCAGGCCTATGCTATACATGAATATTTTGCTTCTGTCATTTTAGGATTTGTTGAGAAAGAAATAAGAAAAGCTAATATCCCAATTATGGACACTGGTGAAAACCCAGAGGTGCCCTTCCCCCGGGACATGATTGACTTAGAGGTAAACAATTCTTCTGAGGAAGCCAGAAGTTTCTTTCTACTTAAGTGCAGAAATTATTTTCCTGTGTGGGTGGACAGTAGAGGAATTCTTGCTGTCCTTGTCCACATTGTCTCTTGCTTGTAAATATCTTGTGAAAACTTACTATACAGCACTATCATGCCACCAAATAAATGTTTACTGCCTTGTTGAAACCTTATTGGATTAACACCAATTTATCTAGTAATTTATTCATCTCATAGACTAAATGAATAACCAGTAGAGTTTTCAGTATTTATTTTTTTCCATCCAAAGTCCCCTGAGAAATTCAACTGTGTAATAGAACCTATAGATAAAGACAGATGATGTTAAGCAAAAAAATTTCATAAAGAAAATTGCCCTGGTAAAATCACACATTTGCTGGGTAGATATAAAATTATGTTTGAACCATCAGGGTGGCCAAGAGTTCTGTGGGATGGATGAATTCATCCGTCTTTCACATCAAGCATATTGAGCTTAGTTTGAGTTAATAGTTTGATTTTATTTATTTATTTACTTATTTTTTCTGTAGGCCAATTTTGAAAAGATTGAAAATGAACTGAAGGAAATCAACACAAACCAGGAAGCTCTGAAGAGAAACTTCCTGGAACTGACTGAATTAAAATTTATACTTCGCAAAACTCAGCAGTTTTTCGATGAGGTCAGACTATTGTTTCTTTTAGTATTTGAGCAGCTGATATTATACCTGCACAAGTGGGCCATGCTGTTATTCCAAAAATTATTTTAATTTGCTAGTTTGAAAGCAATACCATTTTCGCACTGTTTTAGTTGAAGGAATGTCAGATTATGTTCCATTTCTCATGCAGTACACAGCCAGTCATGGTTTTGTATGCTTTTGCATTTTCTGCAATTTTTCATCACAAGATGGGGAAAGGAACCCGAAAGTAGTTGTATATATTATAGTTGAAATTTTGTCATTATATTTTGAGGTAAGTAAATACTTAAGGTAAAAGTTGAAGCAACAAGAAACATTCAGTCATACATGAAATTATAACAAAGGCTTAACCTCCAAAACTTTTATCATCAAATTTTTATTTTTATCTTATTCTCCATGTTTGCTTATCTACCATGAGTACATTTGTAACAATCCACATAGCACAAGTCACACTTTAATTTTTCAAGAGTTTCTCGTTATGTTCTATGGAAATAGAACTGGTAGGATGCCTATTTTGAAATTCCCGGATTTTCATGGAAACTCAGTCACACTACCTTATAGGGAAAAATGTTAAGTCAGTTTCTAGGTTAAAAATGTAGGTGATGATGACAGATGGCAGTTTGCTGAGGTGAGCCCACAGAAAGGCTTTAGAGCAAGACTTTCAGAAGGATTCCTTCTCCTCATTAAACGTGGAGAGGAGTCTTAGCTTTGAGTCTGGACTTGGCTTGGTTGATGGCCTAAGGTACCGAGAATTCTCTTTTTTTACAGTAAGGTGTCTTTGCCACCAGATTAGCAATATCGGACACTTCTGCTACTGTTCCAGCGGCTCTTTAGTGTGCCTTCCATAAAGTTCTTTATATTCTTTGCTCAACAACAACAAAAAAATTGGCAAAGCTTGTTAAAAAAAAGAGGGCCCATTTTAGTTAGCATCTGATGTATTCTCAGTTCCATTTTTAATATCGGTCTTTTAAGGACTGGAGCAGGGGCTCTCTAACCAGCAGCATGAGCCTCACCTGGGAACTTGTCAGGATGCACATCATTAGTCCCCACTCCAGATTTCAGACTTGGTGAATCAGAAACTCTGAGGGTGGGACCCAGCAGTCTGTTTTCACAAGGTGACTCTGAGGGACAGTGGTTTGTGAACCCCTGGGCTGGAGAACGTCAGCCGAAGATGTGATACATTCCTCAATAACTAAAGATGGACTCAGAGAAGCCATGCTAATTTAAAAAAATCTATTGGGGAAAGGGGAAAAAGCTCATATGAACTTAATTGCCTGGTCATCCCAAGAATCAGAATCTGGCTATATGTCAAGAGAGGTTTAGTGTGAATATTCGGCTTGCTCACTGAGTTGAGAATTTTGAGACTGATGAGGACTTCTTTCACCAGTCCCTGATATCTCATCGAATTAGAGGTTGTGGGACAGTGTGATTCACTCTTTCCAAGTGTTTCAGGTCTTTTGCAACAGGCATGGCCACTTATGTCTCATGGTTTTAATGAACAGATAATCTGGAATTCTAGTTGCTCACTGCCTAAACATCAGTGTATTTATATTCACTAATTCACTGAGCATTTAGTGAGCACCTACTCTTCGTGAGGCACAAGATGAGTAAGGCATGGCCCCTGTGCTCAAGGAATGTATCACTTAGTCATATCAGAAAACATCCCAGGGCACAGTGTCTCCATAGGCTCACAGTTGTGTGCTTTCCTAAATGCGTCCAAGCTGCTCTCTCACAGATCCAATTTAAACTGGCCTCAGAATCGAAGCTCAGGTACTTTTAACATCATTTGGGGCTTAATTCTTTTGCCCCCCCCTTTCCCTTTTGATATAGTCTTAGTTTATTGCTGGGATGTTGCTGAAATGTATGACAATGTCTTTCTTAACCTCCTGAGTTTAAGAAATAGAATAGGCTTCTTTGTCTAGTTCATTCTGGAGAAATTCTGAATAAAGACTGACAGATGGACTCCCTTATGAGCAATAGTTACTTGAACTGTTTTTTTTTAATGTTTATTTCTTTTTTGAGAGAGAGTGTGCGCACATGCACACGAGTGGGGGAAGGGCAGAGAGAGGGAGACAGAGGATGCGAAGCGGGCTCCGCACTGACATCAGAGAGCCTGATGCTGGGCTCGAACTCACAAACCTTGAGATTGCGACCTGAGGAACATTTGGACGCTTAACCAACTGAGCCACCGAGGTGCCCTGTTACTTGAACTATTAATGTTATTAAAAACAAAATATTAAAACAAAATAAGAGAAATTACTTGGAAATATAACCAAAGTGTTAAAATCATAAGTTCTTTGTGAGTAATAAGTCTAAACACGAAACCCCCATGCTGAGAAGGCAGGCTGGAAGTCTTTACGACCTTCATGCCCAGTCAATCCATGGTGGGTTGTTTTTCCTTTATTCACGCAAAACATTTGCAAAACATTTCTTTTCTTTCTTTTTTTTTTAATCTCTGAGTACTTTTGAGCCCAAGTCCTGGGCTGTAAGAGGTTCTTTGACTGCTCTTGTCCTCAACCCGTCTTGTTCCTACACCCTCACCTTAGTGTAGGGAGGCTTCTGGCAAGAGCCACTCGGCCTTTCCTCCCCGAGTGCACGGTCAGTGCCTTGCCTGCTCCTGCCACTGGCTCAGAGGTTCAGCCAGGTCCCTCTCAATGGTGCCTGCCCTGCTATTGCCAAGCACCAGTCTCAGCTGTCGCTGCCATGGCAGGTGATAAGACCTCACAGAGTAAGTGCATCTGGGCATGTGAGTGCGCACGTTAAATAATGCAAAAGAAAAAGAAACATGGGACCCTCAAATCTCAGAAATGGAACTTTTTGCGTGAGATTTTCTTCCATGCCTGAAATCACAGTTTGCAAATGGCCTAAAATACAACCAGTTTTGAGTCCTTCTTTTTTATATAATTTGGTGAACATGATCAATAATTTATAATAATGAGTTAGCAGAAAATGGCCAAATCGGGAAAGGGTTCTTTCCGTCTTTAGGCATAGCGGTCATGATTGGCAAGGCATCTGGAAGGGGAAGAGTAAGCGTAAATTCGATATTCTTATGATTTAAGATGATTACAAATTCGACTTAGCCATTTCTCATCCAGAGCAATTAAAATGACTTGTTAATGATTATCCTTTTCTCAGTCTTCTTGCTTATGAAGAACTGTGAGAGCTGAAGAGTGCTCTCTGCATCTTTTACCATAAGCACCCTAGCCCATGAGAACGTAAAGAAGACTGGAAAAGTAATGGTTAATGGCATGCAGGTTCCTGCCTTCCTTTCCTCCTGAGTCTTCCATCCATCTGCTCTTCTTTACTTTTCTTTCCCATCTGCCTTCTCCTTTGGGGCTTGGGTGAATACCGGAAGTGATGAAATGCGATTTCTCTCTCACTGGAGATGGAAGTAAGAGTGTTTGCTCTTGGTAATTAATGCAGCTGGATCCGGATGTGCTACTTCTATTTCAGTGTAGACAGGGAGCCTCAGAAATTCTGCCACTTCCTCTTTCAGGGCATGGTTTCAGTGTTCCGACTGGGGGAAAGGGTAAACCAGAGAGCATAGCAAGTCATTTAAAGGCACGTTGGCAGTGTTGTTATTGTTATTAGGGAGCCCAGAATAGGATTTAGGTACCCCACAGTGTGGTTTTAGAGATTGTTTTAAAGGCCCTCAGTGAGCGGTCTGGTCCTCCTAGTTCCCCATGAGGCCCAATTATTTTATTAAAAAAAAAATTTTTTTTTTTTTTTTACTCCCCTCTCTAAGATTTAGGATTCTTAAGTATGAAGTGGTGAGATTATTAATTAGAATATCATCACAAGTTTCCATTTAATTCTAATTCCGCTGGGTTCTTTTTGTGCCCAGAGTCCCCAGATGCAGTTTTCAGAGGAGTCTAGTTGCTCAGCACTTTTTGCTGTGATAGCGGTTGTCCCCTTTAGAGCACATAGGCTTGCACTGAGTCTGATCTTTTGGGTTTACTTTAGCCAGGCCTTGTGAACCGCGTAGGGAAGTAGGCCGAAGTCTTGTGTGTAGCAGTCAGTTTCACTGTTTTTTGCCAAGGGACATCCCAAGAACCAGTTGAAATGAAGTAGTCATCTAGATCCTTAAAATGAGTTGCCTGTGGCTTGCAATAAGCTGATCTGATATTAGGCAGAAACAAAAAAAGCCCCCTAAATTTCCACTTGAGAGCAAGTGGAAACCTGTGCCCCCATTATCTCATCTTAAACTTTTTTGTATATCATGACAATATTTCTCTGCCCTCTGGCATACTCAAAGCCTGCCCTACCTTTTCTTTCTTTCTTTTTTTTGAAGGGGGTGGGGAGTTGAATGTTGATCCTGCATCAACTTTTAGATTTCACTTCCCCAGAAAATTGCTTTCTCTTTTTTAGGTTCTCAACCTAATCATTTGGTTTATATTCAGGTTTATTTATACTCAATCCTAAAGCCCTCCCCCACCCCCCTTAACTTTACATTTCCTACGACTTACCAAGTGAGGTTCCCTTGATCAATTTTTTGATCGCAGGGTTAACAGGAATAGAATGTTTGGAAGGAAGATGATAGAGAAAAATTCTCCTGATTTTTTTGTTTAGTTCTGCTTTTGAAAAGGAAGATTTTTCTGGCATATTTCTTGTCTTTGGTCAAACAAGTAGTGCGTGGATATTAAAGTTGAGGAGATCAGGCGGTAGAGAAGTTGATTGGCCTTTATTTTTTAGAGAGCTTCTCAGACCTTCCTGATTGATAAGAATAAAAGATGTTAGAATGTGGTGGGTAGAGAGACTCTAGGAAGTATAGACCTCCATCTGAGAAGGTCCCTCTCCTCCTTCATTTCATTGTATAAACTGTCATGGTGGAAATCATTTTAAATCTAAACAATTAAATTAGCCCACATGTTCTATATTGGCTTACGATTGGTTACTTTTTCTCACTTGATTTAGATTCCTGGCTTCAGCTATGTTCTCAGTGACCCTTAAACTATATAGCCTAACATGAACTTTTTAATATTCCTAGATTCCTGGTTAGAAATGAAGGCATTCAGATAGGTTTTCACTTTTTCTTCCCTTTATTGATGCAGTCAAGGCCAGGCCTGCCCAGCCAATATGCTGCTGCTTCTTTTGGAGAAAGAAATACTATTTATTATTATTACTATTTATTTTAGAGAGAGAGAGAGAGCACACAAGCAGGGGAGAGGGGCAAAGGGAGAGAGAGGATCTTAAGCAGGCTCCACACTCATGGAGCCCGACACGGAGCTTGATCCCACCTCTCTGGGATCATGACTTGAGCTGAATCAAGAGTCGGACACTCATCCAACTGAGCCACCCGGGCGCCCCGAAAGAAATACTCTTTAAAGCCCATGGCTTGGAGTATTTTTTTTACAGTGGCCATGCTGAAAGTTTTCATGTTCTGAATTTTGAAGAGCATGGAAAACCCAGTCTCGTGGAGACGCCCCTTCCACCTTTCTCCAGTCCACACTGTGCTCAGGACAGTGGCGGTGCCTTGCTTTTCTCCTTGGAAAGAGAGTCTCCATCTTTCACACTCTCACACAGGGAAAATTTTAGTTTGTAGCTACCTGGAAATTTGATGTTGAGAGTATCTTCAGAGCTGCTTTGGTCTTGCTGAAAATGAAGAAATGTTGCAGCTTCCATCCGTATGCAAAGGTATTTCCTGGTACTTTCATGGCTCATTCAGGGAAACAGAGGAAAAATGGTTTCCACCTAAGTAACAGATTTATACATGTCATCATTATTTAGTGTTTTTTCTTTATTCCTTATTTCAAAAACCATTTCCCCAGATGCCTTTACTGGGGCAACAAAGCTTTCTTTACCTCTTGTTTCTTTCCTTTGTTTTCTTTCCCTATTCTTGTCTTCTTTTTGTGGCTATGTCTTCTCTTTTGGTGGTTTTTTTTTTCCCCCCTCGTCTTTATTTTCTGAACTTATCTCCCGGTTCCTCGTTCCCTGCATGCCACTAACTATTTTCATTAGATATTAATTGATTTGTGAATTCAGGCTGAATTGCATCATCAGCAGATGGCGGATCCAGACTTGTTGGAAGAGTCCTCGTCCCTCTTGGAGCCGAGTGAGATGGGAAGGGGCACACCGTTAAGACTTGGGTAAGTACTACTGCAAGCCTCCGTATGTCAGTGGGGTCAGTTCATTTTTGGGGGGGACAGGGAGCAGCGATCGTGTTCATTGTTGCTGTTCAAGAGTGGTGAGGCTGGCCCGTTCACTTGCTTCCAGGATGTGTTCTCTTCTGAGCCTCTTGAGAGGTGTTCCTGAGTCACTTGGATTCAGTTCCTGATTTGTCCTGTCAACCCTATCCTGGGGTCCGGGAATAAGACTTTGGGAGCCCTTTTGGCGTAACATTGCCTAGCCTTGTGTTTGTCGTTCGTGCCCCTCTCCTCTCGCTTCCCTTCTTTGTCTTAAAGCCCTCTGTCCCGTGGCATGGAATCGAGTTCCCCATCTGCCTCTTCTCCCCACAGCTTCGTGGCTGGTGTGATTAACCGGGAGCGCATCCCTACTTTTGAGCGCATGCTTTGGCGGGTGTGCCGGGGGAATGTGTTCCTGCGACAGGCTGAAATCGAGAACCCCCTGGAGGATCCTGTGACTGTAAGACTAGGAAATTGTGTCCCGTGGAGTAGGTCTTGTAAAGGGAGCCCAGAGCAGTGACACTGCATGGTACCACCTGAATCTGACACTCCCACAGAGGAGCCCTTATGTTTACTCCTGCTTTGACTTGCACATTTGAAATACTGCTCTTTTCCTCTTAATTCCCATCGTGTGTGTACAGATGATGTATACTGACACGTGCCTGGACATTTTCAAGCCCCACTTGTGTAGGTATTATTTGGATTATAAATGTGTTTTTTTCCAGTTATCTTAAACCTCAGCTTTATTTAGAAAAAAATTTTTTTTATGTTTTTATTTATTTTTGAGGCAGAGAGAGACAGAGCATGAGCAGGGGAAGGGCAGAGAGAGAGAGTGAGACACAGAATCCAAAGCAGACTCTAGGCTCTGAGCTGTTAGCACAGAGCCCGACACAGGGCTTGAACTCATGGACTGTGAGATCATGACCCGAGCTGAAGTCGGACGCTTAACCGACTGAGCCACCCAGGCGCCCCAAACCTCAGCTTTATATGCTTTCTGTTACTGATCTGACACCAAAAGAAAATCAACTTTATGAAAATTAAAGCAAGATATCTTGTTCCAAGTTCGGTAATATCCACATAAGGAGAGAGTTCCTCAACTGTGAGCTCGATAAGTTGATGAAATTTTTAGTTGGTAAGGTTTTTTTTGTCTACTTGTTTGTTGGGAGATTTAGAAACTTAATTTAAGGGTAATATATTGTGCAAGATAGAATAATCTTCCCCACCCAGTGCTTTGCAGGGTAGGAATGGCTGAATCTCTTGGCATTTGACATAATGGGCCAGAGTTCTTAACATCAGCCTACACTAAGTATCATGAGTCCTGATGTCAAGGATCACAAGCAAGGAAGATTAAATGTATTGCAAAAAAAAAAAATTTACTTCCCTTTTGTATCGGTATTATTTAGAAGCCTGGGCTTGGTTTTTCTGTTGAAAATGATCTTTTAGATTTTCTTAGATTACCATTCTTTGTCCCACCTAAGAAGAGAGATTGAATTTGTGACTCCTCAGAGTGGGTGGGTCGTGCAGCTGAAAATCTGAGGCTTTCATCCTTTTATCCTCCTAAACAGGAGGGTGGTGGCACTTAGGGTACAGCGAGCCCCCCAGAGGAGCAGTTTTACAGACTCACTGAAGCCTGTGCTTGGCTTGTGGAGACATTGCAGTCTGCAGTCACACCTCCGGTGGAACTGTTCTCAGGAATCTTCAGCCAAGTTTCTGGGCAACAGAAACACTATTATCAACAAATTAAGGAAAGGGGGTCTGACTAGCTACAGCAGCGCAGCTGCACAAAGAATGTGCTCCAGTTTATTCCTGGAGAATGAAGGAATTTAAGACACGTAGTGTCATTGTCTTCATGCCGCATCTCCTTTTATCCTTCTGAAGTCTGTTTGCTTTTTATTATAAAAACTCTAGGAATATGAGAAATACAGGCAACCAGAGACAATACTAGTTAACACCTAGTTAAGCTTATTTTTCTGATCTTTCCCTGCAGTCCTTGCATCAGACTTTGCGTGTAAACTTGGTATTTGGAATAGATTGCCTTCCTCCCTGCTCCTTAGATCAAACTTAGCATGAAGCATGAGATTCTACATCAACATTCTTCCCACCTCTGTTCCTTAGAGTTACTCAGTCCCCTTTATCTGGGAATTTCTAAGCATGGGAATAAGCAGGAATGGCTTCCTCTCCTCTCTTCCGTACTTACTCAGGTAGTATAGGGTTTGAAGTTGAATTGGTAATAAGGGCTATATTGTGCTACGAGGAGAATCATCTGAGCATCTGTGTTCAGCTCACGGTTGAGTTTAAAAACAAATACAGAAAGTTTTTTGTGCATTACGGATTATAGGACAAATGTTCGTATAGTGGAGCTTAAGAAATGGATTGAGGATAATAGTTCGAGTGCAGGGTTGCCGTATCCTTAAAGGACTCCCGTTCCTATATCACCAAGAAAGTAGGTTATTCAAGAAATATTCTTCCAGAGTAGAAGTCTAAATTCTCTGTTTCTGGTTTGGGGCCCAGGGTGACTACGTGCACAAATCTGTATTCATCATTTTCTTCCAAGGCGATCAGCTGAAAAACAGAGTCAAGAAAATCTGTGAAGGGTAAGAGAAATGTGCCTCCCTGAGGGTGCAATCAGAATGCCTTGACTGTTAAGCCTTAGGATACAGAATAATGAAACAATAGCCCTTTTAGTCTACCTTAATGCAATATATATATCTTCTAATAATGTTAGGGCTATTTTAAATAATTAGAAATGGTCTCAGTTCATTTTTAAAAGTACTGTCAAAACCACAATTTCCTTTCTTTGCAAAAAAAATAATTAGGACTCATGGTTTATAAATGCTGCATTGTTCTAGGACAATGGGTTTGTGTACCCAGCAGTGTGCCATAGGCATTGCGCCTGTAAACTTTTCTGAAATTCTGCCTATATGATCTCTTTTCCATGCCATTTTTCTCTAGTAACTTATAATATGATTTGTATTACTGAGTTTTATAATTTTAATCTAAGGAAATTTAGTAGCTGCAGAGAATGTCGAGATTGTTCAAATGTTACTGCTCTATCTATAGGACACTTCCTAGTTATTCATGATCAGGGCACCACTCTGAACTAATCCTGTTATGGTCCTCCTAGTACATTAAGATTACTTTCTGAGGTTATTTAAATTGGATAGGTTAAGAAACTTCGATGTTTGTCAGGTTGTGTCTGTATGTTCCAGGTTCCGGGCCTCACTCTATCCCTGTCCTGAGACACCACAGGAGAGGAAGGAAATGGCTTCTGGAGTTAATACCAGGATTGACGATCTCCAAATGGTAACAGAGGGCTGGAGGGCATTTTGGTGTGTGTAAAATGATGAGGGTTTTTTTGGGGTGATAGTGGGGTTCATGGGGTCTGGAGCCGACGACCAAGAAAGAATTCTTGAAGATGTCTTTGGTGCAAAAAGGTGATTTTATTGAAGCACGAGGACCGGACCCATGGGCAGGAAGAGCTGCCCAGGGACCATGAGGAGAGACTGGTTATATACTATGGGGTTGGAGGAGGTAAAGTCCAGGGGAAGTTTCCAGTGAGATTTTCATATGCTACAGAAGACTCCCAGGATAGTGGAGGCCTAGCTATTGTCAAGCTAAGGTGGTTCTTCCCTCTAGCAAAGCATTAATATTAAGACAGTAAGGAATTCCTGGAGAAACATTTTATTCTGCCAGCCTCAAGTATTTGTCAATGGGCTGCAGGTTATAAGGAAATTGAGTTCTATCTGCCATTTCCTTCTGCCTTTGTTTCCCACATCACTGTGGAAGGGTGATGGAGACTTAGGTCCTGCAGGACTATGATCTCTATCAGTTAACCTTAGTTTTCCGCTTTCCTTTGTCCTTGGGCAGCCAGGAGTGCTGGAGGAATATCATACATATCCCATCTAGGAGTTGGGGGGAGGGTGTTGGCGGCCTGTCAGCTTGCTTTATGCTCCCTCATCAGAAATACTATAATAGAAAACCATTCTCCTTCCTTGAAACACTAACAGTTTGTTAGGCACCTACAGCAGCCAAGACACCAAAAAAAAAGAAATGTCCATGGGTAACTTGTGCCCTTGGGAGTTGGGAAAAAGTTTCAGGGAATGACTGTTAAAAATAGCATTAATCATCCTTAAACGCGGCAGGAATGCTATCCATCCGAAATTGTTGTTGCTTAGTGTATTCAATTTCCCTCTTCATGAGTTTGAGGTATTTTTACAATTAAATAAAGTATGCTTAGTTAAGAAAAAAATCAAGTAATAAAGAAGTATGCATAAAGTCCATTCCGCTGTCACACACACTCCCCCTCCAGAGGCAGCTGCTCTTGACAGCTTGGTGTGTATCCTTCTGGTCACCTTAGATCTTAATCACACAGTCTAGGCAAAGGGTCCTAGTATAACTCTAGTACCCAAGAAGAGACTGCGCTAGATTTTTACCACATCACCAGTTGGCTTATACACTCCATTGTCACAAAGTTCTAAGGAAGGAGTCATGATTGATGCATACGTGGAAGGAAAGGGTGGCCAGTTGGAGCTTTGTTTTCTGTTGAAAGACTGTGATGATTGCCCTCTTGAAACATTAACACATACAGTTGTCCCCCTGCCACCCACGAGTTTGCTTTCTGAGATTTCAGTTACCCAAATCAACTGTGATTCAGAAACAGATGATCCTCCTACTGATGACATCAGAAGGTCAGTAGTAGCTTAATGCTGGTCACACACCTAACACCACTCCCCGTACTTCATCTCCTCATGCTCATGTAGGCATCTTTTCCTCTCATATCCTCATAAGAAAAAGGGTGAGTACAGTCCTGGAAGATATTTAGAGATATCACATTTACAGGACTTTTATTATAACATGTTGTTACACTTTTATTATTAGTTATTGTCAGTTGCCTAATATAATTGCCTAATTTATAAATTAAATTTCATCATGGGTATGTGTGTATAAGAAAAAACATACTATTGGGGCGCCTGGGTGGCGCAGTCGGTTAAGCGTCCGACTTCAGCCAGGTCACGATCTCGCGGTCCGTGAGTTCGAGCCCCGCGTCAGGCTCTGGGCTGATGGCTCAGAGCCTGGGGCCCGTTTCCGATTCTGTGTCTCCCTCTCTCTCTGACCCTCCCCGTTCATGCTCTATCTCTCTCTGTCCCAAAAATAAATAAAAAACGTTAAAAAAAAAAAAAAAAAAAGAAAAAACATACTATTTATAGAGTTAGGTACTATTCACCGTTCCAGGCACCCACTGGGGGTCTTGGGTGGTGTCCCCTACAGATAAGGGGCGCCCTCTGTACTTAATCCCAAAGACCGTTCTTTCCAGTGGAGGCAGAATCACCAGAGATGCTGTAACTCCCATCTCAACTCCCTTTGTCCTTTTTCCCTCCAACTCCCATAGTGTATGACCCACCATCTTGACCTATTGCTGGCTCCTTTGAGAAGCACTCACCCCTTTAACCAAGGGACGAAAGTTTTTAGAGCTGCTGGTGGGTGGTGGGCCAATTAGTATGTTCTGGGTTCTAGGCCTGTCTTATCCCCTCCTAGACTCATGGGTAGATTTTTAAAAGGCATTGGCAGTATGGCCAGAATTTGATCTTTAAAGTACCCAGCTATATGAACTGAAACTTTAAAAAGGGATTGACTGTCAAGGAGTGAGATGTGGGTGTGGGGGATGGGGAAAGAGAAAAGCAAATAGGGCATTGCTTACACGTTTATTTAGCATTCTTCCAGAAGTTTGAATGGTAATTGTAAAAGTGTCAGCAGCCAGAAGGAGAGAAAATAACTTTGTTCCTTTCTTCTTAAGTGATACAAGAGTTTCTCTAGCCTGCAGGTTTTTTAGAAACCTGTATGGAAGTCCCCACCTACTGCCCTTCAGAAAATAGTTACTACTTTTTTCTGAATTGACTTGATGAGCCGAGTATGATGGAGCCTTGTGCTAACATAGCTAGTGCATAACTTTTTCCTCTGTAAAGAAATGTGGAGATTTAAGGTCAGTTTCCATACAGAAGTGTGAGTGATGGGTTACTCGCCCTTTGGCTTAGCCCCTCTTCTGCTATTGAAATCGTAAATGGTGATTACCAAGGCAGTGGAATGTAAAGTGCCCCTTCCCTTTCTTCTACCGTGGTTTTGGTTTCAGCAGCGTGATCACTCTGAGGAAAACCTGTGCTGATTTCCAAAGGATCAGCACTGAAAATGTTTCCCTCCGCTTCCCCCAAGAAGCCTGACAGAAAGGCAAAGCCTCATCTGCCCCATGATAACAGTGGTATGTGGCTGTCTAAATCCCCTCTAAGGCCATGAGTCCTCCTGACCCCACAGTGTCTCCTGTCTCTTGTTCCCTGGCATGGAGTGTCTTCTGGCACAGGTAGACAACGGTGCTCAGCCCTGCCTCTTTCCCATCATTCCCTGATGCTGGCTTCTGTTCAGGGGATTCTGCAGCTTACTGTTCTTAAGTATGGATTTTATCAACTCCCAGGCCTATGATGATGCTGACTTCTTTGAGTTTGAGACTCCATATGGAAAGCCATTGCTCTTTAATGATCCAGGTAAAAGCCAATGACCTATATTGTGCTGTGGACTTGGTGGGAAGATAAAATATAGAAGAGCTAAAAACAAGTTCCTCAGGTTTCTCTTCAGATTGAAGCTAACAGAAAATGAATATTAGTAACTAAAACTGTAATTTCTTATAATTTACCCCCCAAAAAAGCCATTCTATTTTTTTTTTTTTAATGTTTCTTTATTTTTTGAGAGAGAGACAGACAGACAGAGCACAAGCAGGGGAGGAGCAGAGAGAGAGGGAGACAGAATCTGAAGCGCTCTAGGCTCTGAGCTGTGAGCACAGAGCCTGACGTGGGGCTCGAACCCACAAACCGCAAGATCATGACCTGAGCTGAAGTCTGACGCTCAACTGACTGAGTCACTCAGGTGCCCAAAAAAAGCCATTCTAGTCTGAAGAAGAATAGATCCCTAGCAACCCTTCTCAGAAAGCTGTGTCTCTTTCCCATTTATATGCTGAGATCTAAGACTGGTTCTGAATGTAGAAGGATCTCTCCTTGTTCCCTTCTCTCCCAAAAGGTTCTGAATCAAACAGAGGACCACCGCCAGAGGGTTCTGCAGGCGGCTGCTAAGAACATCCGTGTCTGGTTCATCAAGGTGCGGAAGATGAAGGCCATCTACCACACCCTGAATCTGTGCAACATAGACGTGACCCAGAAGTGCCTGATCGCCGAGGTCTGGTGCCCTGTCACCGACCTCGACTCCATCCAGTTTGCACTCAGAAGGGGCACGGTGAGTCCCGCACCACTAACCATGCAGCCAGGAAAAGAGGTTCCCATCAACAATAACATGAATTAATTACATTTTTGTGGCATTTTTACTTTCAGAGTTCTTGATTATACTCACCTTGTACTCCTCTTATATCCTAACCATACATTTTGTACATCTTGGTTTTCTGAATGTGGAAACTGCAGTTCAAAAAAGATGAAATGACTTGGTCGTATACCCGTGATTCTTCAGGGTAGCTCATGACCGCAATGTCTGTTTCCTGATCCATTCTTTCTGTCCAGCAGACCACTTCTGAGGGATACCTCTGGCAGTCCCGCTTAGTAGTTAGAGTTTGAAAACATTCGCTGCTTTCTCCATAAAAGGAGGAGAGAACAGCGATAATCTCAGAAAGGCAGATGATTGTCTTCAGACAAGGAAGTGCCATATTTTCTTTGGTTACACATTTTGGAACTGAATTGTTTTCACAGTAAGGATATTCTTCCCAAGACTTGATGTAAATTTTTCGTTGTAAATTTTATACCTAGTTCCGGTTTCTCCCAAAGATGGGAAGACTGAGAAACAACTCACATAGAATAAAATGCACGTATTTTATATGTACAGCTTGAGGAGTTTTGATGAATATGTTCATGGTCAGGATGATCTAATTTTGCTATGTGTGCTCAATGTTTCCCAGGAACACAGTGGCTCCACTGTGCCCTCTATCTTGAACAGGATGCAAACAAATCAGACTCCCCCAACCTATAACAAAACGAACAAGTTCACATACGGCTTTCAGAACATAGTAGATGCTTACGGAATCGGGACTTACAGAGAGATAAACCCAGGTAAAAAGAGCTTGAATCTTCTAGAGGTTTGATTTTTTGTTTGTTATTTCTTCTAATGCTTCCCTTCAAATGTTCTTGAATAACTGGCTTAAAACTAACAGTGTTGTCAAGATCTCAGCTCTAGTGTCATTCCTGTAAAGACGTGCCCACTTTGACACAGAGAGGGAGGTTTGTTGCTGGGTGGCACTCTTTTAAGAGGTGGTTTTATAGGAATGAGCTCAGTGGATTGGATTCTTTTGTGTGCCCTCACAACTATGAAACACCTGACTTTCTCTAGCACACCATTTGCAGGAAGTACTTTAAGTTTTTTCTGAGATATCTGATATTTTTAAAAGACTTCCCTATACCAGGTTAGACAGAGAAAATACAGCAATTACTGACCATTTTAGACACAAAGCAGATTTCACAAAGCAAAGCCAGGAGAGTTAATTATTAAATCAAGAGTCTGGGAATTTGTTTTTAGCTGGAGTCTTCTACAGGACTGACTTTGCTCTGGGTTCCAGGCTTTCTCCCACATACCTGATAGCTTTGTTCAGCTGGGAAATGGTTGCTGCACAAGAGAAGAAGGCTGGCCTGTCAAAGGAGCAGTGTCCCAGGAGTTAGAGAAAAGGAATCAAAGAACAAATTACACTGTTGCCAGGGCTAGGGACAAACCTTGCATTTCCTGTGTTCTTTGTTTAAAATGCTAGCAGTAGGCCTAGATGCCATCAGAGCTGCTTTGTGAGGTCCTGTCATGGAAGGTTTTCCCTGAGAGTCCATCTGACCAACAGCTCGGGAGTAAGTCCCCTTGTACAGATCTTAGAGTACGGTGAGGAATGTGATCTTTTGGTGGTGGGCACAGTTGTCTGTACTTTGTCTTTTTCCTCCTTTGGTTTCTTTACAGCTCCATATACCATCATCACTTTCCCTTTCCTGTTTGCTGTGATGTTTGGGGACTTTGGCCATGGCATTTTGATGACCCTCTTTGCTGTATGGATGGTGTTAAGGGAGAGCCGGCTTCTCTCCCAGAAGAACGAGAATGAGGTAATGTTTGTCACATCTGCGTCGGACTGACACTTTGTAATTCCTCAAGCAGTCACTATAAAATTATGATCTGGAAGTCTTTTATTCGTGAAGTTATAGAGAAGTTACAGAGGCCATGTCAAGAATAGAGAAGTTATATTCATTTTAACACTGAAGCGGCCATGTGCTGTGAAAGTAATTTCTTGTTAGCATTGTATTTTGACCTTTACGTTAAGCTCTCTGACCCAGGGTGGGGTAAAGTAGTGTGAGAAGAAGGGTCTAGTATATTCTCAATATTGTCACAACATGAGCCACCGAGAGTACATTTCATTGACTTCTTTCTTCTGCTTTCCAGATGTTTAGCACAGTGTTCAGTGGCCGGTACATTATTCTACTGATGGGTGTGTTTTCCATCTACACTGGCCTCATCTACAATGATTGCTTTTCCAAGTCTCTTAATATCTTCGGGTCCTCCTGGAGCGTACGGCCAATGTTCTCTTTGTATAATTGGACGTAAGTTGCAAAGAAGACGAAAGTCAAAGCTTATTCCTTTCCTGTTCAGCTCTGATCTTCTAGACAAGTGGTAAACTTCTACTTCTTTCTGAAGTGGCTGACAGTGTCTCTGTTTCAGAAGAATGCAGTGTCCCCTCTTATTTATGCCCCAGCCTGGGAAGTGTTTTGTGATTCTTTCAGTACTCTCAAGAAACTGAGACTATAAATGTAGGCACATTGATTCTTTTTGTAAATTAAAAGCAGATTCCCCAAATTCCCTGCTTGGTTATGTAGGTGTGTTTGTTTGTTGTGTTCTTTTGTTATTGCTGATCACTTCTCATTCTCAGATGCTAGTCCCTCCTCTTTTATTGAAGAGACAAGACAGTTGTAGTAGTTTCTTTTAGGACCAGTTTTTGGACCCTAGCAGTTTCCCGCTCTTGATAAAAACAAATGGAACTTTTCTTCTAACATGGTAGGGATGAGACACTTCGGGGGAACCCTGTTCTACAGTTGAATCCAGCTGTTCCTGGAGTTTTTGGTGGACCATACCCTTTTGGCATTGATCCAGTAAGAGCACTTCTTTCCTATATGTCTAACACCAGAGTTTTAAACTGTAACCTTGAAGTGAGAGAATTAAGTTGAAGATAAATGGTTATTTGGTTTTCAGCTGAAGGTTGTTTTTTTTTTTTTTAAGTTTATTTGTTTATTTTGAGAGAGACAGGGCACACACATGCAAGCAGGAGAGGGACAGAAACAGAAGGAGAGAGAGAATCCCAAGCAGGCTCTGCACTGTCAGCGCAGGGGCTCAATCCCACGAATGGTGAGATCATTGCCTGAGCTGAAATCGAGAATCAGGCACGTAACCTACTGAGCCCCCCCAGGCGCCCCTTCAGTTGACATGTTTTTGGAAAGTCTTTTGTGTATTTGTCCAGAGTACTTCCAAACCATGAGAGACCCAAGTGCCTTGGGGACCCAAATAATTTTTCCTGCACTGCTTATTTCAGAGATGGCTAATAATTTTGACCCTGGGAAGATTGATTTTCAAGACTCCTTCCCAATTTATTTCTGTTTAACTTAGTTTAGCAGGTATTTTAACAAAGCAGAAATAGTCCTTTCCTATGGGTTTTAGATTTCCATTCTTATCTTTATATACTTAAAAAACTTATCCCAGAATTAAAAAAAAAAATACTTAGGCAAATAAAGTGTGATCAAATCTTTTGTATTGTGTGCTTAAAAGGGGGGTGGGGGGAGACTTAAGAATGATTTAAGGAGTACAGCATTCCAGAGGAAAAACACATCATTATGGGCCAGAAAGATCAAGGTTTCTTATAAAAAATGGGTATTAACTTGGCCTTTAAAAAATGTTTCAGATTGGTATAGGTGAGAAGTGTGTACAAAAACATATAGGTGGGGAAATACAAAGTTATTTATTTTTATTATTATAAGAGCAGATGTTACAGAAATGCTTACTGTGGGCCAAGCATTGAACTCTGCCCTTAACATACCTGATTTCCCCTCCAACGGTTCTTTTTTTTCCCTTCCAAATTTTTATTAAATTCTAGTTAGTTAACATGTAGTGTGATATTAGTTTAGGAGTGGAATTTAAGGATTCATCGCTTACCTACAACACCCAGTGCTCACCCCAACAAGTGCCCTCTTTAATACGCATCACAGTCTAGCCCATCCCCCACCCATCTCCCTCCATCAACCTTCAGTTTATTCTGTCTTTAAGAGGCTCTTACAGTTTGCTTCCCTCTCTCTCTTTTTCTTCCCTTCCCACGTGTTCATCAGTTTTGTTTCCTAAATTCCACATACAAGTGAAATCATCTAATATTTGTCTTTCTGACTTACTTCACTTAGCATAATACTCTCTGGCTCCAGCCATGTCATGGCAGATGGCAAGCTTCCATTCTTTTTGATGGCTCAGTAATGCTCCATTTTATATATACCACATCTTCTTTACCCATTCATCAGTTTACAGACACTAGGGCTCTCCCCTCAAACAATTCTATCAGGGAAATACTGCTATCCCTATCATGCAGATAAGAAAACCAAGGCTTGGAGAGGTTGGATAACATTTCACACATGCATTTAACAAATGTTTATTGAATCCTTGTCTGCAGGCATAGTGCTTGCTGGGGGAAACACAGAATTGTAAGATGTAGCTCCTGGCCTCAAGTAGCTTAGAGTCTAATAAAAATATTAGGTAACATTTATATAGGGTTCTGTAGTTAACAGAGTGTTTCGTTGTTGTTGTTGATGTTGTTTTACGTACATCTCATTTGACACTTAAGGGTAGGTGTTGAGTTTGATGTGCCTGTGGGATGCACAGGTAAAATGTCCATCAGGCAATTGGAGGTGTAGAACTGAATTTCAGGGAAAATGGGCTGGAGAGAGAACCAGCCACATGTTTTGAGATTAGAAGTCACCGAGGATAAGCTCCTTGCAAGGAGGCCGTTCAGAAAAAACGCCAGGCTCACTGGTGGAAGGTCTGGCTTATCAGGTTACTGAGTTCACACTTTATCGTAGAGAAGACAGTGGGGGTGTGAGGTAGGTTTGGGCACAGGGAAGTGACTGCATCAGAGTCAGTGATTTAGGAAATGTGATTTGATGGCCAAGTAGAGGCAGAGAACTACGGGAAAATATTACAGATGCCCAGGCCCTTAGGTGACAAAGCTTAAGGCAACTAATATTTAAAAATAGATGGAATGACAACATTAAGGGTACGTGATCAGTAAAACACAGACCGGGGGAACATCTACAAAATAAATGTTCCAACTTTTTAAAATATTTTGTAAGGAATTAAAAAGGAGAGCTGAAAGGAGAATTTATAGATTAGAGATTTAAGAGCTGTGTCAGTAATCAATGTAGAGACCTGATCTGTACCCTACTTTTGAATAAATGAATTATTTTTAAAAATTGGGGCACAATCAGGGAAATTTAAATACTGAGTGTATGTTTCATGGTATTAAAGAATCATTGTTAATGTTTTTGGGGGTGATAACAGCATTGTGGTTATGTTTTGATAATGAGTGCTTACCGGAGCACCTGGGTGGCTCAGTTGGTTAAGCATCCGACTTTGCTCAGGTCGTGATCTCACGGTTTGTGAGTTCAAGCCCCACGTTGGGCTCTGTGCTGACAGCTTGGAGCCTGGAGCCTGCTTCAGATTCTGTCTCTGTCCCTCTCTCTCTCTGTACCTCACCCGCTCACACTCTGTCTCTCTCTCAAAAATAAACATTAAAAAAAATTTTTTAAGTAAAATAAAAACGAGTGCTTACCTTTTAGAGATATGTACTGAAGTATTTACAGATAAAATTATATGATATCTGAACTTGGCTTCCAAATAATAGGGAAGTGGGGAGTAGGTTGTGTGATGAAATAAGATTGACCTTGAGCCAATAGTAATTTTTCAGGGGGGCACCTGGGTGGCTCAGTCAGTTGAGCATCTGACTCTTGATTTCAGCTTGGGTCCCATGATCCCAGGATCATGGGATTAAGCCCTAGGCTGGGCTCTGCATTGAGTGTGGAGCCTACTTGAGATTCTGTTTCTCTCCTTCTGCCCCTCTTCCCCACTAGTGTGTGCTCTCTCTCTCTCTCTCTCAAAAAAGAAAAAAAAAAGTATGCAAGCTGGATCATAGGTAAATGGGAATTTGTTATACTTTCTACTTAAGTCTATGCTTAGAATTTTCCCTAATTAAAAAAAGCTTTCAAATAGGGAAATAAGGGCTCCTGGCTGGCTCAGGTGTTAGAGCACATGACTCTTTCTTGATCATGATTTCAAGTCCCATTTTGGGCATAAAGCTTACTTTAAAAAAAAAAAAATTGGGTGGCTCCTGGGTGGCTCAGTTGGTTAAGCAACCGACTTCAGCTCACTTCATGATCTCTCCCTCTGTGAGTTCAAGCCTCGTGTCGGGCTCTGTGCTGACAGCTCAGAGCCTGGTGCCTGCTTCAGATTCTGTCTCCCTCTCTGTCTGCCCCTCCCCCACTCATGCGCATGCACGTGCGGTCTCTCTCTCTCTCTCTCTCTGTCTCTCAAAAATGAATAAATGTTAAAAAAATTTTAATTAAAAAACTAAAAAAATAAAAAATTGGTGAGGGGCAGGCACATGGGTGGCGCAGTTGGTTAAGCGTCCGACTCTTGATCTTGGCTCAGGTCATGATCTCAGGGTTTGTAATTTCGAGCCCCACATTGGGCTCTGAGCTGATGGTGTGGAGCCTGCTTGGGATTCTGCCACTCCTTCTCTCTGCCCCTCCCCTGCTTGTATGCACATGTGTGCACACACTCTCTCTCTCTGTCTCAAAGTAAGTAAATACTAAAAATTTTTTTAATATTGGTGCATAATAATGTCCCATTCATGAACTCTTTATAATGCTTTTTGTTTCCTTGGATTGTGATAGATCTGGAACATTGCTACCAATAAACTGACCTTTCTCAACTCCTTTAAAATGAAGATGTCTGTTATCCTTGGCATCATTCACATGATGTTTGGAGTCAGCCTGAGCCTCTTCAACCATACGTGAGTTGCTGTATTTCTGTCACAGGAACACGCATAATTTAGATAATGCTTTCGCCTAACGAAATCATGACATCTTTGGGGAGGGATTAATAACTCAGAACCCTATTCTACATTAAAGAGGTGCTTTTTATAAAAATCTCATGTTCTTAAATGAGGCTTAATTAGCATTAGTCCCTTAACAATTTACAATTGTAGTAAAGCTCTTTGAAAAACTTTATGTCATTTTCATCAAAATGAGTGAGGTATTTTTTTTTCTCTTGATGTGTAACTCACATAAAATTATAAACTATGGTCCCAGAAGGTACTATATTTTCCAGTCTCTTTCTGATGGGAAAAGTTTGGTGGTGGGGGTGGGGGTGGGGGGGGTGGTACTGGAACTGTCCAAGGTCCAAAAATTTAGAAGTCACAATTAATCCTGCTTCTCTCTGTTGCCGTCAGTGCATCTGGCTGTTGCTTCTTTTTTTTTTTTTTTTTTTTTTTTTAATTTTTTTTTTCAACGTTTTTTATTTATTATTTTTGGGACAGAGAGAGACAGAGCATGAACGGGGGAGGGGCAGAGAGAGAGGGAGACACAGAATCGGAAACAGGCTCCAGGCTCCGAGCCATCAGCCCAGAGCCTGACGCGGGGCTCGAACTCACGGACCGCGAGATCGTGACCTGGCTGAAGTCGGACGCTTAACCGACTGCGCCACCCAGGCGCCCCAGGCTGTTGCTTCTTAAAGTGATAAAGACAGAATTGAGGGAAGTGTAGGTAGGAGATCTAGTGAGTACTCCATTTGGTCTGGGGGTGACCCTGGGTCTGTTCACTGTTTTGTTTTTAATTTTAATTTTTTTTAAAAGTAAGCTCTATATCCAATGTGAAACTTGAACGGACGACCTTGAGATCAAGAGCCGCATGATCTACCGACTGAGCCACCAGGCGTCCCTGGATCTGTTTGCCTTTAACATTTTTTTTCTCTCTTTTTAGCTATTTCAAGAAACCCCTGAATATCTACTTTGGATTTATTCCTGAAATAATCTTCATGACCTCTTTGTTTGGCTACTTGGTTATCCTTATATTTTACAAGTGGACAGCCTATGATGCTCATACATCTGAGAAGGCGCCAAGCCTTCTGATTCATTTCATAAACATGTTTCTCTTTTCCTACGGTGACTCTAGTAATGCGATGCTTTATTCTGGACAGGTGAGTCAACCCAGAGGTAGACTGGCTTAGGTGGTTCCCTCAACCAGGAAGCCAGATATTTCTCTTCGTTTCTTTTTTAATGTTTGTTTAGTTTTGAGAGAGAGAGCGCGTGCATGCACAAGTGGGGGAGGCTCAGAGAGAGGGGGACAGAGGATCAAAGCGGGCTCTGTGCTGACATCAGAGAGCCTGATGCGGGGCTTGAACTCATGAACTGTGAGATCATGACCTGAGCCAAAGTCAGATACTCAACTGACTGAGCCACCCAGGTGCCCCAGGAAGCCAGATATCTGAAAAAGCCTTTAAAAATCTCTTTCTGTGGTGTTGGTGTTCAGCCCATACCTTCAGACCTAAATTCAGCCCATCCTCCTTAGCATCCTATCAGATAATTCTTGGGCTTTGCCACAATATCTGCTAATTAGTTTGAGAAACTGGATGGTGTCATTCACAGATCAGTAAGAAAATACTGTTTGGGGGAAATTTGTGCTAGAGTTGGAAGCTGCATGTTTGATTAATGTGATGTGCCTTGTCCTTACTTTGTAGAAAGGAATTCAGTGTTTCCTGGTAGTGGTCGCGCTACTGTGTGTACCTTGGATGCTACTATTTAAACCACTGGTCCTTCGCCATCAGTATTTGAGGAGGAAGCATTTGGTGGGTGTATTTTTGTTGCTGAAAGATACTAGATTTTTTTTCCCCTTGAGAGCAAGGCAATTCCTCATCAGATATAATGAATTGTGCATAAGACTACATCCTCTTAAAACGCACTTGTGTCATATCCAGCATGTGCACTGGACCTGATGAAAAAAAAAAATTTTTTTTAAACCCATGTATTTGCTGCTCGAACATCTGGATTCAGCTTTGAGTAGCTTAGGTACAGGAAACAAGTCATAAGTTTCTGCCTTTCTTGGTCATGCTTTGCTCATGCTGTGCTCAGCAAAATCCAGGTCTGGGCCTGCTTAGATGCAACCTCAGCCAAATCAGGGCTGCAGGAGCTACAGGTGGGTGAACCCACTCATGTGGTTTGCCTGGGCAACCACAGGGCTGACGCTGAGACATTTTCGTTTAAAATGAGACCATGATACTTTCACCAATTGAGACATCTGGGAAAAAGATTTTTTTTTTAAATGCCACACATAAACTTGTGTTTACTCGATGTATGTGTGCTTATGAATTCCATACACACACACACACACACACACACACACACACACACACACCAAATTTTCATTTCTGGCTATGCAATAATGATTACTTATTACACTGCCTAATAAAACCCAAAAGATCTTGTTGCATGACTCTCATACGGCTGTTAGATTATTATTCCTGTTGGAGAGCAGCTGAGTTACAAGACCCTCCTTCTCCCTTTTCTGACCATCTTCATCCTTCCATGTACCCTCCATTCGTCTCCCCGCCTCACTCCCGCCCTCTTTTGTTTCTTTCTCCCTTCCTCTTCTCTTCCATTCACTATCAGGAAGGGCAGCCTGTGGAGGCCCCAGTCAGCCCAACCCCGAGCCAGCAGGGACTAGAGGCAGCAGCGGCTGCAACAGTGAGTGAATTAAAACTGACAAACCATCACATTTTGTGTAAAGAGGTGGCAAACAGTGCAGCAGAATTCTTTTCAGTTATATGGAGAGCATGGGACATGTGTGCTCTTGGGAAGTCCATCCTTTTCACTCATTGGGACAATGATAGAAAAGACTTCCACCTCTTACGAGTAGATTCTAATATCATCTTTATCATTGGTCTGTCTACTAAGTTTCTATTCAAATTTGTAAGTACAGTCACGTCTATGGGAGGAAAGTGGCTGTTGTACCCTCTCAGAATCCCATCATCTTAATGGGATGTATTTTGTGACCACGTATTAGATGCTTTTTCTGCATGGATCAAGAACATTTCTGTGATTCTTGAATAAGTCTCCCTGCTCTTTAAACTTCTGCTTCGGAGTGATGCTTGGACATTTGGTCCGTTTTAGCTATGACTTACTCTCCTGCCAGTCGGAGCTTATACATGTCTACTTTTTTGTAAGAGACTCAGAAGCCCTCATGTCCTCAGCTGTTCCACTGAGACCTCCACTCCGCCATGTGTCTCGTGTGTCTTCTGCATCTGGTACAATAACCAAAGTCATCTGTTTCGACTTTCCTTCTTCAAATACTAACTCATGATTCAGCAACAGCACTTTGAATGTTAAGTATTTCAATATTTTTCCCGAAAAACATCTCTTAACCAAACTGTTTTAATGTGCTAGTATCAACTTAGCCCGGTGTATTCTAGGTAATCAGTAAGATTTAAAAAATCTCACCAGCAGTAATCACACATGTACTCTTATGATCTAGTGGCATCATACTCCTTTATAAGAAAGTGAAATATTTAGATGGATAGCTCTTTCCTTCATTAGGTGTTTCTGATCATTTTAAACCTAGAAAACTGCTGTGATCCTTCTAGAACTAATCTAAAAGGGCTGATATTTTGGATCAGAAGATAGTTTAATGTTACTGTTTAAAATTATTTTCAAACAGGGATTTACTCTCTCCTTTGAGAAATGTTTTAAGTCCACAAACCACATACTATCCATTTATTGACATTCTTTTCACGTGCCCTTCTTTCTGTTAGTCTTGGCATATTTAGGATGTGCTTCTGATGCATCCGTTTTGGTGCTTTTAACTCTGTTACCCTCTTCTCCGATATTGTCCAAGTGAAACGTCCCCCGTCTGGAAACCTGCACCTTCATAGAGTCTTCTTAGCCCACTGGTTCTTCCGCGAAACGTCTGGTTCTATTGAGCCTCATGAAAGCTTCAAGATGATCATTTCACAAGGACTCTGGATTCTTGACCCTAAGGGCTGAGGAGACAATCACTGATCTGTGTTTGTTCTGTTCTTTGTCCTTTGGGTTGTCTGTAAGCAGTGTATCATGGTTTAATGTTTTCTTTTTTCTGCTGATGTGTATGTCTCATCTCCCCTTCCTGTAATTTTCATGTCCTGTGTCCTGAAGGGACACTTGCTAGTGTCTGGCTGAGAGGTTTACCCTGTCTGCCCCTCACTCTGTCTGCTGGTTGGGAAAAGCTTCAGAAATGACCTTCTGCTTTAGGATCCTTAAAGCCTGAAGCCTGCCTCAACCCTGTAACCCGTGCCAGGATATGTTGGGGTCCTCTCCTGTCACCAGTGCCCTTTTTGTACTTCCAGTCCACCTGCTGAGGTCTGTCAGGTGTAATGTTTGCATGACCTGGAGGTGCCCAGGGTCTCGGTGCTTCCCGAATCTGAGTACACATCAGAATCACCTGGTGACCTTTATGTTTGTTTCTTAGAGTATTAAAACAGAAGAAGTAATAAAGATAGTCCACAGTTCCATGACCCAGACAATCCTCCACTGACATTAAAAAGTAAAATTAGGGGCGCCTGGGTGGCACAGTCGGTTAAGCGTCCGACTTCAGCCAGGTCACGATCTCGCGGTCCGTGAGTTCGAGCCCCGCGTCAGGCTCTGGGCTGATGGCTCGGAGCCTGGAGCCTGTTTCCGATTCTGTGTCTCCCTCTCTCTCTGCCCCTCCCCTGTTCATGCTCTGTCTCTCTCTGTCCCAAAAATAAAATAAAAAATGTTGAAAAAAAATTTTTTAAAAAAAAAAGTAAAATTAAAGCAATAGGTTAGAAAATGCAAATAGTACTGAAAGTGAAAGTGCCCCTGTCCCTGGGCTCCTTCTCCTACTCAAAGGCAGGGGAATTTTGCCTCCAATATTTTTCTGCATATATCAACATATTGCTATCATCTATTGATATAAATATGTATATGTATTTGTACATGTGTATGTATACACGTTTAAAACATACTAGGAATTGTGTTTTAAACTGTAGCACTCTTTTGCCCCTTGATTTGTTAAGTTTAAAAATTTTTGGTGTATCCTGGGAGATTGTTTCACTCTTTTTTTTTAAATTTTTTTGTTTTTAACGCTTATTCATTTTTGAGAGAGAGAGACAGCAGGAATGGGGAAGGGGCAGAGAGAGAGGGAGACACAGAATCAGAAGCAGGCTCCAGGCTCTGAGCTGTCGGCACAGTGTTTCACTCTTTTTTATAGTTGTCTAGTATTCCATAGTACATGCTGTTGGATATGCTAAAATTGTGTAATCACTGTCATTGATGGATGTGTTGGTTGTTCCCAATTCTCTGCTATTATAAATACAAATGCAGGGAACATCCTTGTCCACATATCTTGATAACATTTCATAAACATAGATGTTCCCAGTGGTGGGGGTCTCAAAGGGTATGTGCATTTTTTTGTGCTTGAATTTTCAAGGTAGACAATAAAAAATGCTTATACAGTTTGTACGTGGGGAAATATTTTTTAAAATATAGATTTTCTGGGCCCCACCCCAGATCTACTAAGTATACTATTTCCGGGGGTAGTATTTGAGAATCTCTATTTAATTTCAAGGTGATTCTGATGCAGCTGGCTCCCTGACCAGCACGGAAGAAGCCCTGCTTCAAGGAGAAGGAGAATTTGCCCAAGCACTGAGTTCTGGTGGTCAGTCAGCTGTAGTAAAAAGCTGCACACCAAAAGGTGAAGCTGCGAGTAGGGACCTCCGGGCAGTGGAGCAAACCTGTTGGCACATTGTGCTGCTGCCCAGAAGGCCGATTTGCAGGAGAAAAGTTTTTGAACTCTTGCCTCGTTTGGGGTCCCTGATCAGAAACCATAAGAAGTGGGCCCAGGACCTGTTTCTTTAGCTCCTGTTCACTCTGGCGGGTTAGCACTCATTGGTATTTGTCTGACTTAACCCCAGTTCTGCCCGGTTTTGTACTCAAAGAGTCCTTTTGTCTCAATAAGCCCAAGCTTTTCCAAGTCAGGTTGACTTAGAAATTCTGGTTCT
The DNA here is from genome assembly GCF_028018385.1 of Neofelis nebulosa. Taxonomy (NCBI): domain Eukaryota; kingdom Metazoa; phylum Chordata; class Mammalia; order Carnivora; family Felidae; genus Neofelis; species Neofelis nebulosa. The sequence goes on along the minus strand of NC_080797.1, from coordinate 34,579,309 downwards.
GGAGAGCCCGCTGAACACTATGCCTGGGAAACAAGAAGCAAACACCCATTTGGCATTTGCCCACATGCCTGGAAGAGAGTTGGTGTAACACTCCAGAATCCTCCATTGAAGGAAAGGGGACTTTTTCATTCCTTTTTTTTTTTTGACCTCAGTGTTCTCTGGCCGCAGGCTGATGTCCATATAGATTTCTCCCTTCCCTGATCTAGGAAGTCCTTTGTTCCTGGCCAGAAACCCAGTATGCTTCTGGGAGAAGTTGCTGGAACTCTTGGGTTCCAGTTGAAAGTTTATCAGACCAGGTTATGGTCACCATGTCATTTGGCTCCACTCCCTCTTAGAAAGTCTGATCTTTAGTTCTAGAAAAACTTAGACCACTGACAACTTTACAGATAGAGCTACACTCATTGCAAGAGTCCTTTCAGGTTAAGCTTTTCATTCAAGCAGTCATCTCAGTTAGTGTTGACCAAGGCCAGGTTGGTGAGTCTTGGTGCAGCAGGCTGTATGTTTCCTCTGATCAGAATGAGGTGATAAATGTAGTTGGGGCTGGGGCTGGGGCGGTGCTGGTTGGGGTGGGAACAGTGGTTTGTTTTTACTTGCCTGTTGGATCAGCGGGTTTTGATTTTGTTGTTAGAATATATGCTTTTCTGAGGTTTGTATGTACTAACCATCACCCTTCCCCACTCACAGAATGTCACATTAAAGCCCAGGCAAATTCTACTCTTTCTGTTCATCTGTGTAGGGAACTCTCAACTTTGGTGGGATCAGGGTGGGCAACGGACCGACAGAGGAGGATGCTGAGATTATTCAGCATGACCAGCTCTCCACCCATTCAGAGGACGCAGAAGAGGTAAGATCCAGTGGCGTGGGCTTCCTCTCCTTCTACTGTGGGTCAGCCCTAGGCTTATGTGCATAGGAGGCCTCCCTACAGTCTTCTTACTTAGAAAATGAAAATACTAATACTAATGATCAGCCTGCCTTCTGGGCCTCTTAGGGCACCACAGCTTTTTCCAGTGGGCCTGCTCTGAACTCTAGGTGTCACCGGCAGCCCCCATAGCAGCTTTGCTTCATGGTCCGAACTTGAATTCCGAGTTGCCTGCAGTATTCTGCGCGCAAATCTCAATTACTAACTGTGCTCCTGGGGACCGAGGGGAGCGGAGACCCCGGCTTCCCAGGTCTTATTACCAGAAACACAGGCCCCTTAGGGCAGCCTCTTCATCCCTTGCCCCTTCCAGGAATGGTTCCAGTTGGAACTGTAATCGCTGGTCCTTTTAAAGTCTTGTCCCACGAATCTGCTCTCTGTGGCAGATACATTATTTGAGCTTTTGAAAAATGTTATTTGCCTACTTTTTACAGGGAGGGTGAAAAGCAGTAAGGTCAAATTAGACTTTTCCTTAAACCACCACCTCCAAGCTGCTTTTTAAAATCCGGTCTGCTTGCCTTGACCCCTCATGCCACAGAACCTGTGAACTGAACTTGTGAATGTCATCTATTTGTTATATTCTTTTTTCCCCCTTGTTATGTTCTTTTTCAAGCAAATAGAATAGGAGTTGAGGACCCAGGTGACTGAACTTTTCAGTCTAACTGACCACTTCCACTGTGTGTATGACATTTGTAAAAAGGAATTGCAAGGGTTGGGGTGCCTTTAAAAAATATGTATCTTCATGCTCTAAATCCTGCTGGTTTTGCTCTCTGTATGCTGAGCATGTCTGCCTCTAGCACGTTAGACCCATTTAACATTAACGGTCTTCCCCGAGAAACAGTCAGTAACCTTGTGCTTATGACTCGTGACCTTGTGTGGCATGGCTTCCCACTAAGTGTAAATTTGTGTTTTCAAGCCTACCGAGGACGAAGTGGTAAGAAACAAGCTGGCTTTGCCTTCATGTTTATCTGGGGCTTCTCTTCCCATCCTTGTGATCACTCTGCTGACCCTGCCGCAACCCTGGGGCCACATGTGACACCTGTGTGTCCTGCATCTCACTGGCCATTTCTAACCAGTCCGTGAACCTGTGTTCTGAGAACATCCGTCTCCATTAACTGCATCTCATGTCGGTCACCTCTGTCTTTGTTTCGTTGACTTTGCTGATCTAATACCTCTGAGAATGGCTTTGAAAGGAGCTACAAGTAATGTCTGCATTGGCATTCTTGAAGTGACCCCCTTGGGGGTCAAATCCCATTGGTCTTTGCCTTCCTGTCCTGTGATGTTATGTATGGTATGGTCGCTCTGCTGCTGGGAGTAGCCGTTTCCTCCTTGCTCCTCTGAGAGCTTGTGAGTAAAGCTCACCCTTCCTCCCTGTCTGAGATGCAGCCACCCTCTTCCTACTGTCCTCATCAGCTTGATGATGCTTGAAGTGAGAATTGCTGGACCCTCGCTTGGGGTCACTTGTACCTCCACTATGACCCAGGTGGGAGGGAGACAGCTTTCAAGAGGAGGCTTTGCCTCTCTGATACATCCCAGAAAAAGCAATCCCAGCTGCATGAAAGGAGTTCATATTAATACCAGGTAATAGAAACAAAGTTGGCTATTCAGGCCACATTTGGAGTAGAAGGCCTTTGAGCTCAGCAGTAATTCATTTAGCAATACACACATTTTGAATTGGGTGTTTTAAAGGCCTTGCTGCACTGTTTGCATCTTCCCCCAAAACTTTTCTCTAAAATATCTAGACCCATGAGCCCTCCCCTTTCCTGGCTCTCCTGGTCCTCTCTAAAGGGGCAGTGGGATGGGAATGGGAAAACCTTTGCTGATTCTGTGAAAAAACAAAAACAAAAACAAAAATAAAACAAAACAAAAAAAACCAGGCAGTGCTCGATCTTCCTGAAGGCTGGAGAGCCTCTTTTGCTGGCCTCCAGGAGCGTCTGGTTCCTTTGGACTGCTCATCTGTTCACAGTCAATGGTGGAGCTGCCTGGAAGGGCTGGCTGGGAGTGTGTTCCATGATAGTGAGGAGCCCAGCCCTCTCCCAGTAACACAACCTCCAGCAATACTGCTCTTTTAAGTGCCTTCCTAGTTGAGCACCCAATGCCATGGCCATTGTCAGAACGGTCCTCATTTGTAGCCATTCCTCAGGGGTGTTGGACATCCACACCAGATGGACTGTGATTCAGCCTCCCGAGTCTCTGGCCCCTCAGCTCCCTCAGGGGTTCAGCTTCCCATAGCTTCCTAAATAATGATGACATTTTATCAGGCACATGGGCAGTCTAGTTCTCCACAGCCAGATTTAGATCGGGTTAAAATTATCTAACCTAAAGATTTCAAACCTTTTTTTTTTTTTTTTTTCTTAATCCAGCCTGGAAGTTCTTCTAGAACTTCCCCTTTTTGCTTGGCTGTGAAAACCCATTTGCCCCATGGAGGCCATTATTCCAGCCTGCTAAAAGCAGCAACCCCTCTCCCTGGGGAGCACTCAGTCCAGTTGCAAAGCAGGGCCAGGCTAGTTGATTGTCTGGGAAATCTTTAAAGGCTGTAACCATTCAGCAGGGGTCAGTCGTCCCTCTCCCTATTGTGTCATCTCACCAGTTGTATTCATCCCACCCATCCATCCACCGCACCCACGCACCCACGCACCCGCCCATCCATCTGTTCATTCATCCTGCCCATCCATCCATCTGTTCATTCTTTTATCCCACCCATTCATTCATTCACCCTCTATGTGTCAAGCACTCTGTTTGGTATACAGAAACTGCGAGAAGAAAAACATAGTCCTTGCCCTCAAGGAACTCCCAGACAAATTGAGGAAACAGTCTGGGTGACAGGTGGTGTGACTGAGGTGTGCCCAGGATGCTGTGGGAACACAGAAAGAGGGCACCTGACAGGTGCTGGGGTGGGAGTGGAGAAGAGGAGACCAGGAAATGGTTCCCTAAGGAAATTGTTGCTAAGCTTAGTCTGGTCAAGCAGGAGTCTCTTTGGGAGGATGATGGGAATGCAGACCCATCGGTGTGTATAGTTATCTTAAAGACACGGGCCTGCGGACCCATCACATTTGGGGGATAAACAAGTTCATAGCTTGGCTGGAGCTTAGGGCCAGGAGTTGGAGACCAGTGAGAGGTGAGCCTGGAGGTTGCAGAAACAAGCCGCAGTAAAGTGTTTGGATAACAAGGAGCCGTCAGGGGACCGTGAAGCCGGAAGTGTCACAACACATGTGCGTGGCTCTAATGGGGGTGTTATGGGTGGTAGTGGATTGGGGAGGGGTCACAGTCTGGAGGCATGGAGACCAGCTAGTCTGATAGGAGTCGTGAAACAATTGGGAAGCCTCCAGTGAAGTGAGGCGTTTGCAGGGAGTTGGAAAGGGAGGGACCAATAATGAGATTAAGGAAGAAAGAGCTACAGGTCCCAGGGCCTTAATGAGTGTAGGCAGTGAGAGTGAGTGAGGATTCAAGATGGACTTCCAGGCTTGGGTGCCTGGGGCCCTAGTGGTGACACTCCATCAAACATGGGACATGGAGTAGAAGTCGTGGTGGGGTCAGAGGAGAGCAGTTAATCAATCTGGGTGGCACTAGGAAGAGATATGGCACGGCCAGTTGGAAATGGGCAACACGGAGATGAAGACGTCCATTTGGGAGTCCTAGGGGTGGCCGTCAAAGCCCTGAGTGGCAGCGCTGCAGGAAAGGTGTAAGAGCTGAGGCTGACCCTCCAGCATTTAGGGAAGAACCAAGGAACACCCAGGGGGTAGGAGGAAAACTGAGAGGAGGCGAGTGTCTTGAGAGGGAGGCGGAAAAGGCGACAGTGGCAGAGACTGCAGAGGTTCAGTCAGGACACAGAAGGTCTGTTAGACCTCACAACTGGGAGGCAAGGGAGGGGGTGCCAGGAAGGTCAGGTGTGCGGGGCAGAGAGGGTGGAGGGCAGGGCGCAGGAGAGGAGTAGTGGATGGGCCCTGCAGGTGGAGTGGAGTGTAGACAGGGAGTCTACAGCGATTGCTCCTCAGTCACCGCTGACTCATGAGGCAGTGATAGGCTCCTAAGTGCCTGGCTGATTTCTCACTAAATCCTCACCTCGGCATCATTGTCCCTCATTGTATAGAAATGAAAACTTGCCTATGGTCTAGAAGAGAGGCTTTCTCCACGTTCTCCATTCTTGTGGGAAGAACTCCGGGTAGAGTAAAACTGCTGACAAGGGGCTGGCTCTGAGGAAGCCCTGCAGTCCCTACTTTCATAGAGCTCTTAGCAGCAGACACCAGTGCCCCTCGGAGCCAGGACCCTTCCTTCCTCTGAGCATGGGTTCTGGGTGATGGCCAACAGTGGTGGGAGAGCTCTTAGCGGCGCTGTTGGGATTGAGGTAACTAGGAGGCTTGAAGAACCTACTGCAGAAGAAAAGCCCAGAAATACTCAGAGTGTAGATGGTCAGAGGTGAGGGAAACTGAGGTAGTCACCCAAAGGTGGTGTGTTGGAGCTGGCCTCTCTCCCCACTGACCACACCCCTGAGGGCCTGGGCTGTTAGCACTTTACCAGCCAGCTCCTCCTCTCGTCCTGCAATTTCCCAAGACGTTTCTGGTGTCCTTTGGGAGTGGAGTCATGTGAGTCTTGAAAGAAACTGGTAAAAAATAGACTCTGACCTGAAGGCAAGGGGAGGCCCTGTGCTTCTGGGGTTCTAGGCTGGGCTGCATGGGAGGAGCATGGGAAGAGCCCGCCTCCTGCTCTCTGGTGGCTGCTGATGGCTCCACCTGGCCACTGGAGAGGCCTGAAGTATGCCTGATGCTTCTAGAGCATACCAGTAATTCTTCCCTGGCTGTGCTTGGAGCGGACCTACAAATGAACTCCTGAAAGTTTGTTCTACCCCTACCCCTTTACTCTGAAAACGGTTTTCATTTATTCATTTATTTATTTATTTATTTATTTTTAACATTTGTTTATTTTTGAGAGAGAGAGCATGAGTGGGGTCGGGGCAGAGAGAGAGAGAGACACACACACACACACACACACACACCCACAGAATACGAAGCAGGCTCCAGGCTCTGAGCTGTCAGCACAGAGCCCGACTCAGGGCTCAAACTCAAGAAACATGAGATCATGACCTGAGCTGAAGTCGGACGCTCAATCGACTGAGCCACCCAGGTGCCCCACTCTGGAAACAATTTTTGATGTTGAAAAGAAAGCTGGGAGAAAGGGAGCGTGAGAAAAACAAATACGAAAAAACAATAGATGTTATGTTTGGTCTCAGTCAACTGTAGGATTTTGTGAAACTTTTGCCAGAATTTCCCTGTGTAATCTTTTCAGAAGTGACAAAAGAAAAAGGAGGTTATCTTGTTCCCAATAGGTTATCGGAATAATGAGTGAAGTGGCTGTGGAGGCTTAGTCTTGCCTCAGCAGCTCCTGGCCTGTTGGCCGGTGGCTGAAGTGTAGCCTGGGAAGAGGCCGTTCTGCTCTCATGGCTCAGTTAGAATAAAGCACTTCACTCGGGCGCCATAAAGAGGAAGTTGGCTGGAGCAGGCCCAGCAGCAGGGCCCTGAGAGTCCTGAGTCCAGACAGTCCATTTCTCTGAGTGCTCTTAACTCGGCGTACATTCCACCCTTGGGCTTATAGCCTAGCAAGGTAAAGAGAAGAATCTCATTAAGATGTAGGTCATTAAAATATAGCGTATTAAGGGAAATGGGGTATCCAGTTGGGGAGCTAAGCCAGGCAGGATTTCTGGGGACGGCTGAAGACATCACCTGAATTCAACGCTGGGATTCCTGTTCCGTGTAACTGTTAGTGCTCGGGCCCAGGCCCAAAGTGCCAGGTGACCATCACGTCCTTTCTGCACATCCCCTCCCAGCCTTATATCTTCTCTCTGGTTTTTCTCCCACGAACAGTTTGACTTTGGGGACACCATGGTCCACCAGGCCATCCACACCATCGAGTACTGCCTGGGCTGCATCTCCAACACTGCCTCTTACCTGCGGCTCTGGGCCCTCAGCCTCGCTCATGCACGTGAGTGTGTTTCTCCCAGATTGAAAATTAGGTTTTCCCCTTCTCTGGGCGCTCTCTCGGATGCGGAGCTTAAATAGAGTGGAAATAACATAAAGGCGCTGGGATTATTCAGACTCCTGAGTCCCAGGAGAAAGATGTCCAGATGGGAGGACCAGCACTTTTGCCAGATTTAGCTATGCACGGTGGTCCTGCCCAGGTTGCAGGAAGCCACGGTGCCACAGACACTTCAGGAGAGGGATGACGGAGCAGAATGCAAGGCCCGCAGCACCTCTTGCCAAACTGAACCGGATGTCCTGTCTCTCCCCATTCCCCAGAGCTGTCTGAGGTGCTTTGGACCATGGTGATCCACATCGGCCTCAGCGTGAAGAGCTTGGCAGGAGGTTTGGCGCTGTTCTTCATTTTCGCCGCCTTTGCCACCCTGACCGTGGCCATCCTCCTGATCATGGAGGGCCTTTCGGCCTTCCTCCACGCGCTGCGGTTACACTGGTGAGGAACAGCGAGTTCGGGGGCTGCGGACGTGTCCTTGGCTGCACTGAGGGCGGCTTTACTCTTGTACAGAATCCAGAGACGCTAGGAAGTGTCTGCTTTCATTCACATCATTGTGCCCGATGACCTGTGTCAGGAGTGAGCATCAGGAAGTGTCCCCACAAAAGCACAGCTCACCTTTCAGAGCCCCCCAAGGGACAGTTCTCTGGTGGATGTTGTCAGATTCCTTCTCCCTTTAGCATTCTTCACTACTCTCGAGTATGGCTTAAAAGGCTGAGGTTGTTGGTTGGTTTGGTTGTGTTTTGGTTTTTTTTTTCCCCCTTTGGCATAAACTTCCTCCTGTCTTCAGAGCGATGCGAGCAACTCTGGAGTAGATTCGCAGTCCAGGAAAGTGCTAGAGCACACTGTACCCCAGTTTTGTCCCCCTCGTTCCGTCATTGTGCCAGTGTCTTTGGGGCAGACCCCTAGCAGTTGACATAGGTAGGGGGATTCCTGGTTCCATAATGTGGAGCTCAGTTCACTGAAGCAGCGCCTTCACAAGGGCAGGTTTGGGATTTGTTTGTTTTCTTTAATGTAGTTTGTGGCTCTTAATGGCTCTGCACAGAGAGAGCCAGCTCAGCCCCAGGGAGTAGGAGAGCTGGCATCTGGTCCAGGCAGTGACCCTGTGACCTCAAGGTAGCGTTGCCAGATTTAGTGAATAAAATTCCGGGACACCCAGTTAAATTTGAATTTCATATACACAATGAATTTGCATTGGGACATGGATATGGGACATATTCATGCTAAAAACTAGGCATCTGGTACTTTATCTGGCTTCCCTACCTTAAGCTCTGGAAGCTCTGGACCCTCTCCCTAGAAAAACATCCCCCACAGCAGTTTTATCCGTTTAAGGGGTCACAAACTCACTGGCCCTACATTAGGAACCCGCAGACGAGACGGGTCAGTGTGGTGCTAGTGATCTCAAGCTCAGACAGGGCGTGGAAGGTTTCGTGACATCAGTTTTCTAAACCTGAACCCAAGGATCGTCTTCCCCAACCCCCTTTTCTTTGACTTTTCTCCTGACTTGGTTATGCTGAGCCCCCTAAAAAATTCCTGTTTGCTGTTGTAAATGACAGAGGGGACTGGGAGGCATGTAAGGACAGGCCGTAGCTGGGACTTACCCTTCCCTCAAAAGCTCCTTTTAAAGAACCCGTCCTGCTACGTCGGTCAATATTCTTTCTCTGGCTGGCTTTCCTCCTTCTTGCCGCCCTCCTCCCCACCCAGCTGTTGTTTATTTACTGTCCAACCAGGAGGTTAGGAGCGCTGTGTGGCTCAGGCTGCTGGCACGCTACCCTGTTCTCAGCTTATCAGCGTTCTCTCCCCAGCACACTTCCTCAGCTGCTCGGTATGAGGGAATGTCTGTGTAACCAGCCTGTGGTGACTCACTGTTTCTTCCTTCCTTTCCCGGTCACTTCTCTGTCTCCTGAGCCCTGGGCTTGAGGGGCCAGTCACTACCCCACCTGAATTCCAGCCCAAGTGGGGAGCCTGTTGCCTCCTCCTTGGGCGGGCTGGGGAGCAGTCAAGGTGCTGGGTCAGAACCGTCTAAGCAGTGAACTGAGCATACCCCAGGGCGAGGAAGGTCACCTGGGCTTGGGCCTACTTTCCAGAGTGAGCTGAGGCAGCTTGGGAGGTCATGTTTTGTTGCCAGAAGGATTATTTCTTCCTCGGGCTCACCTGTGGCCTTCAGGTGAAGGTGTCTTCTCATGTCCTTACCAGTGAGCCCAAAGACCTGATGAGTGACAAGAGAGCAGACTTCATTCAGAATTAGGCGCCACTGGGTTTGAATTCCAGCTCTGCTGGATCTGGCTGGGTGACCCTGAGGAGAGCACTTACCTCCCTGAACCTCAGTTTCTCTCATATGCAGAGAGGAGGGTATCCATGTAACATGCTTGCCATGATAATTATGAAATTAATGCATATACCAAGTGACTGTCACTGTGCCCAGACACATCGTAAACTGGTGTTCAAGTGTGGGTCACAGCCACCCTGCTTAAAAGTGGGGTGCCCTGTGGGGAGGGCATCTTGGCTGTGGTCCCTTCTAAAGAAACTGCATTAAGTCTGTTGAGAGAGAGGGGACACCCCAGGGGGAGGCACATCTGAATGCCTGTAGTTTTCAAGAACAGGCTCATCAACAAACTTGTAGGTTTGTTTGTTTGGGTAGTGGAAGGATCGCATAGAGGAGGAAAAAAACCAAACAGCGAAACTCCTTTATAGAGCTTTCAGAATCCCATCGTTGGAGGCTTATTTGGAGAATCGCCCTTAGTGAAAGGGGGTGAGTGACCCGGGTGCTCATGCTCCCCCTTCTGGCCGAATGAGGATGTGCTGCAAGGATTCCCAAGTCTTCTAGTCCACCAGGACTGCAGGAATTCTGAGTTGTGGCCGTCTTGTGAGACGGGACAGCTGGTCCTGCTGCAAGTGGCTGCAGGGACATTGCTGCTATTTTTCCTGGTGTCTGGCCTGGGCATCTTCCAGCCTGTCACTTTACTCCTGGTTGTCAGCTGGGGTTTGCTGATTCTGATGTAAGGGCTACCCATTTTACAGGTTTGGATGTCTTCAGTGAGGACAAGAAAAACAACATCTGCTTTGGTAACAAACAGAATCTCACTAGTGAGATTCATGTAGGGTCCTTAGGTGGTGGGTGATATATTTGAAAACATTAGTGAACAGGTTACTTTACCAACCTAATTCTGTTGCCTTCTGTGTTACACGTCTATTTTTGCCTACTATAATTAGCTGTCTTTTCTTTCTCAGAAAAGGCAAAGGTAGGGAATATGATTTGTAGTTGCAACTGTGGACACCAGACTGACTTTAGTAGAAAGACTGTTGCTCCATGGCCTACCTTCAGGAACCTAATCCCTTCTTATCTAGCAAATTCCACATATGTATAGATGTGCACACTTGCACACTCACAGATTGTTTGAAGGCCAAAGGAAAATGGGGACCAAATTGCTGTAAGGAATGTAGTGGGGCCACAGCAGGACCCCATGGGATGGTTGCAGGAATGGCTGGCCCAGGAGAAGTAGGAACGCCTGAAGTACAGTTCCTGGCTGCCATTATTGCCTTGACATTTGGGACATCAGACAGATATGTGTGCCAGGCCCCGGACTACTCAGAGAGTGGCAGAAAGGGCCAATGAAGCGGCTCAGCCCAGAATCCTCTTTCTAAAACTGCTTCCTTTCAGCCACAAGCCTGCCAGGAAAGGGAGGAGGCCCAGGACTCCTTTCTCCTTCCTGCACTCAAGGAAACAAGGTTTCCTGTTACATAGCAGGAATGAATGCTCTGTGGACTCCCACTTACCCTTCTGGGTCACTGGGTGGCCTTTGCCAGGTCCTGGAGCTGGAAGGGGTGACACAGAAACCCATCCGACTTCCTGAGGCCCTCCTCCCAACTGTGGAATTCTGGAGGTACGTTTCAGTGACTTGAGGCCCTGGAGGCTCCCTGAGTAGCATAGCAGGCCCTTAAAATAGGAGGGACCTGCAGGACAGCCAGCAGGGCCCTGTGGGCCCCAGCGCAAAGAAATTTGTGTTTGTACTTTCTCAGGAAGCACACATTTCCCTGGTTGGGAGGGAGAAGAGGGTGGGGAGCCCGACAGGGAGATTGCTTTCCAACTTTGTTCTGGGAGGATGGGGTGAGCGAGGCTGAGCAGGGAGGTGACGTCAAGCTGACCCCGAGATGCCCAAGATGGCCCTGGACACGTGCCCCCCTTCCTACCCACTGGGCCCCATGGATAGATGAGGCGGAGGAATGGCAAGAGAAGGATGGTGATCCCATGGGCATCTGAAAATTTTTGACGCTTCTACTTCATTCGGCCAGTTTGGAATTTGAATTGTTTGTGTGATTAGCCAGCCAGGGGATCTCCTCATAGACCCTAAGGTGACTTACCCACCATCTGGTTATATATTGTTGAATGCAAATGGGATGTGAGGCTGTTTTTAGCTGTTCAGAAATGCCCTTCCCATATGCAAACAGCCTACCCAGCACGAAGCATTTGAAGCATTCGGTCCCAGCAGCAGCGGGTGAGAAGTGGGAACCGACCTAATTCCCACAACAGAGGCCTGAGTAGCTGTAGCTTGTAGGACTTCTCTGGGTGTTAGGATATGGGGACGAGTCCAGATCCTGGTTTGGAATCGCTCTTGCCGGGAATCCTGGGACTGACTTCAGTTTGAAGCCCCCTCCCCCAGATCCTTTTTCCCTGAGGGGCTTGGCCCAGGGAACTCTCCAGAGTCCAGGAGGCTTGGGGACCTGGGCCCAGCCTGTGGAATGTGGGGCTGGGAGGAGAAGGCTGCCTGTTCTTACACCCACGCAGAAAATTCTATTCACCTCTTGTCCCCAGGGGGTGGAGCTGGCAGCTCCAGTGTTCTCAGCCAGCACCCCAGGGCTGACGGGGCCTCTGAGGACCTCTGCTGCAGACAGCCCTTCCAACGTGCAGGCACCCCACCCCCCACCCCCACCCCTGGTTTGGAGGCAGGATGAAGCCCTGCCCTGCACCAGAGCCCTTGCCTGAAGCCCGCCCCCGCCCCCAGCTCTGCCTGTCCTTGTGGGGGCTCTGTGCCCCCAGGGGCACACTGCACTGAGTGGAAACTATTCCTCAGGGCAGCTCTCCTTGGCTTTTTTTTCCTCTGAATCATGCATTTTTCTGCCCATATTTGGTGGTGATTTGGTTGCTGGGCAGCCATCCAGGGAGTGTGCAGGGGGAAGCACGGGCTGAGCCTGGCTCTGCTGCCGGGAGCGCGGTCTTCCTGCCCCTCAGAGTTTGAAGGGGCCCCAGGGAGACCATTGGGGATGGATCCTGAGCTGCCTGGGAAGGGAGGTGAAGCTCTGCTTTTCCTTTCAGCCCCTGGGAGAAGAATTCGTTCTCAGATGTTTTTGTAGTTGGAGAATATTTTGGCCATTGCTTGGAGAAGACTTCCCCTCCTGATTTCCCCCCCCCCCCCCTTTCCTGGGAATTTCCTCCTCTAAAGCGCCCATCACCCAGCGTTTACTCGCAACCCTCCCTTCTCCTAACTCCAGCAAGAAAAGAAACAAACAAGGGTGCTTGCCAGAGCTCCTGCCGCCCAGGGACTTCTCAGAGAGGTCTACTGGGAGCCCCTGCCAGGAGAGGGGTGTTTAGGGGACACTTCTTCGTTGTCGTTAGAGACCCAAGCCAATCATTTAGCACATGGCTAGACAGAGTTTTGCAGAAACACTCTTGCTCAGTAGGACAGAGCGAGAATTGAGGACAAACCAGTGTGGAGATGTTCTGCACTCTCGCCCAGGGCAGGTTTGAGGCAGGCCCTGGCTGCAGAAGTGGGGCCTGTGTGCACGGTGGGAAGCGGGCGGGGGCTGGGGCTTGGTGGGCGGCCGAAGGCTGAGCTCAGGTAGGAAAATGAGGGGAGGAGCATCAGAGCATCTTCCTAGCCCAACTGTGAAATCCCAAAAGGATTTTGTGGAATGATGACTTTCTTTTTCCCTTTCCCCAGGGTCGAGTTCCAGAATAAATTCTACAGCGGAACCGGTTTCAAGTTCCTACCCTTCTCCTTTGAGCACATTCGGGAAGGGAAGTTTGACGAGTGAGCCCCATGGAGGGCTGTGTACCACAGGCCACCCCCCCCCCCCCCCCGCCCCCCGTCCCTCCACAGCTGTTAGCTCTGCTCCTCTCGCCTGTCAGTTGTGATCCCTGGGTATCGGGGCATTTGTGTCATCCCAGACACCCTCCCATCTGTGAGTCATTTAGATAGATCCAGCCCTCCCTGGGTCCCCCACCGCCACCAACTTCCTGTGTAGTATAGTGATTTTCTAGAGAGAAGCTGGGCTCTGGCTGTCACTCACACCTACTGGGCACCGGCCTCGCCCTCCCAGCCTCTGTCCAGCCAAAGACAGCCTCTCCTCTGTCCCCTGGTGGTGAGCAAGTTTGCATTTTACGTGTGAGCCCAAAGCCCATGGAAGAAGCACCTTTCACATCCACACTCAGACTTTGAGCCTCCTGTTCCTGCCACTCTAGTCACTGGTTGGGGGTAGGGGTGCTCTTGAACATACCCCACCCACTCTTGGGTTAGCAGGGGCGGGTCCAGGAAGAGGGCACTTCTGTTCTCTGCCTATCCCTCTGGCCTTCAGAGCAGTTGTTAATTGGGAATTTAGCTGGACCCAGCTGTGCCGTCGTGCATGGCTTCTCCCTGTCACTCCCAAGAGTCCCAGGGTATACCCAACACTACCTCCCTAACCTGCACCCTCTCCTCCTCCTTCCCAGAATCCCCTCCTTCCCCCTGCTCCTGTTTGTACCCGGTGTAACAGCACAGCAGGGAGTGACCCAAACAGAGGTCCTGGCTGCCTGCTGTGGTTGGCTGCTGCTTCTCAGGCCATGTGTGGGCCCTGCCACAAGCATGCCCTCTGGGCGCACGGTTCAGACAGAGGCTATTTCTGGGTGCAGACCCCACAACCTTTCCCCACCCCTAATCGTGAGTCTCGAGGGCAAGACTGTAGTCATCAGAGGTGGTTCTGCCTACGGACCTGCCTTGCTCTGCCTTCCACTGCCCCTCCCCACTTCCACTGGGGTCCCAAGTCAAGGGAGCGGGGTCCTGGGCAGGGAAGGTCGGTGCCATTTACAGTTTGCTGATTGGAGGCGACCGCCAGGGCCACAGTGCCCCTGGTTGTGAGAGCCTTGCCCTGTGGGCCGATGGTGAGCACCCCCAAGGGCCACCTCTCCTGTCCCCCCCCATGCCAGGCTATGGCTCTCAGGGCCTTGTAATCATGTGTTGGCACAGCAGCCCGGGCTGCTTCAGCCAAATCGAACCCCGTGGCCCTCAGTGGTCGAGATAATCCCCTGAATTGGCCAGGCCCCTGCCCTCCTCCTACCCTGGCTTTTCTGAGTTACTTAGAGCTGCTCACGACTCTCCTGGGCATGGGTCACCCACCCCCGCTTCACCATGTGCTGGCCAGTGTGACCTGCCCCGACTTTGTGCAGATGCCCTCCCTTCCGGGCTGGTGGTTTACATGATGCCCTTTGCTCTGTTTACAGCAGGGTTTGCCTCAGAGCTCTTTGTCCGGAACCCTGCCAGAGGCCCTTCTGTTCACACGTTCCCGTGCTGAATAAAGTGTGTTTGACTCTACCAGGGAGGCTGTCTGTCCCTGTGCCCCGTGTTGCATGCCCCTGCCCCTCCTCCAGCGTGTCTGCTTTCCTGTGATCAGAGGCCACAGCTGCAGTGGCCCGGCCGGGCCGTTTGTGAAATTGTCACCTCTCAGGTTTCCCAGGCGCGTTCCCCTCCCTCAATCCCAGCAGCTTTGCAGATCCTGCCTTCGGTGGGGAAGGGACTTGAGGGGATCATCCTCACCCCCCTTTCCCACACTACCCACCCAGACAGTGGGGGAAGGGGGAGCCTGGACATCTGCCTGCCCTCCTCTCCCTCTACTCCAAGTGTGCTTTCCAGGACTCAGTAGCCTGGCTATCTTGAGCCCTGATGCCCTTGGCCTTGGTGTGAGTGGAAGCTCAGCGTCGTGTTCCTCCAGGCAGCGGGCGATTGTGAGGTGCAGAGGCAGGCAGGCAGGCAGGCAGCTGAAGAGCCAGCAGGCAGGGTGGGCTGGGAGGGTGCTGGCTCCCTCCTAACTGCGATGTAAGGCACCCACATTCTCGCTCGCCCTCCCTCTCCATGCCTCCTGGGGCCTCCAGGACAGGGCTGCACGGGAACGTGGACAGCGGGCCGACAACTGCTGCCCCAGGAGGGTGAGCAGGGGCAGGAACACCCTTTCGTGTTCCTTATCTCCCCCACCCCCATCTTCGAACCCTCTCTTCCCCGAAAGGCCACCTGCCCCAGAATAGGCTCTTGGGTGCATCACCCCCCGCTGACTCCTTGCGCGAACAGTCCAGGATGAGTTTTTTAGCCTCTGCTCTGTTACTGACTCAAAAGGGAGGCTTACTAAGAATAGATATTTGGAATCAATGGCATAGAATTGAATTCAGAGTCCAGAAATAAGCCCTGTTTATGGCCGATCAATTTTCCACACAGGGGCCAAGACAATACAGTGTGGAAAGAACGGTCTGCAACAAGTGTTTGTACAACTGGGTATCCACGTGCAAAAGAACAACTTTGGCCTGGAGCCCTCGCACTATGTGTGTAGGTTAACTCAAAGTGGGTCATAGACCTAAATGTAAGGGTTAAAACTAAAATTCCTAGGGGAGATTAAATGAAAATGTCTTCATGACCGTAAGTTAGGCGATGATTTTTAGTAGACCCCGAAAGCAAACAGATAAAAATAAGATATGGGCTTTGGTCTGACAAGCTTTTGTGCTTTAAGGGACAGAACCCCGACAACCCTCACGCTGGGAGAAACTGTAAGTCCTATCTAATAAAGGATGTGTATCTAGAATTACAATTCAGTCAAAAAGACAAATACCTTCATTTAAAAGGTTTAAAAAAAAATTAGGGGCCCCTGGCTGACTCAGTGGGAAGCGCATGCGACTCTTGATCTCGGAGTCATGAGTTCCAGCCCCACGTTGGGTGTAGAGATTACTTAAAAATAAAATCTTAGGGGCACCTGGGTGGCTTAGTTAAGCATCCGACTCTTGATTTGGGTGATCTTGGCTCAGGTCATGACCTCGCAGATTCGAGAGTTTGCGCATCAGGCTCTGCGCTGACAGCAAGGAGCCTGCTTGGGATTCCCCCTCTCTCTCTGCGCCTCCCCCACTTGCGCTCTCTATCTCTCAACATAAATAAATTTAAAATAAAATCTTAAAAAATAAAAGGTAAAAAAATACTCCTTAATTTAAAAAACGAAAGGATTTGAAAAGGCATTTCTAGGAAGAAAAACACGAGTAAGCAGTGAGCCCGGGGAATGACACTCGGCATCATTAGGGAACCACGGGTCAACCACAAGGGGATCTGCCACATCAAATCTGCCATGAAAGGCGGTGATTGGGAAGGGACGGTTACAAATGCGAATGGTGCAGCTCCTTCAGAAAGCGGTCTGGTGGTTCCTCAAAATGTTAAACATAGAATTAACCTACGACCCAGCAACTCGGTTTCTACATCTCCAGCCAAGAAAAATGGGAAAAAAAAGAATGTGCTCAAACTCGGGCACAAGTGCGCATCGCGGCACCGTTCATTCCTCCAAGATGGAAACAACCCAGATGTCCGTCAGCTGGTGAATGGACGAACAGAGGGTGGTGCGTCCATACAAAAGGTGCTCTTCCACAGTGAAAGGAACGGAGAACTGACACGGGCTGCAGCACGGATGAACCTCAAGAGCGTTACGCTGAGAAGCCAGACACAAGACCACATATTGGGTGATTTCGTTTGTGTGAAATGTCCAGAATGGGAAAGTCTGTAGAGACCAGAAGTGGATGGGCTAGCCTAGGACTGGCTCTGGATGGGGCTGGGGCAGGATCAAAATGGGAGTGACAGCTAAGGGGTGCAGGTTTTCTTGTGGGGAATGATAACAATGTAAAATTAGACAATAGCGATGGTTGCACAACTGTGAAGTTGCTTTAAAAAAAAAAACCTCATTGAGTTGCATGCTTTAAATTGGTAAACTTTCTGGTATATATCAATAAAATGGGGCAGGGGGCGGGAGACCTAGGGCTTCCCCAGGGAGAAATTCGTCCCTTGCCCAGGCAGAAAAGACCTGAGCTGGCAGGTCATTGGCTGAGCGGAACTGCTGGGGTCTCCTGGTCTTGCGCCGCCTCCAGCCCAGCCAGCTAAAGATGGACTGACCAGGACCTGGGCCATGGAGGGTGTGGGAAATCCCAGGAGCCCTCAGGTACTGGTGGGAAGCAGGATGGATCCACTGTTCTGTTTTTAAGGGACATGCCCTGTATGCTGCTCCCCTTCTTGTGGAATCCCTGGACCCCAGACCTCTGCTGAGTGAGCCTGTGCTTTGTTCAGGGAATTCTCCTCATCTTGAGGTCATGGAACAAGTGTGGGAGAGAGTGGCTATGGGCCAGCTTGGTGTTATAGCGCTAGGGGATAATGCCATCGCCATTTTCAAGATCCTACTCCCCGTCCTGCCCTTCACTGGGACTGCGCCTCTTTCTGCCCCCAGGAACCCTGTGTGGAAGGGACATCGGAGCTCCACTCAGATTCTCAATGACCTGCCTGCTCTCCCAGCTCCCCAGGCATGTCCTGGGTGTGGGCTGTCCCCTGGTGGCGAGATAAGGAAGGACCCATTCCTCCTCACTCGGAAGGTAGGTGGGATCCTGCGGGCTGTGACAGCTAGGCAGAAAGGGATAAGTGACCCTGGAGGTATTCTGGGGTACATAGGCAGAAGGTCAGGCTGGCCAAGAACAAAAGAGGAGACAGATGGAGAGCGGAGAGCCCAGCTCACTTGTTCCACGCACAGTAATTGAAAAATAAAATGTGTCATGGGAAAATGATCAGACAGTACAAAAGGGCTTGTTACAAAAGTCCTCCTCCCGCCCTGAGAGTCCCAGTGCCCCACCCACAGCAACCACTGTTTACATGACCTATTAAAATTTTATTTTGAGAGAAGGAGTACAAGTGCGGGGAGGGGCAGAGAGGGAGAATCCCAAGCAAGTTCTGCACTGTCAGTGCAGAGCCCGATACAGGGCTCGAACCCACAGACTGTGAGATCATGACTTGAGCCGAGATCAAGAGTTGAATGCTTAACCGACTGAGCCACCCAGGCGCCCCTTTCGTTTTTTTAAAGCACAAATGGGAGCTTTCCGGGACACCCAGGGAGGGGTCCCTACGGGCATTGTTTTGCGCTCCTGTCATAACTTAAAGGGAAATTTCACAATGTCCGGAGCGCTTTATGTCCTGCAAATGAAGGAGGAGGATGTCCTCAAATTTCTTGCAACAGGAGCCCGCTTAGGTGGCACCCACCCTGACTTCCGGTACATCTACAAAAGGAAAGGGGACGAATGGTATCTCCATCATAAATCCGAAGAGAACCTGGGAGAGAAACCTCCACTGGCAGCTCATGCCGTTGTTGCCATTGAAAACCCAGCTGGTGTCAGTGTCACATCGTCCAGTAGTCCTGACCAGCGAGCCGTGCTGAAGTGTGCTGCAGGGGCCACCCCTGTTGCTGGCCGCTTCGCTCTGGAACCTTCCCCATCCAGATCCGGGAAGCCTCCCCAGAGCCACCTCATGCTTGGTCTCTACTTCTACAGAGATCGTGAAGACATGGAAAAGCAAGCGCAGGCCGCTGCTGAAAAGGCTGTGACCAAGGAGGACTTTCGGGGTAAACAGACGGCTCAAGCTCCTGAGTTCACAGCTACTCCACCGGAAGTCGCAGACTGGTCTGCAGGCGTGCTGGTGCGCTCTGGGCCCACTCAGCAGTTCCCTGCCGAAGACTGGGGCGCCCAGCCACCACGGAAGACTGGTTTGCGGCTCCCACTGCTCAGGCCACTGAATGGATAGGAACAACCCACAGAGTGGTCTTGAGCTACTGTTCCACAAAGGCAAACAAAAAGAAATAAGGTTGACAGAAAATAAACAGTTGGGTTTGTTTGTTTTAATATCTGTTTTTGAGAGAGATTGTGAGCACGGTTGGGCAGAAAGAGAGAGACACGGAATCCGAAGCAGGCTCCAGGCTCTGAGCTGTCAGCACAGAGCCCAATGTGGCGCTCGAACCCACAAACCATGAGATCCTGACCTGAGCCAACGTCAGATGCTTAACCAACTGAGCCATCAAGCTGCCCTTCAGATTCTAAAAGTTGGGAAAAATAGGGGTGCCTGGGTGGCTCGGTCAGTTTAGCATCAGACTCTTGGTTTGGCTGGGGTCTCACTGTGGGATCGAGCCCCATGTGGGGCTCTGCACTGGCTGTGTGGAGCCTGCTTGGGATTCTCTCTCTCTCCTCCCTCTGCCCCTTCCCCGCTCACACTTGCACACTTTCTCTCTCTCTCTCAAAATAAATAAACATTAAAAAAAAAAGTCGGGGTGCCTGGGTAGCTCAGTCGGTTAAGCATCTGACTTTGGCTCAGGTCATAACCTGACAGTTCCCGGGTTCAAGCCCGGTGTTAGGCTCTGAGCTGACAGCTCAGACCCTGGATCCTGCTTTGGATTCTGTGTCTCCATCTCTCTCTGCCCCTCCCCAACTTGCTCTCTCTCGCTCTCTCAAAAATAACGTAAAAAAATTTTTTTTAAAACAAAACAAAAATGTTGGCGGGGCACCTGGGTGGCTCAGTCAGTTAAGTGTCCAACTTCGGCTCAGATCATGATCTTGCAGTTCATGGGTTAGAGCCCCCACACTGGGCTCTCTGCTGTCAGCACAGAGCCCGTTTCAGATCCTCTGTCCCCCCCCCGCCCCTCCCTCGCTTGCGATCTCTTTCTCAAAAATAGACATTGAAAAAAAGTTTTAAAAATAACAATAAAATAAAACACAAATGGGAGTTTGCTATACCCACTGTAATTAAACTATATATAGAACTATGTATGTATAGTTTGCAGAACATCCTGAATCAACACCACACATTTTCCTCATCTTTTTTTTCTTTCAAGCAAATGCTTGATATTTCATCCAGTCGATGTAGCGTAGTTTCTTCATCCAGCCCCCTACTGTCCTCAAAGAGTTCCCAGCCTGGTGGGGAAGATGAGCAAAGAGACAGTGTGACATGTCCACTATAATCAGTGAGGCTCCTGCCCAGCACCCATGAGCTCAGGCTTTGAATGTGGACGGTGTCCCTCATCTTTGGCCATTGCCAGCAACCCCCGCCAGACCCCACAGAGAGGTGGACCCAGACCCCACAGAGAGGCACGCTGAATCCTGACAATCTACAGCCCAACTCCCCCAACGCTTATGTTCCCTAAGATCTAGAAATGCTGGAGGAGAGTCTGACAAGTCTTATCCAGAGCAAGGAATGTTTGGAGGGAGAATGGGGGGGGGGGGTGTGGGTTCTGGAGGGTAGTGGACAGGGGCCTGGGGGGCTATAGGCTAGGGCCACATGAGGGCACATCTCTCTGGGCTGGTTTTGGAGCTGCTCCCTGGGATAGGGTGAGAACCTCCTGACACTAGGAAGTGACTGGGAGCAGGGCTGCACCTCCTGCAGAGGCTGCTGGCTGAGCTGGGAACAAGGCAGGGGGACTGCAGCTTGTGCCTGTGCCCAGGCAGGTGGCAGAGGAAAAGGGCAAGCTCAGTGGACTCCCATGTTCTCTTCTGGTCCAGACTCTGGATTCTCTCTCTGGGCTGGCAACTCTCCTCTGACCCCTCCCCTTTCTCTAAGCTGCTTCACTCCCGCCTGACAATCTGGAAAAACTTACATCTGCCTCCAAAAGGACCCAGAATCCTCTCAGAAAGTGTGGTCCTCCTAAAGGCCCCATCTCTACCTGCCACCACATAGCCCCACCCAACCCCATCCTGCCCAGGAAGGCAGCCTGAAAAGTTGCATCATTTGGGAACGGTGGCAAGAACGCTAGTCTGGGAGTTAGGAGGTCTGGGTTCTAGTCCTGGACATGCTCTCCTATCAGTTACTGAGCTTGTCCGAGTCACATCCTTTCTCTGGCTTCAGTTTTCCAATATGTAAAATGAAGGTAACTCCTGACCTGTCCTGCTGCAGCTACCCTTTAAGGATCAAATGGAGAGCCCTTAACTCACCCACCAGGCCCTGCCCCACCACAGCCAGACCAGGCTCACATGACCCACTTCTCCTCCAACTTCTGGAATTTTTAGTTAGTTCCTCAAATCTGCCCAGCTTTCTTTACCCTTCCACAGTCTTCCTATATACATGTTCTCTGCCCGAAATTCTCTCTTCTCTTTTCCTAGTCAATTCCAATTTAATTCATATTAAATGTCACTTCCTTTTAGAAGCTTTAGGCTTAATCGCTTCTCAGCCTTTTGGCTAAGATCAAGTGTGGAAGCGTTAGGTCGGGTACCTTTGTATTTCCTCACAGCCTCACAACTGTAATTGAGATCTTCATGTGAGTGTTTGGTTTCTAGGTCTCCCCCAGAGAAGGGTGGCAATGCCTGCTACAAAATAAAACCCCACATAAAAATATCTGTTGTGGACAGTTGCCCGGACGGAAGGACAGTGAATTGCATGCGAAAGCCCTTCAGATACAACGGCTCCTTGGCGCTCGTGAAGGGCAGCGGATCACATCCCGGGCTTTTGATGACAGTGGAATCACGCGCTCCAGCACCACGTGCGGTCGGTCAGAAGACACCCTCCGGGAGCTGGTCCGGGACCCGGAAGCGCGGTCTCTCCCGAGCTTCCTGGTGCACTAACTTCTGTGCCACGTGGCCTGAGGCCCGCAGCTGATTGGACGGCGGGTCGTCCCGCCCCTAGCCTTGAGTCCCAATGGATGCCCGGTGGGGCCGCAGCCAGCCTGAGACCGCCAGACCATGGGGGCCGCTGTGGCTGGGGTCCTGGGCTTCCTGTTCCTGGCCGCCGCGGGGGGCTCGGCCGGGGACGAGGCCCGGGAGGCGGCGGCCGTGCGGGAGCTGCTGGCCCGGCTGCTGGGGCCCGGGCGGGCGGCCGCCTTCTCGGTGTCGGTGGAGCGCGCCCTGGCGGCCGAGTCCGGCCTGGACACCTACCGCCTGAGCGGCGGCGGCGCCGGGGCGCGAGTGCGGGTGGTCGGCTCCACCGGCGTGGCCGCTGCCGCGGGGCTGCACCGCTACCTGCGCGACTTCTGCGGCTGCCACGTGGCCTGGTCGGGCTCTCAGCTACGCCTGCCCGAGCCGCTGCCCGCCGTGCCCGAGGAGCTGACCGAGGCCACGCCCAACAGGTACGGGGCCCGCCCGCCCGCCGGGCTCCACGCCCCCCCCCCCCCCCCGCGGTTGCCGGCACCTGCCTCCCGTCCCGGGGCGCCGCCCCTCGCTGAGTCCCCGCCCCACCCCGCGCTCTCCCGGTCGCTACCGCAGCGACCGAGACTGAACGTAGCGCAGGCCTTAGGGTGGCACAGCTCTGGCTTCAGATCTCAGAGGCTCTGCCTCTCAAAGCCGTGTGTGTCCTTGAGCAAGTCACTTAGCCTCTCAGAGCCTCGGCTGGCTCATCTGAAAAGTGGAAGTAATGACTTCTACCGCGCAGTGTTGGTTGTGAGGATTTGCACGGTGACGGGGGTAGAATTTGTGGTGCATAATTAGTGACCAAAAAACGCTAGTCATTTCCCTCCCCACCTTCTGTTGGAAGATGCACCACAGAGGAATGGTATCCACCCCCTCGCAGCCTCCGTTCTGGAGCTTGTCCCACCGCAGGGAGGTCGTGTGCTCACTCATCTGTCTCCCCTTTAGACTGTGGGGAGAGAGACCCGCCCCCCCCCCCCCCCCCATTCCAGGATAGGGACCGGTGTTGCCATAGAGCACTTAAACACGGTGCAGAAGGGGGCTCTAGAAGGGTCAGCTGTGCTCTCCCAGATACCTGCCTGGCTACAGGTCGGGGGCACGTAGGAAGCTCCCGTACTGATGCCCACAGTCCGAGGCCCCTAATGGGAGGGTCTCAGGACCCTCGCCAAGAAAGTTCTTGGCTTTTTGGGAGGAAGATTCAAGAGCGAGCCGTTTAGAGAAAGGGACAAAGACTTAGGAAGTCTAGAAGTAAGAAAGGTGCTACTTCACAAAGCAGGGACCTCTCCTCCCAGAGGAGGGGTACGACACACACCCCTTTGCTTCTAACGAAGGGATTTATAAGTTTTTTTAAATTAGCTATCCATATAGGGAGAGGCTTCCTCTCACTTTGGCTTTAACCTTTACATTGGCTGGTTAGCTTTTCCATTGTTTCAGGGTTGTGATTGGGTTGTGGATTTACCCATAAGGAGAAGTTTTAAGAATGTCCAGGCTTTGTGGCTTTTACTGCCCGAGGGAGTGGGGTCTTGTGACTCTTTTTATGACCTGCTGACTTTTAGATTAAGGGTCAGCCTAAAACCAAAATGGCTGTACTTTGGTCACCTTGTCACCTGAGTCTCCCTTCCCTCCTGCCTCAGTACCGAGTCTCAACTCCACCTGGGTGGGTCCTGGAGTGAAGCAGGAGAGGGGTTACATTTGGGACCCCTCCCCTCTGGGCTAGATCTGGGGTGGGGGGGTGGGGGACATCCCCACTGCCCCCAGGGACATGCCGCGGCTCATGCCCCTGCCCGCAGGTACCGCTATTACCAGAATGTGTGCACGCACAGCTACTCCTTCGTGTGGTGGGACTGGGCCCGCTGGGAGAAGGAGCTGGACTGGATGGCACTGAATGGCATCAACCTGGCACTGGCCTGGAGCGGCCAGGAGGCCATCTGGCAGCGGGTGCGTGCCCACCACATCCTCCTTCCCCTTGTGTCCCTGCCTCCCCCACAGCACAGCGTCTGGTACCCAGACTAAAGGCTTCAGAAGTGTCCGTGGCGTGCACGGTGGCCCCAGCCCTCTGGAAACAGCCTTCTATTCTGAGCCAAAACACAGAGGAGCGCTCTTTATCCTTATTCGTGGCCCCAGTCACGCAAGAATGAATGACCCTCTTCCCCACAAGAGCCTCTGAACAGGACTCCTGGCTCCTGAGTTCCAGCCGCGTCCTTTCTGAGGTGCAAATCTGGCGGAGACCTGCTGCTGTCACACTCAGGAGCTCCTGTCCCCTTCGGGCTGTCCCCAGCCTGGGCGCTTCTGTGCCTGGGCCCTGAGGGCTCTGGCTGCACTGGGCCCCGTTTCGGCCCCTGTGGAGCTGGCCTCACCCATCACTCTAGCCAGCCTCGTTCCATGAGGCCTTCTAAGGCCCCTTCCCCATTTTGGGGAGAGCCCCTTTGTGCCTCACCTCACCCTGGCGACAAGGCTGACAGATTAGTAAACTCACCTGTTCACAGGTCTGTTTCTCTGGGACTCTGGGCTCCTGCCAAGGGTCACATTTTGTCTTAGTAACTCCAGGGCTCAGCACAGAGAAGAGATGAATGTTTGTGAAATGAATGAATCAATGAATGGAGATGAATGTATCTGTGTGTACTCATGTGTGGGGATCGCCCTCCTCCTCAGGTATACTTGGACTTGGGCCTGACCCAGTCAGAGATCGATGAGTACTTCACTGGCCCTGCCTTCCTGGCCTGGGGGCGCATGGGCAACCTGCACACTTGGGGTGGCCCCCTGCCCCGCTCCTGGCACCTCAAACAGCTTTACCTACAGGTAAAAGGACGGAGAACGAAAGGGGGCAGAATTGGAAAGTGCTAGAGAGTCATGGGCCAAGGAGGGTGGTATTTGGCCAGCCTCAGGGCTCTTAACTGGGCCTTGAGGGGAACTCTGTGTGCCCTGGGGGAGTGAGGACCTACGCCCTCAGGGCCATGCCTACCAGCTCCCCCTCCATTGTCCCCAGCATCGGATCCTGGACCGGATGCGCTCCTTCGGCATGACCCCAGTGTTACCTGCATTTGCAGGACATGTCCCCAAGGCTATCACCAGGTAAGGTTCCTCCCTCCACCCCCTGCTCGGCTCAGAGAGGAAATTTCTCCTTCCCTGCAAGATGTAATTAAAATAAAAACTGAAGTTCTGGATGTAGGCGTGGGCTTGATTCCTGGCTCTGCTACCGACTAGCAACATGAACTTGGACTCAGATTACATGACTGCTCTGTGCCTCCGTTTCCTTACTTGTAAAGTATATGTGGCTCGGCACAGCCTTCGCAAGTGGCACCTCTTATTTAGTGACACTTGGGGTGCGCCAGTCTTCTCTGTCCTTTCTGCTTCTCTGTGCTACCAACTCTTCCCCTGCTGT
The DNA here is from genome assembly GCF_028018385.1 of Neofelis nebulosa. Lineage (NCBI taxonomy): Eukaryota > Metazoa > Chordata > Mammalia > Carnivora > Felidae > Neofelis > Neofelis nebulosa. Next base: position 34,554,304 of record NC_080797.1, on the reverse strand, counting down.
GACCGGAAAATTCCTCAAAGTCCAGCCGAGACCTCCCCTCCTTCAGGTAGCTTTGCTGGGACCCTCAGCATTGGTTACCACCTCCTTCATGCCCATGACAACCTGGTTCCCACGACTGTCACAGGGCTTAGTGCATGCTGCTGGCCTTACTGGCCACCCCTTCACCTCCCGCCTGGGTGGCCAGAACCTCATTCATACAGTCAGAAGACATTTGTCAGACAAGGCTCAGTGCTGGGTCCTGGGGATGCAGCAACAAAGGCGTGTGATGTGCTCTGCCCCTGCTGGGTGACAGGTTGACGGGGGAGACAGGGCAGGGATAAGGGCAGGAATACACATGGGCCCACTTCTCTGTCTGGGCCGCCTCTGCGGGGAAGCCAGGGCTCAGCACTGGGCCAGATCTTGAAAAGCTGAATGTTGCTTGTTTCAGCCCATGGGAGGGGGAGAGACAGCAGAAGCTTTTCCAGATGAGGTGAAACTTAAAGGAATAACCAGCTAGATAAGCAGGGAGGGAGGAGGAAAGGACTCCGGCCACAAGGCACAGCATGTGCAAAGGCACAGAGGCAGGAGAAACTGGGATGGGTTCCAGGAACTGCAGAGAAGCTAGTGAGCTGGCCGCGGATACCACATCAGCCTCCGGTAAATGTCTGGATTGCCCCCTGCCACTAGGGTGTTCCCTCAAGTCAATGTCACCCAGCTGGGCAGCTGGGGACACTTCAACTGCTCCTACTCCTGCTCCTTCCTCCTGGCTCCGGAAGATCCTCTATTCCCTATTATTGGGAGTCTCTTCCTGCGGGAACTGACCAAAGAGTTTGGCACGGACCACATCTACGGGGCCGACACTTTCAACGAGATGCAGCCCCCCTCCTCGGAGCCCTCCTACCTTGCCTCAGCCACAGCCTCTGTCTATCAGGCCATGGTCACAGGTTCGGTGCCAGGGGAGGTGGGAAGGGGAGGCGTGGCACAGCTCGGTGGGGTGGGAAAAGAGACTGGGAACAACACCGTCGCACTGACTCACATCACCTGATGGTCTACCAAGTACTTTTGCACACACACACCATCTCATTTAATCACACTGTGGTGGAGAGGTGAGCTCTGGAGCCAGACAGCCTGCTCCAGCCCTGGCGCTGCCACTTCCTCCCTGCCAGTGCCTCAGTTGCCTCGTCTGTAAAATGAGGCTCCCTCGTAAGTAGAATGATGCCTGGCCCAGAGTAAAGTCACTAAGTGCTGGCCATTGAAAACGTTCTGTTTGGCCTCTGCCTCCGAGCTGAGGTAGGTAACGCGGGCCAGAGGTTAGGGGATGTGTTCAAAGCCGGTGGATGCTCCTCCTGGGGCACAGATGTGAACCCAGTGCTCCTTCCTGCCACTTGCAGGGGTGGGGCAGAGAGGGGCCAGGTCAGGAATGGCCGGGGGGTAGGGGTGGGTGGGCTGTGTCAGCCAGGAAGGGAACCCGTTGGCTCCGGCTTCCTTGAGAGTGAGCGCCTGCTCCAAGCGTGATCCAGGACTGGCGGCATCAGCGTCACCCCAGAGCCTGTCAGGTCTGCAGATTCTCCTGAATCAGAATGACTTGCGCTTGGGCCCAGGAATCCGTTTTAGCCAGTCTTCTGGGAAATTCTGATGCTTCATAAAGCTGGACAACACTGCCCTGGAGCTTCTAGCTGGGAGGAGGAGCTTCCAGATGGGAAGGCTGTGTGGGATGCTGTGCCCCGTGGGCTGGGGGTGACGGGAAGGAGTGTCCCGTGATAGAGTCATTTAACTTCTCTGGACCTGTTTCCTCATCTGTAGAATGGGGTGAATGTTCCCCTGCTCCATCTCCTCTCATCAGCCCTCTTCTCTGTCTCTCCACCCCTGCCCCAACCACAGTGGACCCTGACGCCGTGTGGCTGCTCCAAGGTTGGCTTTTCCAGCACCAGCCCCAGTTCTGGGGGCCTGCCCAGGTGAGTGCTGTGCTGGGGGCCGTACCCCGTGGCCGCCTCTTGGTTCTGGACCTGTTTGCTGAGAGCCAGCCTGTGTACATCCGTACAGCCTCCTTCCAGGGCCAGCCCTTTATTTGGTGCATGCTGCATAACTTTGGGGGCAACCACGGTCTGTTCGGGGCCCTGGAGGCCGTGAACCGAGGTCCTGCCGCTGCCCGCCTCTTCCCCAATTCCACCATGGTAGGTACAGGCATGGCCCCAGAGGGTATTGGCCAGAACGAAGTGGTCTATGCCCTGATGGCGGAGCTGGGCTGGCGGAAGGACCCAGTGGCAGATTTGGAGGCCTGGGTGACTGGTTTTGCGGCCCGTCGGTATGGGGTCTCCCACAGAAATACGGAGGCCGCCTGGAGGCTACTTCTCAGGAGCGTCTACAACTGCTCTGGTGAGGCCTGCAGTGGGCATAATCGCAGCCCCCTGGTCAGGAGGCCGTCCCTGAAGATGACTACCACTGTCTGGTACAATCGATCAGATGTGTTTGAGGCCTGGCGGCTGCTGCTAACAACCACTCCCAGCCTGGCCACTAGCCCCACCTTCCGCTACGACCTGCTGGACGTCACTCGCCAGGCGGCCCAGGAGCTGGTCAGCTTGTACTATGGGGAGGCGAGGACGGCCTACCTGAACAAGGAGCTGGTTCCCCTGCTGAGGGCGGCGGGCATCCTGGTCTACGAGCTTCTGCCCTCGCTGGACAAGGTGCTGGCTAGTGACAGCCGCTTCCTGCTGGGCAGTTGGCTGGAGCAGGCCCGGGCAGCGGCCGTCAGTGAGGCCGAGGCCCATTTCTATGAGCAGAACAGCCGCTACCAGCTGACCCTGTGGGGGCCCGAGGGCAATATCCTGGACTACGCTAACAAGCAGCTGGCGGGGCTGGTGGCTGACTACTATACCCCGCGCTGGCGGCTCTTCATGGAGATGCTGGTGGAGAGCCTGGTCCGAGGCGTTCCCTTCCAACAGCAGCAGTTTGACCAGAATGCCTTCCAGCTGGAGCAGACCTTTGTCCTCAGCACACAAAAGTATCCTAGCCAGCCCCACGGTGACACTGTGGACCTGGCCAAAAAGCTCTTCCTCAGATATTACCCCCGGTTGGTGGCTGGCTCCTTGTGACCGATTAACCACCCTCTGGGCGGCGTTCTTCCCGAATTCCGGGCCTGGCCAGGTTCCCAGGGCCTGGAGCTAGACAAGCATCACAGGAGGGCCCCAGGCCTGGGCAGAGGAACTCAAGGCCCGCTGGGGGACCAAGCCTGGCAACTGCAGAGGGAGGTGAGCTGCTCTCCTCCCCCACTCCAAATTTGGGATCAAAGTACTGTTTTAATACGACTTAATAAACTGGTGAATCGCCTGGGCCTATCTGTCCAAACGTCACTACTGAGATGGCTGGGAGGACTCCCGGCTACAGCATGGACACTGGTGTGGATGCCATTTCCCTCTGCCCCCTTGCCTCAGCCTCCCTGTACATAATACTGACACCTGACCTTGGAACTGATAATGCCCTCCCCAAAATGTATACTTTCACACCCTCAGCAGCAAACTTTGGAACCTATCGTTGTCCCTATGGGACAGAGGCACACACAGGGGAAGGGTGCCCAGGGCACTCAGTGCCCACAGGCAAGCCCACATCTGCTTGCAAACTTTGCCCTCCCTCTGGCCAGTAGCTGAAGAAGGGGTATGCCCAGGAGTGGCCTCAGCTCTGCTTTGACCAAGATAAAGGGTGGGGAGAGCAGGCCCCAGACTGGCGGGAGGGCTCAGCCTTGAGATTATGCTGGAGACACAACAAGGGGTGGGCATGCCCTAGGCGGGTCAGAGCAGGGCCTCTCGAGCTCAGAGACCCAAGCCTTGCATTCCCGGCGCCCCTCCGAGCTCCTCTCCCCATGGACCGCACTGTGGTGCTCATCACGGGCTGCTCCTCCGGCATCGGCCTGCACCTGGCTCTGCGTCTGGCATCCGACCCCTCCCGGAGATTCAAAGGTATATGAGGGGCTGGGACAGAGAGAAAGGAGCAGTCGCTAGCCCAAGGAGACCCAGGTAGGGGTAAGCAGGGAATTCAGATCCTTGTCTTCTCCCTGAACCTCCAGTGTATGCCACGCTGCGGGACCTGAGGGCGCAGGGCCCGCTGCGGGAGGCGGCCCAGTCCCGAGGGTGCCCTCCTGGCTCCCTGGAGATGTTGCAGCTGGACGTGAGGGACGCAGATTCCGTGGCCGCTGCCCGGGCACGCGTGACCGAGGGCCGCGTGGATGTGCTGGGTGAGCCTTCCCCACCCTATGTCCAAACCAAAATGTCCTGAGGCCCCAGGAACACAAGGGGACCGGCTGGGTCTGAGGAAGGCGAGGCAGGTGGGGTTTCGGCGTCTCTTCCCGCAGTGTGTAATGCGGGCCGGGGCCTGCTCGGGCCGCTGGAGGTGCAGGAGGCTGGCGCCGTCGGGTCTGTGCTGGACGTGAACGTGGCAGGGACGGTGCGGACACTGCAGGCCTTCCTGCCGGACATGAAGCGCCGCCGCTCGGGACGCGTATTGGTGACGGGGAGCATGGGTGGCTTGATGGGTGCGTGGAATGGGGCAGGGCCAGCGGGAGGGGTGGGGCCTGGTGACAGTGCCAGGGGCTACAGTGGGCTCCGGGCGCCTCCAAAAGCTTCATCTCCCCTGGAAGGGCTGCCATTCAACGCCGTTTACTGCGCCAGCAAGTTTGCGATCGAAGGTCTATGCGAGAGTTTGGCGGTTCTGCTGCCGCCCTTCGGGGTCCAGTGAGTCACCGCCCCACCCCCAGAGCCCTCTGAATCCTGATTTTGGGAACCCCAGGACCCTGACCTGTTGGAGCCACTCTCACGCTGGTCCCTCTCCACTGCGGCTCACATTTGTTGTGTGCCAGGCGCAGTACTGGGCACTTGGCACTCGTTATCTCACTTCTGCCACCCAGCTGGGAAACGGAGGCCCAAAGAGGTTAGGTGACTGGCCCAAGGTCACACAGCTGAAGGGAGCCTGCCAGGTTAGAATTCTGACACACGTCTCCCTCACACTCCGGGGGGCCTTTCCCGCTGTAAGCCGCTTTTCAAACGCTCCCGAGGCCCACGCGCAGACCCCTTCCCGCCCGCCCCGCCCGCCTAGTCCGGCTGCTTACTGCGCCCCCGCCCACCCGCCGCTCAATGCCCGCAGCGTGAGCCTCATCGAGTGCGGCCCGGTGCGCACCGCCTTCCAGGAGAAGCTGGAGGGCGGCCCGGGCGGAGCGCTGGACGGCGCGGACGCCGAGACCCGCGACCTCTTCTCCCGCTACCAGCGCCATTTGGAGCGGATCTTCCACGAGGCGGCGCAGGACCCGGAGGAGGTGACCGAGGTAGGCGCCGGGCGCGGCCCTGGGAGCACGGACGGCGCGTGGGGGTTGGCGGCCAGCCCCGGCCAAGCGCCTCCTCCCGCCGCCCCAGGTCTTCCTCGCCGCGCTGCGCTCCCCGCGCCCCGCGCTGCGCTACTTCAGCACGGAGCGCTTCCTGCCCCTGGTGCGCATGCGTCTCACCGACCCCAGCGGCCGCAGCTACGTCGCCGCCATGCACCGCGCGGTGTTCTCCGAAGAGCCCGCCGACGAGTCCGCTGCCGACCTGGGCGGCCCCGCGCTCGGCTCTCCTCCCGCCGCCCTGCAATAAAGGCTTGGCCCGCCGCTGTCTGCCGCGCCCTCCTTTGCGACCCCAGGGGCGCGCGGTTCTGGTGGGTGGAGGGGGACGTGTGCGACAGGCGGCGCGTGCAGCGAGTGGGTGATCTGGAAGGACCGTGGCTAGCCCGGGTTATACCAACGCGGAAAGCGAGGCCCAGAAAGAGGAAGGAGCTAGCCCACCGAGGGGCAAGGTCGAGAATGATTCCTGGATTCCCGCAGGGTGTCTGCAGCAAGAGTGAGGCAGACCTGGGAAGGAGGAGAGTCCGTTTGTGATTTGGCCCCCACTAGTCAGGAGACTTCAGGCAAGGGCCTTATCCTGAGTCTGTTCTCTTAACTGTAAAATGGGTATAAGACCTATGTCATGGGTTGTATGAAGGGTTGAGATAATTCCTGGAAGTGCTGGGAAGGAGGTTTTAATAGCAGGCACCGCTATTACCGCTACTCTTAGTGGTGTTACTATTATGTGTTCGTGTGCAGAAGCCCGATGTGTAGAGAAGAAACAGGCCAAGTGAGTTATAAGGCTACAGCTCCACACATCCTCTTCCGTGTCCCCTGCCCTAGACAGAACTCAGCTGGCGGGATCACCACCAGCCCAGAAGCTGCCACTCACCAGGAGGTTCAGCTAAGGATCCAGGGCAGGCGGGCCTGCCCAATGGGCTATCCTCTTTCCTGAAGCCAGGGGCAGAAGCCAGAGAAAGGGCTTGCAGGGTTGTGGGGTCAATTTCCTGCTAACTTCCTGAGAAGTAGTGTGCTGAAGAAGGGGTGAACAGGGAGGGTACTAGATGAGGAGGGTGCGGGTAGAGGACAGGGGTAGGGGTGCCTAAGAGATGGGGGAGAGGGAGGGAAATGACTACTTGGAATGGGCAGGGCCATGGCTACAGAGATCTTGGGAAGCCAGAATAGAGGGGAAACTGCTGGGGGGTTGTTTGGAACCTGGGGGGAGGGGAAGGAGGTACAGCATCTGAACCTTCCACTACCTCCGGGTAGCCAAACACTCTGGGCGTTGGACTGCTGGCTACTCCTGGGACAGGGTGCCTCAGCCAGCTCATCCCTGCTGTCTCCCTGCCCTGATGGCCCATATGGTTCTGCTGTCCCTTCAGGATCCAGAAAGGCCACCAGAAGGGGAGAGAGCCAAGATGGCATGAATCTCTGAGACCTGCTCTCAGAGCCCAGCTCTTGTCCCCCAGTCTGTTCCTTTGCACCCCAGTGTGTGTGTGTGTGTGTGTGTGTGTGTGTGTGTGTGTGTGTGTATGCATACACTCACAAGGTCGCACCCTGGGGTGGGGATGCAATGATGAGAAAGGCAAAGTGTGACCCCTCCATGAATTTACATTCATAATGTTTTTAAAGATTTTATTTTTTTAATTAAATTTAATTTTTTTAATGTTTATTTTGAGAGAGAGTGAGCGAGCCTGTGAGTAAGGGAGGGGCAGAGAGAGAGAATCTCAAGCAGGCTCCTTGCTATCAGCACAGAGCCCGACTTGGAGATCGGGGCTTGATCTCAGGAACCGTGAGATCACGACCTGAGCCGAAATAGAGAGTCAGACGCTTAACCAACTGAGCCACCCAGGTGCCCCTAAGATTTTATTTTTAAGTAATCTCTGTACCCAACGTGGGGCTCGAACCCTCAACCTCAAGATCAGGAATCACACGCTCCACCAACCGAGCCAGCCAGGTGTCTCAATTACATTCATACTTTTTTTTTTTTTTTTAATGTTTATTTATTTTTGAGGGGGAGAGAGAGTGAGAGGAAGACACAGAATCCGAAGCAGGCTCCAGGCTCTGAGCTGTCAGCACAGAGCCCGATGTGGGGCTCGAGCTCACAGACCACTAGATCATGACCTAAGCCAAAGTCAGACGCCTACCTGACTGAGCCACCCAGTCGCCCCACGTTCATACTCTTAATAGTCTCCTGCAGTCCCATGACTTCGAGGACTGTTTATGCACCCATGAGCCTCACCAAAGTCTCCAATATCTCCAACTGCATTGCTTCCCCAAATTCCAGACACACATCAACTTCCTACTCAACAGCTCCACTTGATCCCTAATAAACTTAATGTGTCCAAACGCAAGTTCTGATTTCCAGATCTCCCACTGCTCCTGCCCCAGTCTTCCCCACTTCAGTACCCGACAACTCCACTCTTCCTTCTTGCCCATCCCTCAACCAACGCATCAGCAAATACCTTCAGTCTATAAAAGATTGGAAGGTATTTTGGAATACTCTGGAAATCACTCCGGTCTATGCACTCTGGTCTACCATCACCGCACCTGGATTATTGCAGTGGTTTCCTAACTGGTTGCCTTGATGCGACCCACGCCCACCAAATAAAATTTCCACAGAACAGCCAGAATGATCTTTTTTTTTTTTTTTTTTTTTTTTTTAAGGTTTATTTATTTTTGAGATAGAGAGAGACAGAGCATGAACGGGGGAGGGTCAGAGAGAGGGAGACACAGAATCGGAAACAGGCTCCAGGCTCTGAGCTGTCAGCACAGAGCCCGATGCGGGGCTCGAACCCACCGACCGCGAGATCGTGACCTGAGCCGAAGTAGGACGCTTAACTGACTGAGCCACCCAGGCGCCCCCAGAATGATCTTTTAAAAATGAAAGTTATTCCATGTCTGTGCTTAAAACACCTCCTGTGGCTTTCTAAGTAAAATCAGAGGCTTTTCTCCAAGACCTCCAACACATTCTTTGATCTGGCCCCCACTTCCTTTCTGACCCTATCTTTCATCACTTACCATTATCTGATTCAGCCCTACTGGCTTTCTGCCCCAGGGCCTTTGAACTGGCTATTTCTTCTATCTGGTACAGTTTCCCTAATCTCTGATTCTTCTCTTCCTTCACGTGTTTCCCCGGACGACCTTATCTAAAGTAGCATTCCCTAGCCCCACCCCCACCCCCCCCCACCCCCGCCAGTTATAGTTCCCTTACCCTGTTTCATTTTTCTTCATAGCGCTTATCACCACTAATGTGTCAGAGATTTATTTATTGACCTGCTGACTTTATTGTTACACATTTATCTATAACTTTCACCACCCTATCCCAAAACACATAAGAACTTAAGCTCCAGGGCAGCTCGTTGGTTTGTTTTGTTCACTGGTTGATCCCTTATACCTAGAACCATTCCTGATCATGGGAGGCACTAAATCCACATTTACTGAATAAAAGTGACTGTTGGTTCACAACCTACAAGTTCCCTGGGTGAAATCTGAAACTGGCTCCCGTACACAGAGGCCAAGGAGAGACCAAAGAAAGAGGCAGAGCACTCCAGATTGGAAGGTGGGGGTTTTAATTAGCAAGGGAACTGACATATGAGACTTGTCCTGGGCGACTACAAGACAAGTGGGTCTCTGCACTTGCCCACCGGAATCTTAATAGTTTACGTAGAGGCCTTAAATAGGTTCCGCCACATATACCATCCAGATGGTCTCGACGACACATTGCTCTCTCAAAGCTACTGCTGTGGGAATAGTGTATACTAAGGACAGCCTTCAATTGCCCAGGGCCAGCTTGAGAGTCAGCTGGCACTCACATCTCCAACAGTGACTCTGTGAGATTGCGCCCAGATGTTTCAGGACATTTCCTGAGAGGCTGCAGTTTGCTTCTTCATGTGGGGTCCTCTCTTTAAAATCCAACCTAAGTTGTCTCCTGTCTGAAGCTGGCTTCAACGCCTTTGTGGCTCTATAACTCTTCCAATCCTTGACTCCAGGGGCAGATCCAGGCTCTGTGGGGCCAGAGGCTTATACACCTTTGGGACGTCTCTATTGATTTTATTTTCTTTTTTAAGATTTTATTTTTAAGTAATCTCTACACCCAACGTGGGGATTCTAACTTACAACCCTCAGATCAAGGGTCGCATGCTCCACCAGTTAAGCCAGCCAGGCGCCCCTTGGGACACCTCTTTAAGAATACAAAAAAGGGGGGACCTGGGTGGCTCAGTCAGTTAAGTGTCGGAATCTTGATTTCGGCTTAGGTCATGATCTCATGGTACCTGGGTTCGAGCCCACATGTGGGGCTTCGAGCTGACAGCTCAGAGCCTGCCTCGAATTCTCTCTCTCTCCCTCTCCCTCGCTGGTGCTCTCTCGCGCTTTCAAAAAAAAAAATAATAATAAATAAGTAAACTTAAAGAATTTTAAAAACTCCACATAACTATGAAAATGAGCATTTGCTTAGTTTGGGGAAATAAACCACAGCACGATACTGGAATCTTGGGAGATTGGTTTCCCTCCCTCTTGAGATCTCTGTGAACAATTTACTTGAAATATTTCCTGATGGCAACCTGGTTTCCTCTCTGCACGGAGACTACCGACTGCAGCCTTTCCAGCCCTATTGGCTTCACAGTAAACCCTTGACACTAGGTCTCCCTCCTTCCTCCCCTTCTCTCCTGTCTGAAGACCATTCTCTGGCAACTCTACCCAGCTGCCATGCAGAACTCTCCTCCTCCTCCTCCCTCCCTCAAACTGGTTCTGAGTGGTGTGGAGAGCATCCCACGGAGCCATAAGACCAAGCCTCTGTCATTACTTCCTCGTATGTCCTTGGAACATAGAGGGCCTCAGTTTCCCCAACTGTGAAATGGGGACTTGGACAGAGTTGTCCTGTGGCTTCCCACAAGAGTATCCTTGGAGTGGATGGGCACCAGGAGGGTTCCAGGGACTCTGAGTCCTGGGGCTCCCACCTCCGTCCCTGTAATTTATTTCTTTTAATGTTTATATTTATTTCGAGAGAGAGAGAGAGACAGAGTGCGAGTGGGGAAAGGACAGAGAGAGAGAGGGAGAAAGAGAATCCCAAGCAGGCTCCATCCACACTGTCAGCACGGATCCAGATGCGGGGCTTGAACTCACAAACGGTGAGATCATGACCTGAGCCAAAATCAAGAATCCCATGCTCAACCGACTGAGCCACCCAGGTGCTATGTCCTATAACTTACTAAGAGGAAACTCAGGTGTGTGTTCTGCCTTCGCCGCTATCTCCTGGGTAACCAGGCTGAAGCCATTCTCTGCTGTCGGGGTCAAAAGGGCATCCGTGAAATCGGCTTTCAGGTCCGCCTCGCCCTCCACCAACTGAACTGGGAATGGTTGAGATCTGGAAATAAATAGCTTCACCTGCTCCCCCAGCCTCCGAGCTCCGCCCCACCTCCTCAGCAGGACCCGCCCTACTCCTTACAAAATCTCGCGAGGTTCCAGAACCCGGTAAAGACTTTGGCCTTTCTGCCGTTCCGTAGCTCGGGGCCGCAGGCGTTGAACTACTGTTTCCGGGTCGCAGCCAGGTAAGGCTCCGCGGCGGCCCTAGCGGAACCTAAGCCCAGAGGTCTCAGTAAGTAGAAGACCGCTCAGAGCCTGAGTGTTTCCCTCTAGTATCCTCCTTTGATTCCTTTAAGACCCTGGTACAGCCTGGCAGCAGGGCCCAGGATTTCTGGATTCCCAACCCTATGACTCAGGGGCTTTTGTCCAGTTTCCCTGCTCAGGATTTGGATTCAGTTCAGCAGCTTCACCGCTCCGTCTGAGAGATGTGGAAACCGGGGCTTAGCGCATAGCCCCGAGGCCCCGTGCCCTCCCCCGGGTTCCTCTGGATCAGCACTGAGACCCCGTCCCTGCGCCAGGTCCCCTCTCCTGGGCCCACGGCCCCGGACTGCCTTCGGCCTCAGCCACATAACCCCTCGGTCACCCACGCCTCGTCTTCCTGGCTGTCCGCAGGCCTGGGCAGCATGGCCGTATTCCGGTCGGGCCTCCTGGTGCTGACGACGCCGCTCGCCTCCCTGGCCCCACGCCTGGCCCCCATCCTGACCTCGGCGGCCCGGCTGGTGAATCACACGCTCTACGTACACCTGCAGCCGGGCATGAGCCTGGGGGGCCCGGCCCAGCCCCAGTCCAGCCTCGTGCAGGCCACGTTTGAGGTCCTGGATTTCATCACGCACCTCTACGCTGGCGCCGATGTCCACAGGCACCTGGATGTCAGAGTTCTGCTGACCAATATAGGAGCCAAGAGCGCCTTTCTCCCTCCCCTTCCCAGCTCAGTCCAGAACCTGGCCCACCCACCGGAAGTGGTGCTGACTGACTTCCAGACCCTGGATGGGAGCCAGTACAACCCGGTCAAACAACAGCTAGAGCGTTATGCCACCAGCTGCTACAGTTGTTGTCCCCAGCTGGCTTCGGTGCTGCTATACCCCGATTATGGGCCCGGAGAGCTGTCTGTGGAGTCCCTGGATGTCCCCTTACCCTCCACCATCAGGCCAGCCTCTCCCGTGGCCAGGTCTCCAAAGCAGCCAGTGCGTGGCTACCACCGTGGGGCTGTGGGTGGCACGTTTGACCGCCTGCACAATGCCCACAAGGTGTTGCTCAGTGTCGCGTGCATCCTGGCCCAGGAGCAGCTTGTGGTGGGAGTAGCGGACAAAGACCTGTTGAAGAGTGAGTGAGAGATACTCTGGAGTAGAGCAGGGGAGGACCCTCAAAACCCCTTAACCTTGCCCCCAGTGCCAAGACTGAGGAAGGGGGTGGGCATCCTTTACTTCCCACCCCTCCCGTATGTAACAGCACCTGGCACCCAGTGGGTGTTAAGGAAACTATGTTAAACGAACAAGTGCAGCTTTCTCTGTGTGTGATCTACTCACCACTCAAATCAGAATTTCCCCAAATGTGGAACTAAGGAAATCTGTACTTTTGAGAAGTTCTCCAGGTCACGAACCCTAAAGATTGAGACCCTGGGAGTAAATAGATGAGTGGGTTGTGGGTTGTAGGTAGTGTGTTAGAGCTACAGCAAGAGGGGACTCGTGGTTGGGGTGGTTCTTGGAATTCTCCATCTGACTCTGATGCTCCCTGGCACTGCTCGTTCTCTGGACACATGCCAGCCCCTGCCATGACTGTCGTGCTTGCTGGCTGCCCCCTCTTCACTGCTCCCCTGACATACAGCACTTCCCAGCTTAGCCCTTTCTTCCTGCCACCCATCCCCCTCTGGAGATTGGATGCTTAGGGATAGTCTTCCCCAAACTTGACTATACCTTTCCTCCCCAGTAAAAAGATCTCACTGGGCTCCTTCCCCAGGCAAATTGCTCCCTGAGCTGCTCCAACCCTACACAGAACGCGTGGAACATCTGAGTGAGTTCCTGGTGGACGTCAAGCCCTCCTTGACTTTTGATATCACCCCCCTGCTGGATCCCTATGGGCCCGCTGGCTCTAACCCCTCCTTGGAGTTCCTGGTGGTCAGCGAGGAGACCTATCGTGGGGGGATGGCCGTCAACCGCTTCCGTCTTGAGAATGTAACCCCTGAGGGAGACTGGCAGAGGGAGTGGATGGGGCTGGGGAAGGCCACGTAGGGGGCTGTTGGAAGTACCGTGACCCTAGAGGAGGGAAGAGAGGACTTGGGGTGGTGAGGAAGAGGCGAGAAGGAACTGTTTCCCAGCTTCCCCTTGGAGGCAGGCTCTACCTCTGGGGAGGATAAGGGGGCAGCTCAGATGTCATTGTCCTCCTGCCCCTCGTTCCCTCTCCTCACCCCTCCTCTTTAACCTCAGGGTCTGGAGGAGCTTGCCTTGTACCAGATCCAGCTGCTGAAGGACCCAAACCATACAGACAATGAAGAGGACAAAGTCAGTTCCTCCACCTTCCGCCAACGAATGCTGGGAAAGCTGCTTCGGCCTCCATATGTATGCCTGTCCTCTCTCTCCTCTGCTTGGGTGGGCTGGAAATGCTGGAGAGTAGACTGAAGATTTCAGTCTCAAGCATGAGTCTGAAGACCCTAGTAACTGGGGTTCCCTCTCCTCTACCTCCAGAAGAGGCCCGAACTCCCCGCACAGCTCTACGTGATTGGACTGACGGGCATCAGTGGCTCTGGGAAGAGCTCAGTAGCTCAGCGGCTTAAGGGCCTGGGGGCGTTTGTCATCGACAGTGACCACCTGGGCCATCGGGCCTACGCCCCAGGGGGTCCTGCCTACCAGCCTGTTGTGGAAGCCTTTGGAGCAGGTAATGCCTGGGGAGGGCTAGAAGTGGCCTGAAAAGTGAGGGGATGGCCTGGCCTCCTTGCCCAGTCCTGTGTCTCTCGTCCAGATATTCTCCATAAAGATGGCATTATCAACAGGAAGGTCCTAGGCAGCCGGGTGTTTGGGAACAAGGTAAGCACGCTTCTCTCCAAGGACTCCTCAGCTGCTACTAGAACCAGAGGTTGGGACCGAATGGACCTTTCTGGTCTGGTTCAGAGTGCGTTTCCACTCATCTGTTCCCCACCACCTCCTCTCGGGCTGGCTCCGTGTCCAAGGGAAGGTAAATCGCCTGCTTCCTCTGTTCCCCCTCCTCAGAAGCAGCTGAAGATACTCACGGATATTGTGTGGCCAATTATCGCAAAACTGGCTCGAGAGGAGATGAACCAGGCTGTGGCTGAGGGTGAGTTGGAGAGTTGATGGGAGCAGCCAAGGGGGACATTAAGCAGATTCTCCTCCTAGGAGCTTCCTCACCCCAAGCCAGACCCTCCACTTCCTTGGGACTAGGCTTCACCGGCTCTCTGGTGGCAAGTGGCAGTGTGCTGCTGGCAGTGACTGGGGTCTCCCCGCAGGAAAACGTGTGTGCGTGATTGATGCCGCCCTGCTGCTTGAAGCCGGCTGGCAGAACATGGTGCATGAGGTGTGGACCGTTGTCATCCCTGAGACTGAGGTATCTGGGCCCGTCTCTCACCCCATCCCCACTGCACACCGCAGCCCGCTCTGAGCCAGTGGGCTGACCGATGCCTTCTCCGTGCCCAGGCTATACGACGCATTGTGGAGAGGGATGGCCTGAGTGAAGCTGCAGCTCAGAGCCGGTTGCAGAGCCAGATGAGTGGGCAACAGCTCGTGGACCAGAGCCACGTGGTGCTGAGCACTTTATGGGAACCGCATGTTACTCAATGCCAGGTTGGTGCCCCGGAAAGGGCTGGGTTGTAGGGAAGGAGTCTCCAGTGGGTGCCTGCCTGACTCTCTTCTCTTCCTCCTGACACTCTGTCCTGCTCAAAGGTGGAGAAAGCTTGGGCTCTCTTGCAGAAGCGCATCTCCCAGACGCCGTAAGGCCCATGGCTGACAATGTGTTCTCTGTGGGGCCACAGTGGCCCTGGAGCTGCCTAGAGATTCAGCGGTGAGGAGGAGTGGGGGCCTGGGTGCTCGTCCTAGCTTGGGCCTAGAGACTCTGAACCAGACTGGGAAGGGCAAGGCTGGGCCTGGTGGACACAGGAAGTCTACCCAGCTTGCTGGTGTTTGGCCATCGCTGAGGATGCGACTCAGAGGGGAGCAGGCCCCTCTGGCATTTTGTGCCTACTCTTGCCCACAGTGTCTGTGAAACCTTCGGCCCACTGTGGCCAGGGCAAACACTGGAACTTGTACCAATTAAAGGTGAATGTTGCCAGGTGCTGCCTGTATGTCTGCGTCCTGCCCCAATGCCTCTAGGTATCTTTCTTTGGAAGCCTTGAGCTGGAAGCCTGGAGTGCAGTGGTTCTGAGCATAGCTTTTGCAGCTAGCCAGATTGAGGTCAGCCTTGGTCCCATCGCTGACTACCTGTCTGCTTTGGGAGAAGCTACAGACTTTCTAGGTTCCTCGGTTTCTGTATCTGTGAAGCGGCTTAACTGGGCTAACGGGCGCTTTGAAAGCGTTTCTTCCACTGGTCTCCTGCCAGGTACCAGGCTACGTGTTGGAGGACCGGCCTTCCACGAGCCAGGCGGGGCCTCTGGCCTCACGGACCTGACAGCCGTGCTGGGCCGGCAGGGTGGGGTTGGACACAAGTCCCTGGAAGCCGCGGGTCCAGCACAGCGCGTGCACACAACTCTCGGAAATACTTCTCGGACGAGCCTTTTGAGGGGACTCCATTTTACAGAATGTGCGTCATGTCGCGGTGTGGGCGAGTGAGGGGAAGGACAACGTCTGTGTCAGCCCCGACGCCAGTCTCCGAGGCTCCTGACCCTCGGTTTCAGAGTTTTCCGGGTGCGCATGCGCGGGCCGTGCCCCGCCCTCCGCCTCTCGTTCGTGGGTTGGTGGGTTTGGGTCACGTGGAAGTGCCTCGCCTCTTCCTCGCGGCAGGGGGCCCGCCCGCTGGCTGGTTTCCGGTTCGGTGGGTCGGAGATGACGGAGCCGGTCGCCTCTCCGGACGACCCCTGGGTCAAGGCAAGCCCCGCGGGCGCGCACGCCGGCGAGGGGAGGGCGGGTCGGGCTCATGCACGTGGGGGGTCCCGAAGACTAGGGGATTCCCTGCAGTTCCCAAAGGTCCCCCCGCCCTCCGGGCCCCGGGGCTGCAGAGAAGACAGCCCTCACCCTGCGCGTGCCAAGGTGGGGAGACAAGTGAGGCGTGTGTGCACGAATGTGAGGGGACCGGGCTTGCGGGGGGGGGGGGACGGTGGAGGAGGGAGGGGGTGGGGGCGGAGGGGCGGTGCTCCTATGGCCTATCTGCTTACTGCTATCGGGGCAATCCTGCAAACCCCTGCGCACCGCAGGTGCGCGCGTGTGTGTATAAGTGAACGCACGCGCGTGCATTCTGCAATTGCCTGCGCTCTCGGGGTGGGGGGGGGGGGGGTTGGGGCGGGTAGAGGTGTGTGTGGTAGGGGTGTGTGGTGTGTGTACGAGTGCGCACGCGCTCAGAGTGAGAGGAGGTGCCCAGCCCCGGGCGGAGGTCTGATGAGCTCCTTTGCTTGGTGTCACAGGTGGAGTATGCCTACAGTGACAACAGCCTGGACCCCGGTGAGTACCTCTCCCACAGTCTCTAGCTCCCTGGTGACACTCCTGCCACAGTCCTGTGGATTCCCGTGGTCTTGCCAGCCACACCTGAGCACAGTCCACTGTCCCTGAGCGGAGTTCCTGCCCTGAGACAATGAGGGAGGAGCTGCATAAGGGGCAGGAAGCATAAGGGTATAATTCCTGCTGCTCTGAAACAAGGAAATGATGAAAATAGTGGGAGCTAGCCATTCTGTCACCCTCGTTGTGCCTAGATGCCACTTCGTGAACCGGTGGTATCATTGCAGGCCCCTGGAGCAGTGGAGACACCAGAGACAGGAGCACTGTGGTGGGGCACAGCAGGAAGTGGATGACCCAATATGGGTAGCTTTTGGGTTGAAAGGGAGAGGTCAGCATTTAAGGATCAGGAAGCCATTGTACACACAGGTGTCTGAAGGTCTAACAGTGTCCTCCTGTCCTACCCCCTAGTGATTGGGACCTCTCTTTTACAGGGCTTTTTGTAGAAAGTACCCGAAAGGGGAGTGTAGTGTCCAGAGCTAATAGCATCGGTTCCACCAGTGCCTCTTCTGTCCCCAATACAGGTAGGCAGCAACATGCCCCCACCTGGGGGGGCTCAGATATACCATCATTTTAGTATATTTCCTAGACAGGAAGCTCCAGTCATCCACACGGGGGTGCTGGAGGCCTAGCGTTAGACACAGGGTCTCACCATCTTTCACCTCATCTAGAATATTAGACGGTTCTGTCCGTTTGCTGTCTCTGAGCACCAGTTTTTTCTTCCCCACTGGGGCAAGGTGGGTTAGCTGGGCCCACTGGGCTTCAAAATGACCTCCTCCTGCCCCCAACTTTGAGCGTAGATGACGAGGACAGTGATTACCACCAGGAGTCCTACAAGGAGTCCTACAAGGACCGGCGGCGGCGAGCACATACTCAGGCTGAGCAGAAGAGGAGAGACGCCATCAAGGTGACTGGGGAGGCCTGTACCTCAGCCAATGCAGGAGGCCCCTGTGTATTTCAGATCTACCCTGCCCTCATCAGTCCCCAGCATCCTTGGTGGCAGCTGCTCTAGTCCCTGGATATGAACACCTCCTTTTTTCTAGTCCCCTACCCCTTTGAGTTTGTGAGCATGGAACTTTGGTTCACAGAAAGTTTTGTACCAGTTTGCCTGAATCCCTTGGAGTTAAGGAACCCTTGTTTTCCCTCCTGTCTCCACAGAGAGGCTATGATGACCTCCAGACCATCGTCCCCACCTGCCAGCAGCAGGACTTCTCCATTGGCTCCCAAAAGCTCAGCAAAGCCATCGTTCTACAGAAGAGTATGGCCAGGGAGAGCACTGGGAGTGGTTGGGGCCAGTGGTGCTGTGAGGAGGCCAGAGACTTACACTCACTTTCGGCCTGGCCCCGGTGGGGTGATTATAATGAGAGAGTTGGGGAAAGGGAGGAAGGGGAAACAAAGTAAACCATGTCCTTCTGGCTGAGACATCCTCTGTGCCCACCCTCACTGCAGCTATTGACTACATCCAGTTTTTGCACAAGGAGAAGAAAAAGCAGGAGGAGGAGGTGTCCATGCTACGCAAGGACGTCACGGCCCTAAAGATCATGAAAGTGTAAGGGGGGGATGCTGAGCTCGGGGAGCCAGGGCTTCTGAGGGGACTCTGAAGCTGACTTCAGTTCATACCTTTCTCTTGTTCAAAGGCCACATCAGATAATACAGAACAGATAATCTTCTCATTCCTGTAGGTGGCCACTTAGGGGCAGGACTCTGCACCCCAACAGTCCCTGATACCTAGCAGATACTCAAAGTGCCTGTGGGATTAACGAGGGGTAGAGAGAGGGGTCACCCATTTCTGTCCCAGCAGCTCTCCGGGAACCCCTTCCTGGGGCCGGGGGAGTACATACGGTGACCTGAGCTGTTATAGCACCTTAGCCCTGTTCTACTCGCTTTCAGCAACTATGAGCAGATTGTGAAGGCACACCAGGACAACCCCCATGAGGGAGAAGACCAGGTCTCTGACCAAGTCAAGTTCAATGTGTTTCAAGGCATCATGGACTCACTGTTCCAGTCCTTCAATGCCTCTATCTCCGTGGCCAGTTTCCAGGAGCTGTCAGCCTGTGTCTTCAGCTGGATTGAGGAGCACTGTAAGCCTCAGGTATGGGGCAGCAGTGGTCAAGGGGTGCAGATTTTCTATCTTCCTTCAGGCCAAGTGACCCAAGTCCGTCCTAATTTGTTCAGAGAGGGAAGGTGGCAACTTTTAGGTTTCTGGAGGCTCTCTTCTTTGCTTCCTGGCCCACATTTTCCTGTTAAGGTTTCATTTGGCAAGAATGATGTGGGCACTTAACTCAGGCAAGGCCTCGCTCTGGCCTTTGTTAGCTTGTGTTATGGCTGCCTAGTATGTAAGCCCTCATCACTCATAGCAGAATCACGTGGAATTTCTAGAAACATTCCTGGCTCCCACCCCCAGGCCCACTAGTTTTCCCTGGGGTTTGTGATTAGTTGTAATGGAGCCGTGTGTTAATGGTATTGCATGGAGTTTCTGAGGCTTGACTTGCATCTCACTTTTTTGTTTCCTGACATTTTCTGGAACCACTTTAAGTGTCCTGCGACACAAGAGTGGACACTCCTGTGCCCACCACCTAAATGCTACCATTCCCATTTCTTGTATTTGCTTTACCACATAGCTGTCCATGTCTCCATCCCTTTCTCTGTCCTGTCTCAGGGACATTTCAGAGTCGACTGTAAACGGTGTTTCCCAGGGGCTTTTTCTGTTGTACTCTAAAGAGCATGACTGGTGTAGGCAGGTATCTGAGCCTCTGTCCTCACCTGAGCATCACTCGTGTTTTCCTCTGCTGCCCCCGCCAGACCCTACGGGAGATTGTGATTGGCGTCTTGCACCAATTGAAGAACCAGCTGTACTGACTGGGTTTTGGAAGCTGCAGAAGAGCCAACAAGATGCCAGAGTCTCCTACTTGGCCACGGAGCCACTGGGCTTATGAGATTGGACTGCGACACTGCACACCAGTCAGCTGGTTCTCGGTGTTTGGTTCCCCAGCACCCCTTCATCCTCACTGGGGCTGGGGTATTTGTTTTGTGAAAGCTTTAATTTATTATACTGACCACAGAACTCGAGCTTACTGTCTTTCCCCTTCTCCGTAGAAGTCTTCGGGGGGGGGGGGGGAACCCTGTGTTCTGGGGACACCCCCCTCCCCCCATAAGAGCTCCTGGTCTCTCCCCTTCTAATCCTCAGATTTTTGCTCCTGATTACACATATTGGGAAGCTACTGTTTGCATTTGGTTTGGTCTCCTGGGCAACATTTGGCCCAAGTTTGGCCATTTTGGCAGTAGTTGGATGGGAAGGGAGGAACATGAGGAAATACTCCCACAGCCAAGAGGGGTGAAAGGCCTCCTTGTGCCTCAGCTAGGGCTGTCTGGTCAGCCCAAGGTGAGATCAGGCCTCTTCTGGCCAGCTCAGGGCAGGGCTACTGGGTTCCTGCCCTCACTTGCTACTGCATCCCCTCTCCTTCCTCCCCCACATACCCCTGCCCCCTCTGTCCCCACAGGCAGGAGCATAGCACAGAGAAGTTACATGTGACATAGCACTACATATTAATTTTTTTTTTTAATATTCTAAACACCAACATTGCAATTTTGCTAAAGTTACAATTTTTGAAAGTGAACTGGGCCTCCAAAGCACTCCCAGCCATCCTGTCGAGCATACCTGGGTCTCCACCATCTCAGTGCTGCTTGTGTTTCTCCCAGGACTTGGGAGTGGCGTGAAGGGGTAGAGAAGATACTTTAAAAGCCTCCTGGGGTACAGAGCCCAGAAAAGTCCTGGGTAAAGCCTTGGGCTCCTCGAATGCTGTGTATACTAGCTTCTCTCTACCCGGTAGCCTTCCTCAGGGTTGACATCTGGGAGGTTTGGTTATCCAGAGGAAATTAAGTATTTTTATATCAAATTATAGTACAATAAATATTGCCAAATGCTTTCCTTTAGCGTTGTTCCAAGTTTAAGTGCAAGCAATTGGAATCTAGATGATGAAACGAGCATGACAACCATCCACTCTGGGCTTGCTCACTCCCTGAGCCCTGTATTCTGGTTCATGCCCCTCTCCCAGCTGCTCTGCTCAAAGGTGGAAAGCAGCAGGAACCAAGAAGCCAACCTGAAGGAGGCGGCCAGTCCAGGACGTCGCTTCCATTCCCCCATCCTGCAGAGGACTCCTCAAGGGTCTGGGAGCTTCACGTTGTAATCTTCATCGGTCTCTATCCCAACTTCCTCCTGGGGCAGGGAGACCAGTAAACGAGACCTCCCTGGACGAAGACCCCAGGGTGGCAAGGAGGGGAGAGACAGAGAGAACCACTTACAAAGAACTGCTTCTTGCTCTTGGGGTATCCTTCAAGGATCGCATCAGACAGTTCTGTTGCCTGACAAGAAACAAAACCACCCCTTTTCAGACGGGCGGCACTGCCTGGCGGACCCATGACCTCAGGCAGCAGTTTCTCCGGTGGCTGCCATTTTCCAGGGCCTGCTGCGGAGCTCACGCACTTACCATCCTCTTCCGCTTCCTCCATTCCTTGCAGTACTTCTGCCTCTCTCTGTACACCTGCACAGGGAAACGGCTTGCTCTAGCCTCTCAGGGGCTGCTGGGGGGCAACCTCGGCCTCACTCCAGACCTGCACAGGCAGACCGCCCCGCTACCACCCTTCCTCCTGACTCACCTGCTCTTTCTCTTCTGGAGTCACGTGGTTGGTGGCTGCTTTGATGTTCTTCAGTCTCTGTCTGTAGCCAGCACATTCCTTCTTCAACTCCTGGATCTCTTTCTGCATCTCCGGTGTGGTCAGGGCACTAGTTAACTCCTTCAGCTCTGAAACCACATCTCCCTGAGGTCGCTTCTTACCCTGATGATGGGGTTTTGTCTTTCCCAGTGGGTGCTCCCTGAGGTAGGAGACTGGGCCCCTACCTTGCTCTAGGTTCTACACCCAGGGTCCAGAATGAGTTCCATATTCTGGAAATTGCGCTCGGCAGAGATTAAGGCTTACAGAATTACCAGTTTAGTCTGCTTTTCTTTCCTCTTCCATCTACAAGCAGTGGTAAAGTGTGAGGTTGAACAGACTGTTCCCTGTAGCCAGTTAAAGAAACAGGCACAGAGGGAGTGTGGACACAGTACACTGATAATGTTAGGGAAAGCAAATGCGTGTCTTGCCCATTTATATTCAAAAGCCATTAGCTGTTTACGTTTCTTGTAACATAATGCCTGTGGCGGCCCAGCCCAGCTCTCCACTGCAGCGAGACATTGCGGTCAGCAAACCATTCACTTAGGGATTCCTGCCCTCTGGACTGACCCTCGCGCCAGGGGCCCCTTTCAGCATCCGTCCAGTCCTACCAGCCTCCATGTGGCGGCAGCTCTGCTGGAGGCTCTGCACCTTGGCAGTGAGGGCCACGATTTTGGTGTCCAGGCCTTGGAGGTCAGCGTCACTCACCATCTCGAACTGGTCCTGCCAGAGGTGAGACGACAAACAGAAGTGGGTGGGTGTGATGTGAGGCCACATCTGGGCAGGCCACATCACATCAAGAACCTGGGGCTCCCCAGCCCTCCAGGGGGCCTGGGAGAACAGCGGGAGGGTCCCTGTGAGACACCATTTGGTTCGGTACTGGTCCCAACAAACAAAAAGGTGTAAAAAAGTTAAAACCTGATGCCTGTCCTCAAGGAGCTTCAGGATACTGAACAGGGCAGAAAGTTTAGTGGTAAAACCACTCACTGGGCTAAAAGAGTAAAGGAACATTCTTCCCAAGGTAGTGATACCTAAATTACACATTTCCACAGTAGGAGGAACCTGGGCAGGTCAAGAGTCGTGGTGGGTGGTATTGAAGGGACTCCAGTAAACGTCTGAGGGGCCCCTCCCCTGAGAGAGACCAGCTGCCACAAAGGACTGTGGTGGGGCTCGGGATGGGGGGTGGGGTGGTCTTGTCAGTGATGTCAGGGAGCAGGTTAGAAAGAATAGGAATGCCAGCCTGGGCAGTTTGGACTCTTCATTAAAGCAAAGTAAACCTTTATAGCAGAAGGCAGCAAACTACAGCCTGCACGCCAAATCCTGCCACATTCGGGGTTGTGAAAACAAAAATTTCTGGAAACACAGTTACACCCACTCGTTTACATGTTTACATGTGATCATTTACATACTGCTCTATAATGACGGCCCTCAGTGGCTGTGACAGTTGTATAGCTATGAAAAGAGGCCATCTGGCCGGCAAAAGCACAAAATTGTCTTTACAGAAAAAATGCTGCCGAATTCTCCCTTAGGGACTCTTCATTAGAGTAGTAATGTAATGAAACCTATTTCAGAAAAGTTAGTCTTGATGGTGGTGTGGTTCAGTTAAACTAGTATTCAGGGTCTACTGGACCTTAGATACTGGGGTGGGGGGGGGGGTTGTGCTCAGCAAAGGAGGAAGAGTGAGAAGTGGGCTCAGCCCTGGAAGGGCTGCAGTCTAGCGAGGAGATGGGTAAAAAGACCACCACAATATAGCATCCCTCAGGGAGGTGAGTGCCTGAAGAAGAGGCGAGGAGAGAATCCGGGGAAGGTTTCTGGAGGTGATGCCTGAGGGAGAACCTTGGAGTAAGAGTTCGCTGAGCAAAGACACAGAAGAGGAAGAAGGGATTTTAAAACTCCAGGCAGAGGAAGGACACAGGAGTAAAATACACCTAAATGGTCTAGTACTGGTGAAGGGACAGGTGAGGCTAGCAGCAGCCTGGAGCCAAGTCTCTATGTAGATTTCTCCCTGTTGTAGGGAGTGCTGGAGTTTCAAGTAGGGAAATGGCCCCAGATTGTACTGACGCAGACCATTCTGGCTGCAGCGTTTAAGATGTGTGAGGAGGCCAGGAGCTGTGAGGAGGCTATCGTGATAGATGAGGAGCACCTGAACTCAATCAGCAATGGCAGACAGAAAGGGGAGGGTGGATTCAGGAAGGGGGAAAGCCAACTGGATTTGCTGGCTGCCTAAGCTGTGAGGTAAGAGTGACTCCCCAGTCTCTGAGTTGGGTGAGGAGTGGCTCTAACTGAGGGAGAAGCCTGTAAAAGGAGCCCATTTAGGGGAGATGTGCATTCTACTTCAGCAATATTGATTCTGCAAGGTCTGGAAGGCATCCGGGCGGTGGTCTGGCCTAGAGATATAAAATTAGTGTCATCTGTGTTGGGAGGGGTGGGGACAGAAGGCAAATCGTTTGGCAGATGATGGTTCTGATCTAGATGACTGGGAAAAAGAAACCTCCAAGGGGAAAGGGACCTTGGTAGGAACAATTCAGGATCTTCTGTCATCTATCATGTACATCTCAGATCTGGAAGTCTCGTTGAGTCTGGATCACAGCAAGTGAGTACCCACTTTGATTTAAAGGGTGTGTGGGGCCCTTTTAATGGCGTGGGCTAGCTGAGTTTCACGGGATGCCTCAAGTCAGAGTTCATTCTAGAGACTGATTCACCTAATGTCGGGGTCTCACACGGGTGATAATCTGCACAGGTTTCCCTCACCTGGTCCGCAAAATAGATCTTCTGCTTGCCGTACATCTTCTCTTTGATTTTGCCTTGTTGGGCCAGCTGCTCCAGCGCCTTCACCACCGCCTGGCAGAGGGGAGAGGCAGAACCAATCAGAGGGATGATTTAGGGCCCAGGCAGTGGGAATTAGGGCCGACCAGCCTTAGGAAGCTCAAGGCTAGAATGGCTGCCTCGAGAGGGCAGCACTTCAGGCTGATTCGAGGGGCCCCAAGGGTAGGGGGGCGGTCCCAGGAGAGGGTCCTCACCGCCTTGCCCAGTCCATGTTCCCGCTGCAGGTTCCCGAACACGTCCTGGGCGCTGTAGGGCCGGTTCTGCTCCTGCAGGTATCTCAGGAGAATCCCGGGGGCTACGAGGAGACGGGGCATGGGGGGAGGTCACTCAACCGACCCCTCGCCCGGCCCCCGCCCGGGTCTCCCCAGTGCCCGCGGTCCGTTTACCTCCCGCCGCAGCCTCGGCCCGGCCTTTACTCATGGCCTTTCCCGCCGCCAACTTGGAAAGCCGGACGTTGCAGTTGCTCGGGGCAACGGCTGCTTCCGGCGACGGGAAGGGCGGGGCTCAAGCGGTGATTGGCGGAAGGAGAAGTCTTGGCGAGGAACGAAGCGACCCTTCCCGGGCGCCGTAGGTCAGTGCTGTCGGGAGCCGGGTGCGAGTGTGGTCCCTCACACTTCTGGGTCCATGCAGCGGAGGTGGGGCGCTTGCCCTGGACTTCTCCCTCCCTGCTCCTCGGGACGCAGGCCGTAGTAAATCACGCCTTCACGTTCCGAGACCCGCTTCCAGAGGCAGCGGCTGAGCTCTCATCACCGTGAGCTGGGCCGGTGTTCCAAGGGGGAGAAAACTTGGGATCAACTCCCGCTGGGCTAGCGACTAGCTCAAGATCACAGAGCCAGTTACTCACAGGGACGTGCCCTGTCCCACGGCCCGATGCTCTTTTCGTCGGTCTCATTTGTAAAATAGGAAAAAGAGATACTAACAGGAGGGTGGTTGGAAGACAAAAATGCGTAGAAACTCTGGAAGGACAATAGCGATATCCTTCATTGCCCGTTACCGGGCCTCGCACACAGGGGGCGCTCAACACGTGCTGTGGTGTGAACGCCAAGGCAAGGCAGGGTTGGGACGGGGCTACGGTTAAGCCACAAAGCTTGTTAGAAAAGTTTCCTGTTGGCCGAGTCAATCTTATGGCAACACCTGGCAGGTGTTTTCCACTTCTGCCCACAGTGGCCAATGGGACAAAGCCTGAAATAAGTGTTTCTAGTTTCTGAGGTCAGCCGAAGGCCAAAGAGCAGCTGTCCCTGCAGCTCAAACACTCCAGAGGAAGAGCATGGTGTTAATCTTTACAGCCTTCTGTTACCTAAATTCTCATTAGCCTTTGAAACACGTAGTTGTCTTCACATGTCTAAGGAACAATATTAAGAATTAAAAATGAGGGGTGCCTGGGTGGCACAGTAGGTTGGGCATCCGACTCTTGATTTCGGCTCAGGTCATGATCTTGAGGTTCGTGGGTTTGAGCCGCAGGTGGGGCTGCATACTGACAGTGCAGAGCTTGCTTGGGATTCTGGCTCCCTCTCTCTCTCTGCCCCTCCCCCGCTTGCTTTCTCTCCCTCTCTCTCTCTCTAAAATAAACAAACATTAAAAAAAAATGATGGAACTGCTGGCTAGATGCCAACCAAGAGTGCCAGTTATACTGTCTAGGCTCTCCAGGGGAGGGGAAGTGGCTTCATACCATGGTGATTATTCTGACCATCACAAAGGAAAAACAGGGCAGGTGGGTCGCTCACAGCTGGACTTACTATTCTAAGGTTGTCACCTGAGAACACTATCAAGGGTAAAACACCATTCAACATCAGTCTCTTAAAGATTGTTCTCATATAAGATTTATTCCCCAGCACCACTCCCTCCCTCCCCCCTCCCGTCCATCCCCACCCCAGTTCACAGTGGAGGACTAAGGAGATTCAGAGCAGGATCCCCCAGGTACAAGAAACACCCTCTGAAGATTTTGCTCTCCTTCCTCCCTCCCTTTTGCCAACTTCCAAGGCCTGAAGCTACACACACTCATGCAAACACACCAAAACCCGCTCCTCTCCCACACTCCTGTGTTTTTCCCTATCAGAGTTCACCTGTGAGACATCTGGGCTCTGAGAAGAGAGGAGGTGTCCGAAGTCTGAGAACCCTAAAGTGGGGAGATGCCATTACCCCGAATCTTCACACACAAGTGACTATGAAACAGGCACCTAGCTCTTCTCCCGTCTCACTCCTAATTTTCACTCCCGGCCTCTACCTTGTCCATCAACCAAGAGCAAACATGTTAGCACACTCCCACCTGCAGCACATGAAAATGGGCTCTGTCCAACATCCCTTGCCCAGGTATGGGAGTGTTGGGGGAGTGGTCCCTGAGGATCAGCAAAGGGTTAATGCAGAGGGCAAGAGGACAGAAGAGTTTGGCCTGAGCTCTGATTGGGGAAGCAGAGAGAGGCTGTAGTCTGGCACAGGTCTAGAATTGCCATTTTTAGTTTTTCTCTAGCATGACAGTAGAACAGATACCCCTTAGAGGGGTTTCTGACTACAGACACATTCTTGCTAACTGGGCTCATCCTTAAAAGAGGCCCTGCCAAGTGGGAAGCAACTGAAAATAAAACTATTAAAGGAACTGAATCAGGAGTAAGAAGAGCTGGTGCAAGAAGAGCTGGTGGCTCCTGGGGTGAATGCCAATGAGCCATTTGTAAAGTGCTACTTTGACACCCCCCATGCAATTATTGCTTCTCCAAAGGAGGAGCAGGGGAAGGAACGGGAACATGGAAACGGATATGGTATGGTATTGCTTTGCTCGTTGCTCAGGCTGATGGTCAAATGGAGCCAGGGGTTAGCAGCACCAAAAATAACCAGGCAGCTTCAGAAGATTCCATGAGACCATGAGATATAGAGGCACCCGCCCTCTCAGCCAGCTGACCCCACAGCCCAAGGTAATGTTGAAGAGGCCGACCCTCACATCATGTTCACATTTCCTAAATTTCACAAGCACTACTTTGGAGCACTGGAGGTTAAGCCTCAAGAAATGAGGATGGGCTAGGGCAGAGGGAGCAGGCCTGCTCTGCAGAACCAAAAAATTTGCTTAGAAAAAGACAAATCAAATCATGGCTTAGCAAAAGAGGATGGCAATGTAACTCTTCCAGCTGCTGCCTGACTTGGAGCTCCAGGGAGGAGATGAAGGGAGGAAGGAAGGAAAGGGTGGCTTCTATCACTGAGGGCCCCCGAGCACCCATACCTAGAAGCAAACAGCAGCACCCCCTCAAAGGGGAACCAATACCCCTGATTACTTTGTTCCCCAAAAGTACCATTCTGATGGAGAAGCCTCCCCTGGGGGAGCACTCTCACTGCAGTGATTGAGCTCAGAAATGGGCGTCCAGCTGGTAGCCGGGGAGCGAGTATCCTCTCTCAGCAGGCCTGAGCTTCAGCCAGGTCACCAAGCATACATATAGAATTCAGTGGATGGGACCTGGGTTCTTCCCTTGCCCCTTCACCTTAAGTGGGATAGGGAGAAAAAAAACCTAAACCACAGTGACCCCCAAAAGGAGTCTCTGCCTCAGTGGCTCCTGGAACTGGCAGGGTCCAGCTGATTCAGCTCTGACTGGTCCAGAAGTTCAAAGTCATCCCCCTCAGCATCAGTGTCCAGGTCTGAACTAGGGGCCCGAAGGAAGCCTCTTGTTGCTCTCCGGGGAGGTGGGCCAGAAGGGCCTGGCTGGGAGGCCCCTGACAGGGCCAGGTGAATCATGCCCTGGGAGACCAGGCTGGCAAGGTTGCTGGTGAGGTTGGATCCTGCAGGCAGGGCACCAAGCAGGAGCTCCGGCAGTACAGCCTCGTCCTGGCTGGCGGGAGGGTTCTGGAGCTCCTCAGCTCCTGGTGGGGAACGGTACATCAAGCTGGGCATCCCAATGCTGGTATCGTCCTCATCATCCAGGCCAGCAGGATCCACATTAATGGAAGGGAAGTCTGGAAGGTCTCTGGCAAAGGATTCTTCTGGATCACTGTGACCATCTAGGTCTGGGAGAACAGAGGGGTGTCTGAGACATGGCAACAACCTGGCACTCCTGTGCCCCAGCCCCACAAAGTCAGCCCCATGTAACCCGATTTTTCTACCCTGTATTTCTCAGGGTGAAGCAAAACCTGTAGCACTGGTTGGCCTTTCCCCTCCACTTACAGACTGCTATGATCTCTACTGCCCAAAGAACTCCCTCCCCTTCCTCTAGTATGCTCCATATGAGCCTAGAAACCTGAGGCTACTAAGGGAGGATTTCAAGGAGAGCAGCAGTACCATTCTGGCTGTAGCCATATGCCAAAGCTGTTCTGCCACCTGATCCACACCTCAGAGAGGAGGGGGCAGTATCCCCTTCTGCCTAGGGAAGCTAAGTGGCAACAGTCAGAGTCATTATCAACTTGGGTCCAAGGTTCCCCTCACCTTCAGAGCCTTCTGTTAGAGGTGTCTGGCCCCGTGAAAGATTGAATGTGCCATTGTCTGTACAGGAGACCTCAGCATCCGAGTGCTCGGAGTCTGTGATGGCCAATTCCCTGGCAACAGTAGAATCATCCAGCTTAGGAAAGAAAAGACCAACAAGCCTGAAGAGAGAATGCCATTAGGAAAAGGTGCAGTTCCCCAGTTATAGCTCTACTAATTAGCCAGCCCTAAAGGCTACCCTAAAGCCAGCAGTGCAATCAGGCACAATAGGGACTTCAGGTAATATCTTTACCCCTTTTAGGCTGCTCCCCCAAGGAAAACACCCTTATTTATCAATCTTGAGCATAAGAAGGAAAGTAGTGTGGGGAGTCAACCAGCCACTTACTCTTAAGCAAATAACTGATCCAGAGATAACTTTTCACAGGTGGCCAGGAAGATACATTGCCCAACACAAGGTGGGCTGGGCTGTTTAAAAGATGATCACGCCAGTTCCAGAAGTTCTGCCATGATGGTAGGGGTTAAAAGGAGACACGGAAGAGGGTGTGCTGGTCACCAGGCTCAAACTAGGATCTATGCACACAGTCCCAATAGAACACTAGCTTCTCTCCTCACTGTTCTTTAGAGCAAGGGGAGGGTGGGGCCTTGAAGCACCCATAATGAACTTGAAAACCTAGTCACTGCCTAAATATGAGCTGCCATACAGTTAAAGGGGGCTAACTGGCCAGTGGTACGCCTTCCACACCCAAGATACCTGAGGACAGAAAGCAGCAAGCTCCTCTTCGCTGTCACTGTGGTTGTCCATTGCACGCTCTGGGTGTAGGGCTCTGCGGCGCACTATGTGGAAAGAGCAGAAGGCTTTGATGTCTTCCCTTAAGGGGAAACCCCCACCCGCCCTGGACTTCAAAGGCATAAAATCAGAACAGAACAGAATGAATCCTCTGAATATATCCTGAAGCCCCCATCACAATGCCTGAGGGTGGGGGTTGCTGAGCCTAAGTAACAAGGTAAGCTGATAACTGGGGAGAGAAAGATCTCTCTTCCATTGCCTCTCCTTCACCAGCCCCTCCACACTTTTGTTCTGATCAGATGATCAACAAGTCGCAGGATCAGCTAGGGGCAGACAGGATGTCAAGGTGGAAAGTGGAGGTTGTCATAGAGAGGGCAAAGGGAGATGCTCCACCTTGGTTAAATTAGGCTTTTGAGGACTGATACTATTTAGCTGGCTGTGCCAGGGGGTGTTGGGCCTTGATGACCTTGTGTGTGCAGGGCTCTCTGAAGGCTAGGGCTTAATGAAATATCTAACCTGACCAGCCCACAGGAGGGAGGAAAAAGTTCACGGAACTGTCATTCATGTGTTGGAGGATCTTGGATCTTCTGGCTTTTCAGGCAGCATGAATCACCTTTGGAAAGCAGCTTTCAGTAGTAAAAAGAGGCCTGGCTTAGAGGTTGCCATTTACTAACTGTGAAGTTCAATTTCTTTTCTCAAGGTTGTCAAGGTTAAATAAGACATGTATGCAGAGCTGCCAGCACAGTGCTCGGGCACAAGGAAAGTACTTCCTAAAAAGCAGCAAACACTAGGGATATCTTCGCTGTCTGACTTTTATTCAATTTGGAAGAGCTTTCCCCAGATTTGTTTAAAATGGGAGTGTCTAGAATTCTAAGTGGGAAAATTGGTAAGCCTGCACAGACTTCCTAGAATAAAATATTACTTTTACCTATCACCACCCCCTACACACCAATCACACCTCACTCACTTCTCCAACTTCTGAGGACCCACAGGCTTCTCCTTGTCTTCCCCAAATTGCCCAAGTGGAAAGAAGCCTCCCCTTGACACTTACATTGTCTCTCTCTCTGCTTCGACATCATGTAGCCACGGACACTGAAATCTAGCCGCTGCAGAGCTGGCTTCAGCCGTACATATGCTCGATCCCACAGTCGGTGGTACACAGCAAGGGGCCACATCATGACAGTGACAACTGAGAGAAGGAGTGGGAAACAGCGGCAAGGTGGAGAAGGGGCTGTACGAAACAGTCCTTACTGTCCTTCTGTCACTGTGCCCTCTGGACACTCGGTGGGAAATAGTTCTGTTTCATTCTGCTGGTCATCCATCTTTACTAGGCTCCCCCACTACATGAGGGGGTTTTGGGGGGCAGAGACTTCTGCAGCCACCTACGTGGCTGTGCACAGCAGAGTGTGCTGCCGATACATTAAGAACAGAACCAGGCAGTGTGGTCACATGCATACAGGTGTCACTGAGCCATACAAAAGGCTAACTGGTAACAATGCCTCAGAAACTAGACAACAAATCATGTGAGCTTCTGGCCACAACCATAACTACTCAGTTCTTCCAGCCCCACACAGAGTTCAGGCCAACAGGAAGTAACTAAATTTAAAAAACTGTGCTCCAGAAGAAAAAAAAGTGCTCCAGAATAAGCAGAATCTAGTAGAGAAACCTCTAAGAATTGTGTTCTGCTATTACACAGTATTCGGACTCTAAAAATTTCCTCCTAAATAGGAACAGACAGTCTTTATAGTTGGTAATACAACATAGGTTAGTGAACCCTCAATGATTTCTAAAGCTGACTTAGTAAGGAAAGTACTTTATGTGTGGGGAGCCTGTTATAGATAAGAAGAAAGATACTTTCATGACACCAAACAGGTTATGAAAATATAAAAAGATCATTTCCTGGAGAACCAAAATATAAAAGTCCTCTTTCTAGACCTAGAGTTAGCTGTGGCTGGAAAAGCTAGCAGGGTAAGCTCAGGGGAAGGTTATGTGCCATACTTACGTATTAAGTAGGACAGCAGGAGCCCAGGGATGTAGCGGCCCAAAACGGCCAAAAAGGTCAGTATCCCACAGCTCAGCAAGCAGAACTGGAGGAGTCAGGAAACAGTATTAAGTTTCTGTTACATGGAGGGAGACTGAGGTGGGGACAGGGGATAGGTGGAGATGTGATTAAAATGATTCTTTATGACCTATGAGTGGGCATGTCAGAATCACAGCTGTGTCTAGCCACTGTTGCATCCCATAGTGATTATGTCTGGGATGGAAAGGAGGATGTCCATTCTATTCAAACTCCTTTTCCGTGGCTAACCCAACAGGGCTGCACCTTTCCTGCTAGGAAATTGGTCTGCATGGGCTTAGCCAAAAATTCTCTCTGAAAGCAAGTGTTGGTGGTGGGGTTTTTTTAATTTAAAAAAAACAAAAAAGGTAAAAAATTAAAAAACCCAACAACCTACCACATGTTTACTATGACACAAAACGCACACAAGCAAGCTTTCTTTGCCATCTTGGGGCTCAATCTAAGGAAGATGGCTCAATCTAAGAGGCAAGCACCCAAAGAAGGAATCGTCAAGCTCTTCCCCTAGTCCTAGTGGCTGGTCAGAAACCCCTTCCTACAACTTCCCTTTGTCTCCACAATCATCGGGATCTTTCCTCTCTTGAATGAGGATATGCCATCACAGGACTGTCTCAGTTTAGCATGAACTGAACTGAGAAGCCAGAAATGAAAGTGAAATGGGAAGTCTTACCTTGCCTGGGTTTTGCTTTTTGAAAAGCAAAAGATTCCTTATGAAAATGGTCCCACTAACCCAGACTTCAGCTACGTGGTGGCAGAGCTCGGGCACGCTGAGCAACCGAGGGTGCACAAAGCCCCAGCTATAGGAGAGAGAAGGGGGAGCTGTGAAAGGAGGGTGTTGAGGGATTCCCCCCCTGCCCCATCTTGCTGTGTAGGCAGCCGATGCTTCTAGGTTTCAATTGGAGCTGGGGAGTGGCTAGTCCTAGGTGCTCTGGAAGTGAAGTGGGACTTTCTTCTGGTCTCACAGGTTGAAACTTGAATTTAGAGACTAGGAGGGCACGCTTGTTCCAACAGCTCCACCCTGTGAGCAAGCGGCCCAATCCACGTGTATAAACCTGCCACCAGCTCCAAGGCCCTTTGTGCTTAGAAACATCTTCCCTGCACTCGGACCATTGCAATTCACTGTGATTGCAATTCAGGGATAAAAGTAAAGCACAGTCTGACACTGCTGCTGCTGAGGGGAGGCAATGGTGCATGTGTCCATCAGAGAGAAAATAAACAAAGCAAAAGCAAAATAAACCATAGCAGAGGAAATTCCTTGGATCAAACGTATGGGATGAATGAACTGAGAAATGAAAGCAGGACCTGTAAGACATAAGAGGAATCTTTGGCTTGCTGATGCCTGGAACCAATGTGTTTTCTGACCAGGAACTTTAAAAAGCCAGAGGTCACAGAAAACACTAAATGACCTGGTATAAAAGCCAGGAGACAAATGAAGTAAGTTGCCTCGAAGTTTTCACAGTAGGGCTAAAAAATGCAGCTAATTTCCTGGCATGGTAGATTATGGGGCACTACAACACTTCTTTTTCAAAACTTTTCTTAATAGCAGAGGACACTAGCCATCTCAACATATTGCTGCCTGAATTTTAGATTTGTTAAAATGATTATGTGGAACAGACTAGGTTCTCAGCTTATACTCTGTATCCATAACATGGGGTTAACAACATGGAACCAGAATATTACAACAAGAGAATCAATCAGAGCAACGAAAAGGGATTTAATTAGTGTTCCATACCTCTCATTGTCTAATGCGTCGGGTCTTGGCACTACAATATTAAAACAAACACCAGCATTAGTTGGTAGGGAAAACTAAACATAAAAATGTTAGGCTGTTGGTCTGACAGCTCAAGTTTTAATAGGTTTGAGGAAAAGAAAGTGCTAATAGCCAATAAAAAGGAGACACTATGTTACACTGACAGAGTTAGGGAACTGCAGACAACGGGATGATGGCTGATGCCTGCTCATTTCTCCAGTGGGCGGGTGAGGGGATCCAAATGGAGCATCAGGACCCCTTCTACTTTCTACAACTGAGAATCAAGGTGCACATGAAAAATGACCCGTCCCACCCCTCAAGTGCGTCTTGGTTGTTCATACCTATCAAGGTGCACCAGGTTACTGAGGCGGATTATATTTACTCCAACCCTAGAAATCTGTCTTTCCTCTTTATAAAGAGACCTATTAACTATAGTGAACGATGTCAAGTCTTTTGACGTTCACCAGCCATAAAACAGGTGAATGAACTACATGACTCCTTAAAGTCTCTGCAAAATAGGATGGGAATGTATTTAAAAGCTGTATACTTTGGTGTAAATATCCTGCCAACACTTCAAAATTAACATGTCCAAAACCTACATCAATTTTCCTCGCTCTCAACCCCTACGCCAACGGACTCCCCTGCCTGCTGCTACTGTATACGCTGACTATAATCCCATTCTCCTATTCTCCCAGCTTTGAACTCCCGCAGCTGGCTTTTATCCCTTAATTCTTCTAACCCCCTATTTACCAGTCTTAATGTGTCTTCCTACTTCTCAGCTCTTGAAGCCACCCATCATTTGTTTCCATGAATACTTCTCTGACTACTTCTCACACATACTGCCATAGTTTCCTATCAGGTCTCTCTCCTTCCTCATTTTCTTCTCTGTGAGCTTGCAAAATGCTATCAAATTAAGCTTTAATATCATTTCAGCATATAAGCTTTCAACAATGTTCAATGACCACCCACTAGCTATAGGATAAAGTCTAAACTTCTAGGCCTAACTCAAAAGCCTTGTAAAATCTAATCTCAACATGTTTTCAGTTTTATTTCCTAGTACTCCTTTCAGTGACCTCTTCATTAGGGTGAAAGTGACCAATTCCCTGCTCTCAGAGATGCTTTGCAGCTTCTGGTTTCTCAGACTAATCAAGCTCTGGCCCCTCTAGAAACACACTTTTATATTCAACTGTTCAAATCTCTTGCTTCATTCAAGGCCTGAGCCAGGGCCAAAATACATAATAAACATACTGATCACATACTGCACCGTGACATATTTGGTACTGTGTTACAACTGTCATTTCATTTGTCTTCTGTTTATGTATGTACAATCTTTGAGAAAAGGAATCATGTCTTAGAGTACTATATATAAGTCACAACACTTAGCTTACTGCTTTATAAATAAACAAGTTAAAAGAAATCCCTGAGAGGCAAACTGATACTGCCTCAGTAAAGATGTAGTATGCAATGAGAATCTTTTTTTTTTTTTTTTTTTTAACTTGAGGACTACTTACTCCTCAGACCAATAATGAAGGCTAGAACATCTCAGGTGGTGGGTACAGGTCTCCTGAGCTTAGTAACAATGGGAAGGGTGGAGCACAGCTCCACCAAACTACAGAAGGAGCACCAGCCCTTCAAGTGTCTCCTAAAGCAAATAATTCAGGCATCAAAAGGTATTCCCAGTTCTATATACTCCCCCATAAACCCCCCAAAATAAGGTAAAAATTAAATGAAAGATCATTTCCAGTTCAGATTGTTCTAAATGCTATCGAACTCACCTTTTATTTCAGGCCAGATTTTGTTCTTCCATTGATCTATACACACAATGATCATTGAGCTGAACGCAAGTAAAAATACAAGACGAAGGGATGTCAGTGCAAAGAACCTATAGAGTAGGAAAAACAAGATTATTATCTAATTAAGCTACTTTCAAAAAGGACCACATGTATACTTCAGAATCTAGTAAATAGACTTAAATCCTAGTTATATAGCTTGGGAAAATCACTTAAACTTTCTGAACATCAGCTATTTTACCTATGTGGCAGAGGTAATAATTTGCTTCTGTAAAGGCAGAGGACTAAGTCAAACAACCTCTTAAAGCTCCTTCCAACTTATAAGTCTGTGATTCCATTAATTTCAGGGAGAAGAAATTCATTCCTGATAACAAGTTATTATAAGGATGAAAGCAAACACCTTTCTACCAGATTAGACCCTAGTGTAGGGCAACAAACTGATAGAGATGTATTAAGAAGCATATAATTCAATTAGATATTCTTTTACAGACGGAGGAACTGAGGCCCAAAAAAGTAAAATGATTTGGTCAAGGTCACACAAAGTTAGCAATGAAGCTACATCCCAAGAGCCAGTTCTTCAAAATTAACACTAATACTTCTTAAACATTTCCTTAAAATTGAAGAGAGAACATTTCTTGATTGATTTCATGAGACCACATTACTCTAATACCAAAGCCAAAGACACTGCAAGAAAACTACAGACAGAGATCTCTTATGAATACACATGCAAAAATCCTCAATAAAATACTAGCAAACTGAATTTGGCAGCATATTAAAAAGATTATATACCATAACCAATTCCTGAGATTTATTTCAGGAATACAAGGGTGGTTCAACACATAAAAATCAATAAATATATCATATTAACAGGATGAAGGAAAAGTTCTTTCTTATTTGAAGGAATCAACCACAAATAGATATTTATGAAAAATCTGGGAAATCTTAACACCTACAGCACACCTGAAGATATTAAGGAATTGTTAATTTTTTAGATGTGATAACGTTATGGAAAATAGGTTTTTTTAAAGACTCCCTATTTCTTAAAGATACATACTAAAATATTTATGAACACAATGATGTGATATCTGGGATTTATGTCAAAATAATATAGGTTGGCAAGGAAAAGGGTGTAAAAGAAGAAGAACCAAGATTCACCATGCATTGATAAATGCTAACATTTAAAATCTTTCAGGGGTGCCTGGGTGGCTCAGTCAGTTAAGTGTCTGACTTCAGCTCACATCATGATCTCATGGCTCTTGAGTTCGAGCCCCGCGTCAGGCGGTGCTGACAGCTCAGATCCTGGAACCTGCTTTGGATTCTGTGTCTCAGTGTCTCTCTCTCCCCCCCCCCCCCACCCCGCCCCACTCTCTGCCCCTCCCCTGCTCACACACTCTCTCTCTCTCTCAAAAATAAACACTAATTTTTTTTTTTAATCTTTCATAAGATATTTAATAAAAAAAATTAGTTCTAGGAGTGTTTCTATACCCCAGCATAAGGACTCTAAAGCAGTGCCTTTCAGGGGCGCCTGGGTGGCTCAGTCGGTTAAGCGGCCGACTTCAGCTCAGGTCATGATCTCACGGTCCATGGGTTCGAGCCCCGCATCAGGCTCTGTGCTGAAAGCTCAGAGCCTGGAGCCTGTTTCAGATTCTGTGTCTCCCTCTCTCTGACCCTCCCCCATTCATGCTCTGTCTCTCTCTGTCTCAAAAAATAAATAAATGTTAAAAAAAATAATAATTAAAAAAAAAAATAAAGCAGTGCCTTTCAGTGTCTGTAGTCCAGTGCTGGCCCACAAACTGATTCTGGCAGTCTGTGAGGAAATAAGTACAAAATTTAAAGCAAGCATTTACAGGGGCACCTGGGTGGCTCAGTTGGTTGAGTGTCCGACTTCGGCCAGGTCATAATCTCATGATTCACGGGTTCAAGCCCCACATTGGGCTCTGTGCTGACAGCTCAGAGGCGGGTGCCAGGAGCTGGGAGCCGGGAGCCAGCTTCAGATTCTGTGTCTCCCTTGCTTTCTGCCCCTCCCCCACTCACGCTCTGTCTCTCTCTCTCAAAAAATGAATAAACATTAAAAAAAATTTTTTTAATAAAGCATTTAGAAATTTTTATAGAAGTTTGACCAAGTAATTTGTAATCTAAGAATACCTTTGGGTTTATATTTTCTGTCCCTTTTTTAAACTTAATTTTTCTAGTAACTGATTTGTATTGTACTTTACAAAAGTAATGATTTGCCACACATCAGGGAAGACACCACCACTAGCCCTCACCACAGATGGTTTGAGAAACCATTCAGTTTCTTTTTTTTTTTTTTTTTTTAATTTTTAAGTTTATTTATTTCTCACAGAGAGAGAGAGAGAGCGAGAGAGAGAGAGAGAGAGCACGCGCATGGGTGGGGGAGGCGCAGAGAGTGAGAGAGGGAGACACAGAATCTGAAACAGGCTCCAGGCTCTGAGCTGTCAGCACAAAGCCCGACGCGGGGCTCAAACTCACGGACCATTAGATCACGACCTGAGCCGAAGTCGGATGCTCAACTGACTGAGCCACCCAGGCGCCCCTAAACCATTCAGTTTCAAGAGGGAAGCTGAATGCATTGGAGAGATGGTTCGGCAGGGCAGTAAGACATGGCTTTTATTTTTTTATTTTTTTTTTTTATTTTTTTTTTTTCAACGTTTTTTATTTATTTTTGGGACAGAGAGAGACAGAGCATGAACGGGGGAGGGGCAGAGAGAGAGGGAGACACAGAATCGGAAACAGGCTCCAGGCTCCGAGCCATCAGCCCAGAGCCTGACGCGGGGCTCGAACTCACGGACCGCGAGATCGTGACCTGGCTGAAGTCGGACGCTTAACCGACTGCGCCACCCAGGCGCCCCAAGACATGGCTTTTAAAGTCAGACTGGTTGGAGTCCAATTCTCTCAACACCCGCTTAGTCCTGTGACCTTGAATAAACAAGCTTCACCTCTTTAAGCCTTGGTTTCTTCATCTGTATGTAGTGGTAACAATAACAAAACATGCAGGATTGTTTGTAGGTAATAGAAACAACATACTTAATTGCCTATAAAAATACCATACTTGATCTTGCTAAAAAGAAGAAAACACAAGGCACCAAATACATGCCAAACACATTGCTCTATTCAATTTTACAGTGTAGCAGTGTTATTAGCTTTATAACAACTGATCAAACAAGGGTTAGGATGACCAAGGTTTGGTTATAAATGAGCTCTTTTCTTCTCAACTCAAGACCTCATGACTTGACATAATCACAGGATATTAAGAATATAATCCTTATATTTAAAGAAAAAATAGCTTTATCTTGTGTGTATCTATGAATACCTATACATATGCAGGGATTGGTAGAGGAACTTTTTGTCTCTAGACATTTTTGTACTTGTATTCAACAAACGTGAATCCACGTTATGTAATTTTTAAAACTATACAAACAATGAAGGATGGGAGGAACCAAGAACTGAAAAATCCAGACACCAATGATAACCTATTCCGATTTTTCTACCCCACCACTTAAAGGACACTGTAATTATATATGAGATTAAAGAATGAAAGCAGCTTAACAAAAATAAGCCTCTGGAGCTGCCCCAGGTCATTAATCTTTTCTCCAAAGCCAGTTCATCACCCCGGCAAGCAAAGTTAACAAGGCCAAGGATAAGGGCTCTAGAACTTCTTGCTCCCCAGTCCTGCTGCTTCTATATGCCAGCATAGGAGGAAATGGCATGACCACTATTTTCTCCAGAGTTCTTGAAAGGGCTCCCTGGGAAGGCAATTTTCAGACTGTCTACAATCTCCACTTCCCAGATCATAATTACTAACACATATATAAATTGCGGTAGGGATAGGATATTAAGCACTCCTAAGGCAGGCCGGTTTTCCAAAAATGATGGCAGTAAAAATACTGTTTCTCCAAGACCTGAACTATTTTATTTTTTTTTAACGTGTTTTTTTTTTTTTAATTTTTTTATTTTTGAGACACAGAGAGACAGAGCATGAACAGGGGAGGGGCAGAGAGAGAGGGAGACACAGAATCAGAAGCAGGCTCCAGGTTCTGAGCCATCAGCCCAGAGCCTGACGCGGGGCTCGAACTCACAGACCGCGAGATCGTGACCTGAGCTGAAGTCGGACACTTAACCGACTGAGCCACCCAGGCGCCCCAACCTGAACTATTTTAGTAGCCTGTTATAGTGCCCACCTATGCTTCAACTCAATCCAACAAACATGTACTGAATGCCCATTTTATGTGGAGGCCTAGAGGTAAGCAGCCCAGTTACAGAAAACAGTAAGACATGGACCTTACTCTCAAATGTATTTATGTGTCTATGTGTGCTTGTAATATGACAAGATAACAATAACAAAGAAGAGGACATTTAAGCTGGGATTTAAAAGATAACTGGTAAAGGGGTGCATAGGTGGCTCAGTCAGTTAAGCATCTGACTTCTGCTCAGGTCATAATCTCATGACTTGTGAGTTCGATCCCCCTGTCAGGCTCTGTGCTGACAGCTCAGAGCCTGAAGCCTGCTTGGGATTCTGTCTCTGTCTCTCTCTGCCCCTCCCCAGCTCACACTCTGTCTCTGTCTGTCTCTCTCTCTCACATATAAATAAACATTAAAAACAATTTTTTTAAGATAATTGGTAAGAATGGGGTACCTAGCTGGCTTACTTGGTGGAGTGTGTGACTCTTGATCTCAGGTTGTGTGTTGGAGCCCCACACTGGGTGTAGCGATTACTTAAAAAATAAAATATTTAAAGAAAAAAAAGGTAAGTGGTAAGAAAACAGGGCAAAAGGATGTGGGGAAGGAAAGGACATTCAGATAGGGACAACAGCCAGCTGGCATGACATATTTAAGGAACAACAAGCTGTTTCATATAACTGAAACACATAGAATACAAGGAGGGGATGAATATGGGAAGAGAGGCAGAAGTCAGATCATGAAGAGCCTTTTATGACAAGCATATTGATTTTATCCTGTAGATAAAGGTGAAACAGTAACGAGTTTTACAAAAAGTTTTTTATTTTTTGGGTCATGAAGGCTAAAACTGTGAACATCTTTTTTTCCCCCCTTAATTTTTTTAATGTTTATTTATGAGAGAAGGAAGGTGAGGCAGAGAGAGAGAGAGAGAGAGAGAGAGAGAGAGAGAGAGAGAGAATCCCAAGCAAGCTCTGCACTGTCAGCACAGAGCCCATGAGATCACGACCTGAGTCAACATCAAGAGTTGGATGCTTAACTAACTGAACCACCCAGGCACCCCAAACATCTTTCTCCACAAGATTAATCCTGACCCATAAATTAATTTCAGGACCAGATTTATCTTTTTCTTGAACAAGCCAATGTAGGAACTCAGAAAAAGAAAAGTTTTTCCATGTGGTATAAATAAAATAACATTTCTTGGGAAAATAGTTTCTTCCATACAGATAAAAACTTAGTTAATAGGATATATCACCTTAATATACTGCAGTTGACCCCTCCAAGGTAACAGATAATTAGCATCAATGTTCTCTTAGAAGTCTGACCGTCAAACATAAAATATGGATAAGTGTGTGCTTTTTTCCTTCCAGGCCTCAACACTAAATCCCTCAACAAAAAAGGAGTATCAATCTCAGATTAGTGTGCTTTGTTCGAAAAGAGTAAGACATGGACCATGTGAAAAGAGGTCACATTAATGCTTATCATTTTACAGATGTAACCCGGAAGCACACCTGTAAGACAACTCTGCAACCATGTGCAAAGACAAAACATAATTGAAGAAAGTATTTTTGAGATCAGTACAGATAAAGGATGGATGAAAAATATGGAGGACTCTCCTGGATTAGTTTAGTCCTACAATGTCTTTTCATGCACGCCAAAAACTTCACAGGCAGATATAACAGTGTACAAGTTTGATACGACAACATGTGAAACATTTCTTAGCAACTATAATCAGCATGAGAACTTCCCAACTTAGCAAAAACAACTGCAAATGAAGTCAATTCTGAATATTCACATGTAAATTATTCAATTTGGGGATTGCCCACAGCCCATTACTCCTTGTATCCGCTGTGGACTCACAATCTATTCTTTCTTAATGATACGTTTTTTTCTTTTTCATAAAAGCAACCATGTTTATTGGAGGAAATTTAGAAAATGTGATAATTATAGAAGAAATTAATAAACACGAGGGGCATCTGGGTGACTCTGTTGGTTAAGCGTCCAACTTCGTCTCAGGTCATGATCTCATGACTAGTGAATTCGAGCCTGTGTCCGGCTCTGTGCTGACAGCTCAGAGCCTGGAGCCTGCTTCAGATTGTGTCTCCCCCACTCTTTGCCCCTCCCCCACTCACGCTCTCTCTCTGTCTCTCTCTGTCTCTCTCTCAAAAATGAATAAACGGGTGCCTGGATGGCTCAGCCGATTAAGCATCTGACTTTGGCCTAGGTTGCAAGTTCATGCCCCGCGTCAGGCTCTGTGCTGACAGCGCAGAGACTAGAGCCTGCTTCAGATTCTGTGTCTCCCTCTCTCTCTGCCCCTCTCCAGCTCATGCTCTGTCTCTGTCTCTCAAAAATAAATGTTAAAAAATTAAAAAAATTTTTTAAATAAACATTTATACATACACACACACGCGCACATATGATGAAGTTAGTACACCATCTATGAAAGTCTTACCAAAAAAAAAAAAATTTCTTGAACCGGAATCTGATCAATCCTCTAGATCCAACTACCAATTTACAGGAAATACAGAGCACAAGGGGAATATGCATAGGGATACAATAAGTAAAATCCACTCTGCTGCTTTCTTCAACAAATTACAGAGGAAGAAAGATTGAAAGGGAACAAAGAGTAAAAGACATATAAAAAACACATCAGTCACAATATGTGGACTTCATTTGGGTCCTAACCAAGTTTAAAAAATAATAATATTTCTTTTTTTTTAAGTTCAAGCCCAAATGTGGGGCTTGAACTCACCACCCTGAGATCAAGAGTCACATGTTCTACGGACTGAGCCAGATAATTTCCCCTAAACACAAGTAATATTTGAAAAAATTGGAAGTTTGAACATTGATTAGAATCATTAACTTTCTACATATGATAATGGCACTGGTATTTTTTAAAGTATTTTTCAGAAATTTTTCACATTCTGAAATACTTAAGAGATTACATTATAAGACACCTGGGATTGCCTCAAAACAACAAAGGAAGAGGTGAAAAAGAACTGAGGTACAGAAGACACAAAACTGGTAATGAATTGAAAAATTTAAAAAATTTTAACATTTATTCATTTTTGAGATTGAGAGAGGAAGAGCATGAGCAGGGCAGGGACAGAGAGAGAGAGACACAGAATCTGAAGCAGGCTCCAGGCTCTGAGCTGTCAGCAGACCATGAGAACTCACAGACCATGAGATCATGACCTGAACTGAAATCGGACTCCCAACCAACTGAGCCACCCAGGTGCCCCGGAAAATTTTAAAACTGAGTAGGTAGTAGTACATAATATTATTCTACTTATGCATGTTTAAATTTTTCCATAACAAAGTTTTTTAAAATGACCCGTTATCCACATACATGCCCTAAAATGTGAAGAGGTTATTTTCTTCCATTTATTTTTATTTTATTTTTTTTAATGTTTATTTATTTTTGAGAGAGAGAGAAGCA
Organism: Neofelis nebulosa; assembly: GCF_028018385.1. Taxonomy (NCBI): domain Eukaryota; kingdom Metazoa; phylum Chordata; class Mammalia; order Carnivora; family Felidae; genus Neofelis; species Neofelis nebulosa. The sequence continues at coordinate 34,512,006 of NC_080797.1, read as the reverse complement.
GAGTGCGAGTGGGGAAGGAGCAGAGAGAGAGGGAGACACAGAATCTGAAACAGGCTCCAGGCTCTGAGCTGTCAGCACAGAGCTGGATGCGAGGTTCAAACTTGTGAACTGTGAGATCATGACCTAAGCTGAAGTTGGACACTTAACCGACTGAGCTACCCAGGTGCCCCTATTTTCTTCTATTTAAAAAAATTCATATATAAAAACTCCATGGAAATATATGTCATATCTGGTTTAAAAACCTCCTTCTTCATTTAACAATACATAGATGAGTTTTCTTGTATCACCAGAAAAACATCAAAAACGATTATATCATACATACATATAATTTGTCTGTTAAATCTTTCTCTAATTGAACATGTCTCCAATTTTTGATATAAAAAAGTAAAGCTGAATTATATATCACTGAGCATGTATTTTTGTCCTTACTTCCATTAACTACTTCAAGTGGAAATACTGGGAAATGCTTTTTAAAATTTTTACCTTCTTTTTTTTAAAGTTATTTTTGAGAGAGAGAGAGCAAGAGAGCATGAATGGGGGAGGGGCAGAGAGAGAGGAAGAGAGAGGATCCCAAGCAGACTCCACACTGTCAGGGTAGAGCCCAATGTGGGGCTCAATCTCACAAACCATGAGATCATGACCTGAGCAGAAATCAAGAGTTGGATGCTTGGGGCGCCTGGGTGGCTCAGTTGGTTAGGCAACTGACTTCCGCTCAGGTCATGATCTCATAGTTTGGGAGTTCGAGCCCCATGTCAGGCTCTGTGCTGACAGCTCAGAGCCTGGAGCCTACTTCAGATTCTGTCTCTCCCTTCTCTCTACCCCTCCCCTGCTCACGCTCTGTGTCTCTCTGTCTCTCAATAATAAGTAAACGTTAAGAAAAAAATTTTTAAAAAACAAAGAAAAGAGTTGGATGCTCAACTGACTGAGCCACCCAGGCACCCCTTGACTTTTTTATTTTTTAATAACAGAGTTACTGAGATATTTCGTATACCATAAAATTCGCCCTTTTAAATTGTCTAATTCAAAGGTTTAAAAAAAAATTTTTTTTTTAATGTTTATTTGTATTTGAGAGAGACAGAGCACAAGCCGGGGAGGGGCAGAGAAAGAGGGAGACAGAATCCAAAGCAGGCTCCAGCACAGAGCCCAATGCAGACTCAAACTCCCCAGCCATGAGATCATGACTGGAGCCGAAGTCGGACGCCCAACCGACTGAGCCACCCAGGCGCCCCTAACTCAATGGTTTTTAATATATTCAGAGTTGTGTAATTATCACCATTATCTAATTTAGAACAATTTCATCAACCCAAAAGGCAACCCATACTCGTTAACAATCATTGTCCATTTTCCCCCAGTCCCTGAAAAGACATTAACTTCTTCTTCTTCTTTTTTTTTTTTTTCCGAGACAGTGTGTGTGCACGTGCAAGCAAGCAAGCAAGCAAAAGGGCAGAGGGAGAGAGGGGGAGGGGGGAAAGGGAGAGAGAGGAAGAGGGGGAGAGAGAGAGGGGAGAGAGAGAGGGGGAGGGGGGGAGAGAGGGGGAGAGAGAGGGGGAGAGAGAGGGGGAGAGAGAGGGGGAGAGAAAGGGGGAGGAAGGGGGGGGAGAGGGGGAGGGAGAGGGGGAGGGAGAGGGGGAGGGAGAGGGGGAGAGCGAGGGGGAGAGCGAGGGGGAGAGGGAGGGGGAGAGGGAGGGGGAGAGGGAGGGGGAGAGGGAGGGGGAGAGAGGGAGAGAGAGAGAGCACGCGCATAAGCAGGGGAGGGGCAGAAAGAGAGGGAGACACAGAATCCAAAGGAGGCTTCAAGCTCTGAGCTGTCAGCACAGAGCCTGACATGGGACTGAGCCACCCAGATGCCCCTTAGGTGTCTTAATACATGTTGCCTAATTACCTTTCAGAAAGATTATTGAATTTATGTTGCTATCAATCATATACCAGCTTTTACATACTTTCCCCAGAATTAAATACTACCATTAAAAAAAATAAGCAGAAATTAGTAACTCACTGCCATTTACATTCAAATTTTTAATTACTAACGAGAGTGAAATGTTATATATCCATTGATTCATTATTTTCTACTTTTTTTCTTTTGTAAACTTTTCACCCCCTTTATTAGGGGTTAAAATTCAATTATCTCTCTGAATAAAAAATATTCCTTGGAAAAACAACCTGGTTTCCAGAAAAATCACGAGAAATTCCAAAACCAAACAATTTTCTTTGAGGTTAATTATACCACGGATCCTCATAATTAGTACAGGTGAATTAGAGTTTGCTATATCATAAATAAAATAAAGAGCACATGTCTATCTTCAACCAAAGAAGATACTATTTCTGGGTTTCTTTGTTATTACAGAGTAGGCTTGTCTCACTGGCACTTCAGAACAAAGCATCCCATCCTATAGGGACAAAAAGCCCATTATTGTACGGCACTTGTGGCCATCTAGTTAATGAGCTAGTCACTGGTAAATCAGTATGAAAAAAATTAACCCAACCCACATAATTTAGTGATAGTTGTTGCTTACACAAAACCAGAAATGAAACCAGCTAGTTGCTAAACACCTACTTTATGTTAATGGACAGAAAGCACCCAACCTTAAAATTAGGACAGATAAAAGCTAATGACGGAAGACAGGCAAAACAGTAAGCCAAGGCACCCCTGGGAGTCTCCTTGGCTACCAAAAGCAACAAGAACCCTCCAAAGACTAGCATGAGAAGCATTTGCTCAGTATGTTTCATCTGAAATTTGACGTGTAAATTTTTCTCACAGAACAAATGCCTCTACTTAACTGGGCCCTGCCTTCCATTTCCTGTCCCTATTATTTTTCATTCATATTCTAAACTTTTAAATCAGAATTGCTTTAATCACTACTCGGTCACTTTAGTATTTGGATTCTTTTGGGGGGAGAGAGAACATCTTTATTTTTTTAATCATGAAAACAATAGATTCCATGATATCCCTAGAAGATGGTATGGTTAACTGACACAAATCATTGTAAAAGCAGATCTCAATAGGGAATCAGCTTGTGACTGCTCTAAATCAATATCCTTAATTGAAAGACGGTCTAGAATCCTAGAATATTAAAGACTGTGCCTCTTCATAGAAGGGGGAGGGCTTGGAATGCACACACATGTCCAGGGCTCCTTAGTGCTCCCCTGATCTCCTAGATCTAAGTTAAACCAACAGGTTACTTCAACCTGTTTTTTTCTGATCCTGTCAGGATACACTCTGGCTGACTCCAATATTCTTCCCCCAAATCACTCCTTTACAGGTGGTGCTGAGGTTAATGAAAACACAAGCTATTGGAAAGGAAGGCCTGACATTTCTGTTATTATCCTAAAGATAGTAACATGTCAGTAACCAGAAGCAACATAGGCTGAAAGATTTCTGATATAATCACCATAATTGCTCTCAAAACTGAAGAAAAAAATAAAAAAGACTGAAAGCCCTGAAATACTATAGAGGCAAGGCATTTACATCCATCTCTTTTACGCTGCTGTTGTTTTTGTTTTATTAAGATGTCAGAGGGCACATTCACACGTACAGAAAAACCTTGACTGAGAATACAGAACACTGAAAATTAAGAGTGACTACCTACCTGAATTTGGATTTTTTGTACTCCTATCCAATCTTCTAATACCTCAAAATGTATAAAACACCACAGTTAATGATGTACCATCATTTAAAACAAGGGAGAAAAATTTCAATTTCTCTGTGACCTGAGCCAATGATCCTCTTACATTTTCTAAACATTTATAATGTCCAAGAACTAAACAGTCAGTCTTTGACATTCCTAACTGAAATGTCAACACATGTTGACACGTACAACATGATGCTACCAGAATGTCAAGTCTAACTTTCATTTTGAGCCTCAAATTGTCTTCCAAGGAAGCTCATTTCCTAAAACAACAATGCTATGAATTCCAATACCAAACTACCTTAGCCTCTGAGGGTTTAACACTATCAGTCACTCTGTAGCCTTCATGGAGATGAGTCCTCTCTCCATAAAGTATAAGAGTCTCAAGAGTCACACCTTTATTTTGCTCTAGCTCTTCTGTACCTACGTAGAGAGTGATGGGAATGTAACAACAGTAACCATGTTCTGGATACTCAGTAGGCAACCTAGCAGGAAATGCCAGAGACAAAGACCAATCACAACAATGCTTTAAGAGACCAAGACTACAAAAAGGGGAGCTGAGTGAGATTCTAAACATAGAATATTAGTAAACTTAAGCAAACACTGTTGGGGGCCAGAAAATTAAAGTTAACTGTAACATTCAAAGATGTGCCTCAATCACATAGAAGAGCAGCTCCCTATAAATACAGACCTCCACTCCACATTCTACTTCAAAAATCTCTCAAGCAGGGCACCTGGGTGGCTCAGTTGGTTGAGCATTCTCAGCTCAGGTCTTGATCTAGCCATGAGTTTGAGCCCCGTGTCAGGCTCTGTGCTGACAGCTGGGAGTCTGATTCTATGTCTCCCTCTCTCCGCCCCTCCCTCACTCACGCTTGGCCTCCATCTCTCTAAAAAAATGAATAAATATTTTTTAAAAAATCTCTCAGGCAAGGGGCATATGGAAAGTCCCCTCCTCAAAAATAACAACATACATGCTGACTCATTTGTATTAATAAACCTTGATGAAGTTTTTATATATTGGCCAATCACACTTGGATACAAACTGGTTTATTAAGGGCCAATTTTTTCCCCCTAGGAGTACAATCTCAATGTAGGAAATGAAGTTTTGACTGAATGGTTTGGGGTTAGGAGTTGTGATGGGGGAGGTGGGGGAAAGGAAGAAAACGTCATTTTGGGAAATGCTCCTGATTGAGGTGCTACACTTAAAGATTTCTGCCAAAGAAAGAAAAGGAAGGAAGTAGGTACCTGGCGATCAGAGAAGCACAACCAAAAATAAATGAAGAATGCTGTAGGAAAATTTTATCATCAAGTTTGCTAGAGACTCCGGAAGCAACTAATGCCAGAGACTGCTCTGACACCTCAAACCTGAGTCCCCTTCAAACTGTGAGAGGCTTAACTTAATAGCTGAACCTTGTGTCTACCAATGAATTTGACATTATTTTGCTCCAGTTCACTGAAAATCTTCCAGACAAAGGATAATAAATGTTTTGGTTCTAAAACCAAGAATTTCAGGAAAACGTACGTTTAGCAAAAACACATTTTCTTTGGAAACACATACTTTGTTTCATTTCAGGTTCATCCAGAATAGGTTTATTTCATTCAGCTGTAGAAGCCCCCCTATACTTCAGTTCCCTTGGAATTTGGTGAATAATCCTTTCCTAGTTATGAATAATTCCAAACTATGCTTAGCAGACCGTATGAAGACCTATGTCCTCTTTAGGGGATGACAACTGAGAAGCAGCAGTTTCATTTTCGCACAGCACGGCACACAGACTCTTAAAGCATATTTATAGTTTCCCTTCTGCAGCTCAGGAAAACTCACACACGCTATTAGGCATCCTCAATCTCCTTGCCTATAAACCGTGCCTAAGGATGTCTAATTCCTTGGAACAGGGAGGAGATGCAATCGTTAAGTGGCTTTGAGACGGGTGAAATTTACCACTATTTCATAACTGTTCTTCAAAAGCTTATAATTTTCTTTCAAGTTGCAGCTCTGGAGGCTCTCATTGACGCTCAGACTTCATAAACTCCCTTGAGCAGGGAAAGGATAACTAACGTGCTAATTCAGATCACTCAAGCTTGTTTTCTTATCACACCTTTGGATACTTTTGCAAGACCTCACGCCTCACGCCTCTACCCCAATATAACAACTACTAAAATCAAAGCTCTGAGAATGGTCTTCAAACCACATGTGAGCGGACAAGAGACGGGAAGTGATGGCCTTAAGTGACACAGCTTTCCCTAGCCAAAATGAGGCGTCCTCGCTCGCTTCGAGCGGCTCAAGATGTTACCAGAAGCTCCTGCCAGATGTGCGGGGCAAGGGTGCGGGAGAAGTAAAGCAGGGAAGATAACTGGAAAGCCCTGGGGAGAACTGCGATGCCAAAGCCTGCAGGAGGAATGGACTGGAAGGAGGTGAGGCAAAATTAGGCAGGTACTGGAAGGAGCCAAGGCAGCGAAGAAAACAGGAGAGGCGAGAGGTAGAGCCCTAGAGAAACCTGACGAATTCGCGCCTGGAAGGGTTTCCGAGGGTCCAGTTCTCTCACCAGAAAGCCGCGTTCAGCCCCAGGCACCACAGGGCGCTCCTGGCTGGCCGCTCCCACACCAGGGCTGCCTGCACCCGGCTCAGCAGAGGCTCGTAAGGCCCCAGCACCTCCACCAGGGCCCGCTGCGCCGCCTCAACCTGCTGGTCTCGCTCCCAGGAGCCTGACATAGTGCGGCGACCCCTCAAAGTAGGCCCCGAAGCTGGGCCTGGGGCCGCGGCCACCCCCTCTGCCTCCGCCATCTCCCCCCCGGGAGCCACAACATCCGGGGCCGCGGCCCGTCGGTCACAATAAACACCGACTGCGCAGATGCGCGATTCCGCGAGGGAGGCCTCGTCCCTCCATAGTGCGCCTGCGCACAAGCCCTACCTCACGTCCTCCCAGAGAAGAGAACGCTGCGTCAAAGTACGTCCCCCGCGCCGCGCTGCGGCGCAGAGCCCGACCAGGAACTGCACACGCGCAGTCTGCTTCACTGAAGCCACATGAATAAGGCCCTGCCATCGCCAGAACTCAGTTCTCATTGGAGCGGAGAAAGTTCGAGGGCGGAGCGGGTTGTTTGGCGCCTGCGTCGTGCAGCTAGCGGCTGGCGAGCCGCGGCTTGGCTGGCGGGAGCGGCGGCAACACCGGTGGTGGAGCGACGATGCCGAGGGAAATCATCACCCTACAGTTGGGCCAGTGCGGCAATCAGAGTGAGCGAACCTCCGGCCCCTCCACTAGTCAGGTTCCTTAGATTCTATGGGATCTCACTGCGGGATCCTGGACTCCATCCGCCCTTCCCACAATCGTAGTTTTCCAAAGGCGGGACATGCCTGACCCAGTGTCCAGTTGCCCAACCCTGAGGGCCCTCCCCTCCCAGTCGCTGGCATACAGCCCTTTCCTCTGACATGGGAGACTCGCGAGCGCTCAGTCCCCCAGTTTCTGGTTGGAATCTGCCCAGACCCAGACGTCCTCTTTCTCGCCCGTCCGCCCCTCCCCCCCTACCAGTTGGGTTCGAGTTCTGGAAACAACTGTGCGCTGAGCATGGTATCAGCCCCGAGGGCATCGTGGAGGAGTTCGCCACCGAGGGCACTGACCGCAAGGACGTCTTTTTCTACCAGGTGCTCTCAGCGACTTTGCCAGCCCCCCCCCCCACACCCCGCGCCCCCACAGCGGCCCCGGGGGGCCTGAGGGAAGGGCAGTGGCTTGGTACCAGGAAACCCTCTGGGCAAAGGAGTCAGGGCGGCTGGCTTGAGGAGGGAGGACAGGCAGGAGCCAGAGTTGGGAAGATGGAGGACTGGGCCTTAGCTGACTGGACCACCCTGCTGGTCTCCCCTTGACAGGCAGACGATGAGCACTACATCCCCAGGGCCGTGCTGCTGGACCTGGAGCCCCGGGTGATCCACTCCATCCTCAACTCCCCCTATGCCAAGCTCTACAACCCAGAGAACATCTACCTGTCAGAGCATGGAGGAGGGGCTGGCAACAACTGGGCCAGTGGATTCTCGCAGGTCATTTGCTATTCCCTGGCAGAACCCACAACTCCCTTCCTGTGTGAGGGCAGGCAGTATGACTTGCCAGAGAGAGAAGAAACCAGATCAAGGATGTAGGAGTAGTAGAGCGAGAGAGAGATGGCCGAGGGGAGTTCTTTTTTCTAAGTCAATATGGTTAAGACTGCACTTGGCTAGTGCTGTGTGCCAGGTCATACTAAGTGCTTTACATGTAACTTACTTAACCCTCCCAACAACCCTAAAGGTAGGTATTATAGGTTCACAGTCTCTTACCTCCTTTTTCAGATTCTAAAAAACTCTGAAACCAAAACATGATTTATAACTTGTTTGGTAGCAAAACCAAATCTCAGGGCACCTGGCTGGCTCAGTCAGTAGAGCATGTGACTCTTGATCTTGGGGTTGTGAGTTCAAGCCCTACTTTGGGTGTAGAAATTACTTAAAAATAAAATCTTAAAAAAAAAAAAAATCTCAGTGAAGACAGGCTATTTTATAGTTTTTATCTAACTTGTCATTACTTATACATTTCATGGCAGAAATATTAATACATTTGATTAGCACACACCAGACACCCACTGGCATTTTACTTAACATACATCATACGTACCATATTACCTTTCTAGAGTTGGAAATATTTGAATTCTGAAACATAGCTGGCCCCAAGAATTTTGAATAAGGGACTGAGGAGTTGTATCACCTTCATTATTCAGATGAGGAAACTGAGTAACCTGCCTAAAGTAACCTTCCCAGAGTCACTTGGTTAAATAAAACTAGACCTAATACATGAATCCAAGCAGTGTGGATATTGAGTATCTGCTCATACCCACTGTGCTATATTGCCTCTCAGTGCAAATAACAAGCAGGGCCACTGTGCTCAAAAAAGGACTTTTATGTTCTATAAGGAGAATTTAAGGTGGCTATTCTGAGGTCAGAGTCCTTGTCCCATGGTCCTGTCCCACTCTGATACTCCCCATGTCTGTACAGGGAGAGAAGATCCACGAGGACATTTTTGATATCATAGACCGGGAGGCAGATGGCAGTGACAGTCTAGAGGTGAGTGTCTTAGGAATGCTGGTGGGAGCTGTCAGAGGGAAGGCTTCACAACACCCTTTAGAAGCCACCTGTTAAGTACAAGACCTACCTGTGTACCCTTTGCACTGGACAGAAGTCAACTGGGCTTTGCTGGACACAAGGCAGAGTCTCCTGAGCTGTATGTGTGGGGTAAGGGAAGTGGAGGAGAGGGTTTGGGAAAATAGGAGTCCAAGAAATTGTAGGATGGGTCCAGTCTGAAATCCAGTACCTAGACACTGACTGCACCTTCCCCCTGTAGGGCTTCGTGCTGTGTCATTCCATTGCTGGGGGGACAGGCTCTGGCCTGGGCTCCTACCTCTTGGAACGACTGAATGACAGGTAAGTCTGTGTTTTAAGGGGCAGGAAGGACTTGGTTTCCCAAGTAACTGGGAGGCCCTCCAGATACACCTTCCTATTTGCTGGAGCAATGAAAAGGCCCTTCTGTTAACTCCTGTAGTGAGAAAGAGAAGATAAAATAACCAAGAACCTGATCACACTCTGAGTGGTTGGATCCAGAGCCTAGAATCTAAGCCCTAGATGAAGAGATGAAGAAGGTTCAGGGGGTATGGCTGGTTTAGTTAGAACCCTAGGTCCTAAGATTGTCTCTGCCGTTCCTTCCCCCTTTGGGGTTGCAGACTTCCAAAAGTCAAGTCTTCTTTCTCTGCTGATCCTGTGTCCCACCCCAATTTCGCCATTTAGATTTCACTGCTTTCTGACTATTGTGAGCCCCATGTTTACCAAGCCTCCAGTCTCTTGCCCTGACCCTCTCCTCTCAACCCCACCAGGTACCCCAAGAAGCTGGTGCAGACCTACTCAGTGTTTCCCAACCAGGACGAGATGAGCGATGTGGTGGTCCAGCCCTACAACTCCCTGCTCACGCTCAAGAGGCTGACCCAGAATGCAGACTGTGTGGTGCGTCCTGGATTCTGCCATTCTCCAGTGCCAACCCCTTTGTCTATTTCATCATTTTCCTACATTTAAAAAGTCTATTTTGAGCCCTTCTGTGCCTCAGTCTTGTGCCACTGCCTTTTGGATGGGTCTTTCTGGCCATGAAGCACCAAGGAAATTAAGCTTCAGAGCCCAGATTCAGGCAGAGCTCCTGTCCTTTCTGTCCCCATAAATCTGTCACCCTTTTCTGTCCCCCCAGGTGGTACTGGACAACACAGCCCTGAACCGGATTGCCACAGACCGCCTGCACATCCAGAACCCATCCTTCTCCCAGATCAACCAGCTGGTGAGCCCCTGCTCCTGGACTGGAAATCCTCCTTACTGGAGTGCCATCTGGGGAAGGGAGGCCCCGCCCCAGGCCAAGGCCCATGACCCGGCACCCCCGTCCCCAGGTGTCCACCATCATGTCAGCCAGCACCACCACCCTGCGCTACCCTGGCTACATGAACAACGACCTCATCGGCCTCATCGCCTCGCTCATCCCCACTCCTCGACTCCACTTCCTCATGACCGGCTACACCCCGCTCACCACGGACCAGTCGGTAGGAGCGGCCCCAGCAGGCCCTGCCCTAGCCTTTCTGTCCCCCTGCTGCGCCCTCCAGGAGCCGCTCTTTGTAGCCCCAGAGGCTCTGTGCTCAGGGACAGGCACAGACTGTCCAGCTCCGTGCTGACTTGTTCTCCTCTTCCCTACACCCCTGGCTCCCTGTAGGGCCCGGGCTACGTGGGGTCTGCTGATGCTCCCGCACAGGGGCATGACCTTGCTGAGCTGAGGAGGGCTAAGATTCCTGGTCCTGCAGCCAAGGCTCAGTGTACACCTGAATCTCAAGACGCCTCCCAGAGAGACCATCCTAGCCTGAGTCTGATGGGGGTCAGCCATTGGACCGTGCCCTGAGTGCTGGCCTGGTCCCCGTGGCCCGCTCTCCCCTCAGGTGGCCAGCGTGAGGAAGACCACAGTCCTGGATGTCATGAGGCGGCTGCTGCAGCCCAAGAACGTGATGGTGTCCACGGGCCGGGATCGCCAGACCAACCATTGCTACATCGCCATCCTCAACATCATCCAGGGGGAGGTGGACCCCACCCAGGTAGGTGAGGCCCCTTCGTGCCACCCCCGGAACCCACAGGGGTAGAGGAGAGGCTACCACCACCACTGTTGTGTCCACCCCTCCCCGCTAGGTCCACAAGAGTCTGCAGAGGATCCGGGAGCGGAAGTTGGCCAACTTCATCCCCTGGGGCCCTGCCAGCATCCAGGTGGCCCTGTCAAGGAAGTCTCCCTACCTGCCTTCGGCCCACCGGGTCAGTGGGCTCATGATGGCCAACCACACCAGCATCTCCTCGGTGAGGCTTAACGGTTTGCACCTGTCTTCCCATATGCACTTTCCTGGTTGGTCCTCACCTCTCCACATCCCTGCTGCCCCTGCTTCCAGGTCTCTTAATGTGCAGATTGCCCAGCACTGGTTCCCTGGCTCTGTGGGCCATATTGTTACTCTATGTTCTTTGTGACCCCTGCTTTCTGCACACACCAAGCTCTTCGAGCGGACCTGTCGCCAGTATGACAAGCTGCGGAAGCGGGAGGCCTTCCTGGAGCAGTTCCGCAAGGAGGACATCTTCAAGGAGAACTTTGATGAGCTGGACACGTCCAGGGAGGTTGTGCAGCAGCTCATCGACGAGTATCATGCGGCCACGCGGCCAGACTACATCTCCTGGGGCGCCCAGGAGCAGTGAGTCCCCCAGGACCAGGACCTTGTCTGCCTTACTGGTTGGCCCAGGCCCCGCCTGACTGACCACCCCCTCAGAGCACAGATCAGGGACCTCACACATCTCTTCCTCATAAATACACATGCACGTACTCTGTATTGGCCTGGGGACACGTTTCTGTCTCCTCTGATGAGACTATTTATGTTTAATAAAGCACTGGACATAAGTGAAGTTAACTGGTTTTCTGAAGGCCTGTAGATGTGGGGAAGGGGGTAGTGCCTGTTCTTCCCCCTATTTCCAGCCTCTTCAACTCTGAGCAAATGCCTCCCCTAGCTTTTCCTTCTCCTTCCTCATTTTGGAGAACATAGGTGGTGTCTACCCATGTGAGACATGCCTTTCCAGGGTAAAAAGGCCAACAGATATTACCTTACTCTTACTGACATTCCGGGTCCCAGGTCCCTCCCACCCTTCCCTGTATCAGGTGACCAATCTGCCAGTTTCATGTTCCCACATCAGAGTGTCCTGCTAATCATCATAGCAAGCAGGCCTGCAGTCACCACCCCCACCGCCAGGCCTGGGCAAGCAGTAGAGTTGATCCAAGTGCCTTTAATCTTGTAAGCAGGGTATGCCAGAGAGCCAGTCCAAGAAAGCCACTGGGCAGGCAGCTGGAGTCTAGGACAATCAACTCCTGAGACCAAACCCAAAGCCTAGACTATAAGCAGGGCCTGAAGTGGGCCCATAGCTAAGGCTCCATAATTCTGTTTACAGGTGGTCTATTGAGCCCTCCCACTTCTTGTGGAAAACTGCAGGGAAGTAGTAAATATATAGTGACCTAAATGTTCAGAATCAAAAGGGCAAAGCAGGTTGTCCCTAGATCATGGTGGATTGTCAGGGCCCCTCTTAGGCCTTTATGCACCCCAAAGGTGAGGTTTGGGGAATAATAGCAAACATGCACGTGGACACTCTGCTAGGTACCCAACATTATTTTGTTCAATCCTCATGACAACTCTATGAAGTGACAGATGTTATTAGTATTGTTTTATAAACAAGGAAACTAAGACTAACCATGGTTAATGTACCAAGTCACCCACCTGGTAAATGACAGAGTTGGAGTCCAATCCTGGTTTGACTGGCATCAGTATCCCCGACCATTGCATGTCCTGCCTTTTATGATATCTTTTGGGTTAGTGTAGAATCCCATCTCTGAGGTCTTTTGGAGCCATTGGATGAGTGCGTGGTTGTCAGAGGATGTGAGGACTTTGAACACCTGTGCAGACAGGGCAGGTGCAGTCTCTATGGGTTGGAGGGACTGTCAGCCTCAAGTTGCTTCAGGTATACCTGTTAAGTGTCCCCATCACCCAAGTCAGGGTAGCTGGGGACCTGTGCCTGCCTTCTCATTACTGTCACCACCAGCATGCTTGGCCAAAGCCAGAGGGCCAGCTCAGTGGATCAGAAGGATTAGGGGCTGGCAGAGCTCAGCATACAGGTGAAGGACCAGCCCAAGAAGGTGACTGTGAGCCCCTACAGAGGCTGAAGATTACCCAGAATCGGTATTCTTAATTTGGGCAAATTAAGATCTTTTTCTTCTTGTTCATTGTTGGCCTGAGGACACACTTTTCCTTCCATGAACCTATTTATCTTTAATAAAGCTTTGACGTATGAACAGTGAGCAACACTTAGGCCTAACCCTTATGAACAAAAGTGACGGATGGGCAGGGAATGGGCAGTCAGAGGCTAGGCTCTGGGCTGCCTGATGGGTGGCAGGGAGACCGTAAGCCTGTCACCACCACAAAGCATGAGCTTGTCACTTGCAGTTGCCAGGCCTCTCCTGAGTCAGCCTGGTCAGTGTCAACCAGCTGCCTGTCGTCTGAGCAGAGAGAGGGTGACTTCAGGGAAAATCGGCGTGCACCTGGTGCCTTCTCGGCTCCACCTCTGGCCCCTGCACCACTGGGCACCCTGCCTTGCTCCTTTCTCCCTTTACAACCCCTGCCCCAGATGAGAAATCTTTCATCACCTGGGGTATCTGTATGAGTGACTCATGCTGAGTAGGGGTCATGCGTGTTGGCAAAGGTAAAAGGCTGCTATATGTGAATCGTTGGCTAGACCCCTCCAGGCCACAAGCCCAGGGCCTGCCTTCCTTTGCCAGACCCAGTTAAAGGGCGTGAGCCCCAGGGGGAGGAAGCACCAGCTAGCCCAGAGTAGAAGTTTTCTATCACCAACCCAGAGGGGTAAATACCCTGTGCAGGGGGTCCTCCCTGGAAAGAAGAGCTGGATCTGCAAAGTTGCCTCCTTCTGAGGGCTGAGTGCCAGGCACTAGGAGCACAGACACACCTCAATGCCAGCTTCAAAGCCAGGCCCCTCCCCCAAGGCTATTTCCAGATCACCCATCACCCCACACCAACGCAGCCCCTCCCGGTTCTTGGCCAGTGGCAAACCCCAAAGTATGTCAACTAGAGGGCAGCGAAGAGGCCAGGTGGAAAGGGAGGAAAGCCTCTGGGAATCAGGGCAGCAGGTGGTGCTGGTGGTGAAAAATCCCTGTGGTCTGAGAGACTGCAAACCACAGAAGTAACTGTCCTGATGAGACACAAGCTGCAGTAAAGCTGGAGAGAGAATGAAGGCTCATGCACAGAACAGGAACCTCTTTCTGACTAAACAAAATTAGAGAAAATCAGCCATTTCAAGGTAATATTCCCAGAATTCCCATGTGATGTGACTCAGGGACAGATATCTAGTATCAGGAAGCACTTTATAATAAAAGTAGAGTGGTGCAAACGAATCTGGAACTTAGGACTGTCACTTTGGAAAAGCGTACCGGGATGAGGTGAAGAGGTTATGAGCACAAGAGTGGGTTGGGAGCTCACAGTAAGCACAGATGCCCCACAGGGTGGGTGAGTCAGTCCAGTAAGCCTCATCTGTGGTCGCCACTGGTCACACGCATGCTCCATCTCCCTAGAAAGGGGCTGTCTGCGGTGGAGACTCAACTAAAATCCAACATCAGTACACCTTCCAGTAACGCTCACCTCCACCACTTGCTCACTTTCCATTCCCTCTTAGGTACCTTAGGCAGGTAAGGGGCTGCCCTAGGAAAGTAACAGGAACATTTTACATTGATGTTCTGCTTTACTAATCCATCATTTGTAAGTTTTAGTGAAACTCCCTAGGATCTGATCACTGCAACGTGAATTGGTAAAATTGAGTTTCTTGCAAAGCTATAGGCTCTGTCACTCAGGGTCTAACACCCCCATGAGACCCAGCTGGAAATACTCTCCTCAGATCTCCAGCATTGCTGTAGTAGTGACCGTGGCCATCGACTCTAGAAGCAGGCCATTCATCTCTCTATCCCTCAAATCCATTATGAATTTTTTTTTTGAGGAACAAGAACCAAGTTTTTTATTTGTTCATTTCTTGCATTTGAAGTATTCCCTGATAACATCCTTGGCCTGAGACTCTTTGCCATAGTCCTTAACCACCGCACAGCTGCAACCAACCGCTTTAGGGGTTTTTCTCTCTCTGTCAACTTTACAGAAGCCTACCCATTCCCCTAGTTTCTTGTTGTCACCAACCTTAATTAGGTTGATTTAGTGTTCAGCACAGAGCGCCTCCACCAGCCTCCTACATATAGGCTCATCACAGTTGGATGCAACAAAGACGGGCTTGGTGCTTGTCTAAGGCTTTGGCAGCTTCGTGAATTCCATGTGCTAGGCCATCAATTCCACGTGCTAGGCCATCGTGGATGAGGGTGGTCTTTGGCACCTCTTGTAAACCAGTATGAATGGCTGTCACACCTCCAGCAGCAATTCTTCCTCTGCCACAGGGGTGGGGGAGCCCGGGGGTTACAGGTGGAGACGAACCTTGACTGCACCCGAGCCTCCGCCTACGCGAGACTCAGTGGTGCAGGGAAAGAAGTGTTATGAATTAATAGGGTGACCAACTCATCCCGGTTTTAGCACTGAAAGTTCTGAGTCTCAAGACCCCCCTCAAATTTGGTTTTAACTAAAACTCCCACGTTCCCTCAGTCCTGAGAAAACTGGGATGGTGGGTCACCCTAAATTAAAGAACTCCACAGAGAATGATCGGAAAATCTTGAAGCAGTATATATGAATGATCAGGGCTGAGTTAAGGTCCAGTAGACACTTGCTAATTAATTAAGCAAGCAATTATTAAAAATAGAGACCAAGTTGCTCATTAAGCTTCATAGTGAATGCCTAAGGGGATTTCCAATTTTATTGGGGGTAGGGAATATAGTCTATAATATAATTAATTTATATGAAAATATATATCATATGTTAATAATATAATTTATGCATGTGATCATATATTGTATTATTCTGATTTTTTTAAAATTAAGTATGCTCCACGCCAACATGGGGCTTGAACTCACCACCCTGAGATTATGAGTCTCATGTAGTCTCATGCTCTACCGACTGAGCCGGCCAGGTGCCCCTGTTATTCTGTTTTTTAAATTAAATGTCTGGGGGAACCTGAGTGACTAAGTTGGTTAAGCATTTCCTTTTTTTTTTTTTAATTTTATTTATTTAAGAGAGAGAGAGAGAGCGTGAGTATGGGGGGGGGGAGAGAGAGAGAGAGAGAGAGAGAGAGAGAGAGAGAACCTCAAGCATGCTCCACACCCAGCACAGAGTCCGTTGCTGGCCTTGATCCAACGACCCTGGGATCATGACCTGAGCCAAAATCAATAGTCGCCTGCTCAATCAACTGAGCCACCTAGGCGCCCCAAGTGTCTTACTCTTGATTTGGGCTCAGGTCATGATCTCATGGTTCACGGGATAGAGCCCAGCATCAGACTCTGTGATGACAGCGTGGAGCCTGCTTGGGACTCTCTCTCCCTCTCTTTCTGCCCCTCCCTTGCTCTCTCTCTCAAAATAAATAATTAATTAATTAATTAATTAAATGTCTCAAAATATAAGTTGTCCAATTTTAAGTGCTACATGTAAAATATAATACAAAATAATATTAAAATCATTATTGAGCATTTAATATACACCAAGAACTGTTCTAGGCACATTATATATATGAGCTCATTTAATTTTGACAACTCTATAGATAGGTACTGTCTTATCCCGATTTTTACAAACAAGGAAACTGAAGCTCAGGGTCACGCAGCTGGGAAGTGGTCCTTCCCTCCCTGGAAAGAGAAAACTTAGGAAGAGATGCATTAACTGCCAGATATATGGTAGGCTGTCAGCCGCAGGAGGGAAGGGGCTCTTTTGTGACATTCTGGAAGCAGGACAGGGGGCCAGTGGAGGGAACTACAAAGGGGAAGGTTGCAGCTCCACAGAAGGAAAAACATCCACAGGATTGCTGCTGTCCTCAGGTAGAATGAGCAGTCACATGGACCATGAGTCCCCCTCCACTGAATCCAGTCAAGCAAATTCTACATGATGACTCTCGCCTGGAATGGACAGATCCTAGGAGATGGATGAAGTGACCTTTTTTTTCTTTAAATTTTTTTAATCTTTATTTTTGAGAGACAGAGCACGAGCAGGGGAGGAACACAGAGAGAGGGAGACACAGAATCTGAAGCAGGTTCCAGGCTCTGAGCTGTCAGCACAGAGCCCGACGCGGGGCTTGAACTCACAAACCGCGAGATCATGACCTGAGCTGAAGTCGGACTTAACCCACTGAGCCACCCAGATGCCCCTGAGGTGACCTTTAATATGCCTTCTGGTCTTAAGGATTTAGGAATTTCTTGGAAACCAATATCCTTTATAATAAAACATATTCATTCTTAAAACAAATTTATCAAGGTCTGCTGTGTGCCTGAACCTTTTCCAGGAACTGGGGGTTACCTAGGTGTATAAGTTAAGATTGTGAATCTCAAAAAATTCACAGCCTAAGACATCTATGCAGCAAAGTGGCAGCTAAAGTGGTAAGCACACATCAGTGGGATCACAACAGTGTGTGCTCAGTAAATATTTATTGAGTGTTTGCAAGAATGAAAGGCTATGCGAGGCCAGGGTGGGAGTCACACAGAGGAGCGATCATTTGACAGGGTCTTGAGTTCTGAGGGAAGCTTTCCAAGTGGAGACATAAGAGAAGGTAGGGGGACTAACATGTGCTGAGGCCCAGGCTAGCAGGGAAGCATGAGATGGACTTGACCTCTCTTCTGCAGCTCAACCGTCCCCGTCCTGTCGACTGGGGAAGGGAAGCTCACACCAGGCAAATGAGGCCACCAGGACCCACCTGGGGCTCACGGAAGGCCAAAGACAGAGAAAAGGGGTTATGACCCAACCCAGGTATGAAGAAGGCTTCCCAGAGACAACCTAGCAAGGCCTTGTATGCAGGGAAGCAGTTAATGTGTTGACATTCAGAAGGAAAAGCATGATAGGCAAAGGGAAAAGAACCTGAGAGGGCAGGGAGGCCTAGAAACAGGACAGTGGGTTCTGGAAAGTGCAAAGGCCCAGAAGGTGCATTTGGGGGAGCAACAGAGGACAAGGTCAGGTTGATACTCCAAGACCAGACAGGTCACGCAGGGCCTTTTATGCTATGTAGAGTTTGGACTTTATTCTCTGAACAAAGGGGAATCCTGAAGGCCAACTGGGAAGCTACAGCCACCAGCCCGCCCCTTCTGGACTTTTCACCCAAAATGACACTGCACTCTGCCCCCACCCCCTGCTTTCTATTCCCTCCTGTTCTCTCACTCTTTCTGCAAACCAGTATTTGGCAGAATCTGATATCAGAACTCTAGCTCATGTTCTGCTCCCTCCTGAAGGTGGGTTCTTGGACGCTGTTGCCCACACTGATGGCCTGCTCTTTATCATTCTGTTCTCAGGCACCATAGCCTGCCCTGCCCTGTCCTGAGCTGCCCTAGACCAGCTCTGCTCAGCAGACTGCCTCTCTGTCTTCCCTGCCCCAAAGCCCTCACAGATCAGTCCGGACCATGCATACTTGGGGCCTCCTCGCCAAGCTCAACTGCACCATTCCTCTTTCCGTCTCCAGTCCACCACATGCATAATTTCACGGTATTTTGTTAGCGTTATAATTGTATCTTTCTCATGTAATTTCCCTTTCTGAGCCTCTCAAAAACAACCCCCTGTGTTCTATAGAATAATCAGCATTCTGGCAATAATTATGTTCCAACAAATAATAGATTTAAAAATATGTACCCTCTTCTTAACAGTTAACTCTGAAATATATTAAGAGAGGTTTTTTTTTGTTTTTTTGTTTTTTTGGTTCATTTTTGAAAGCAATCAAGACCTGTGGATATGAGGGGTGCCTGGGTGGCTCAGTAGGTTGGGTGTCTGACTTCGGTTCAGGTCATGACCTCAGGTCATGAGTTTGAGCCCTGTGTCAGGCTCTGTGTTGACAGCTTGGAGCCTGGAGCCTGCTTCGGATTCTGTGTCTTCCTCTCTCTCTGCCCCTCCCCCACTTGTGCTCTGTCTCTCAAAAATGAATAAACGTTAAAAACATTTTTTAAAAAGACATGTGGATATGAAACTTGGACCTTCTCTTTCTAAATGAAAAAAATATATGTTATATATATAATAAAATACATGTAAAAGGGAAATGGAGGGCATGACTCTAGCTACATGCTGATTTTCTTTTTTTAAATAAGGATAGATTGGCAGGAAAGTGCAAAGAAATGTACATCAGGTCTCCCCCATGTGAACTTGCATGACTGTGGTACAATATCAAAGTCAGGAAATTGACACTGGTACAATCCACAGAGCACATGCAGGCTTCACCAGCCATATAGAGTTCACTCATTTGTATTTTATTACGTCTACCTTCCGTAACCACCGCTGTAATCAAGATACTTATTTGTACCAACAGTTCAAGACCCTCAACAGTCTCATGCCACACTTTAATATCCACACTCCCCTCCCCTCCCACAGCTTGATTTAAATATGAAAAAGTATTAAATGGAGCACAGAAAAAATGCTACAAGAAAATACACTGAAATGATTACCAGTAGATATTTGGATTGTGAGATAAAGCTTGATATATTTTTTATTTTATTTAAAATTTTTTTAGCTGTTTCTGTTTTTCTTCAGGGAGAATGTATTATTATTAATTTTTTAAAGATTTTTTTTTTTGTTTAATCTTTATATCCAACATGGGACTCGAACTCACAACCCTGAGATCAGGAGTCACACAGTCCACCAACTGAACCCACCAGGTGCCCTAAGAATGCATTACTTTTGTGAGAAACTTTCTTGAGAAGAATTTGTAACACATATCCTAATGTTTACTTATAATAGTGTGATCCAACAAGTTTCAAATTGGAAAAAGATCTGGTGGATTTTAACTTGTCATATTAACTTAAAGTTTACTTTACCAGCAGATTGAAATACTCCCTTCTATTCCAGTGTACAATTTTCTCCATCTCCCATAGAGCAATTTAAGTAAAACACCCACCCATTGTTCGTAATTCTATCTTAGCCCGCCTTTAAAGCGAAACTTGAACAATGTAAAACGACATTGTTTCCGTTATGTATTACTGCCTAAAATTCACTGTGAAACACAGAGGCACAGAACACTGATTTACTGTTTCTCCACGTTCTGTGAGTTGATTGGGCAATTCTTTTACTGGTCTCCTCTGGCTCACTTGGTCTATTACAGACGGCTGGAACAGCTGGAAAGTCCAAGTTGGCCTCATTCATATGTCTGGCAATTCGTGGTGGGTAGAGAGGCTCAGCTCTCCTCCTCACAACCTCCCAACCTCCAGTGGAGAAGACCCACTTTCTTGGATAGCAGTCCAGGATGGTGTTCCAAGAGGGCCAGGCCCAGTGCATAAGCACTGCCCTGCTACACTTGTATCACACATATTGGCCAAGACAAGTCTTCAGATCCAGCCCAGAATCAGTTCTGGAGGGAGCTGTACCAGGGCATGAACACTGGGAGGCAGAATTCATTAGGGCCATTGGTGCAACAATTTACCACAGTTATAAAGGCTGGCCCCTTTATAAGAATTTAAGCATGGATGAAAAAAAAAAAAAAAGATTGCTTTGGGTTCAAAGGTAAGGTTAAGTAAGCATCATAAGGCAATTTCAAATCTGCGTATAACTCTGATTCATTCAAGATAATAGAAAAGGCCAATTTCCCTGTAGCTAACTTAAGAACTAGTGCCTCATAAGCGAATTGCATAGTCTTGTTACACAATCAATTAATTTGCTGTTACATCCAGTTACACATCATGGCCTAAACTTCATAAACCTATTTCTATACGTAGAAAATAAAAGAGATAAGAACTTTTGTTTTCCTAACATCCTCAAAACATAATCTTGTTCTTTATTTTAAAAATGATTTATTGTTTAAAAATAAGTATTTGTGAGAAGTCTAATTCCCAAAAGTTATACATTAAACCAGCTTTTGCCTCAGGACTAATTTCTGCCAATATAGGAAATATTAAAATGGGTACATTTAAAAATTTTTTTAATGAATACATATCTTTTTTTAATATCTTTTTTAAAAATTAAAAAAAATATATTTTTTAGAGAGAGAGAGACAGACAGAGCACAAGTGGAGGTGGGGCAGAGAGAGAGGGAGACACAGAATCCAAAGTAGGCTCCAGGCTCTGAGCTGTCAGCACAGAACCTGATGTGGGGCTTGAACCCACAAACCGCAAGATCATGACCTGAACCAAAGCCGGACGCTTAACTGACTGAGCCACCCAGGTGCCCCTGAATACATTTCTTTGTTTCCTCAAAGCACTTAAGCAAATAAAACTTAAGATCCCACTGGGAATTTGGGGGATCAAATGTTTCAACCGATCTTGAGACTACAGTAGTTCCTCCGACATCTGCCATGATGCTTGTTTCATCACCTTGAAGATGCTCTCTCCGCGCCACACCTCTCGTTGGCTCTCTTCACTCCAGTCACTTCGGGCTTCCTCCAGGTCCTTCAACCACTCACACTCTGGCTTTCCAGCTTTCTCCACGTGTTTCCTCCTCTGGGATCTCTCCTTTTCACCCCACTTCCTTCATCTGGCTGGCTCCTTACTTAATCTCTAGGTCACTCAAGTGTCACTTCCAGTGAAGATTGCTGGTTTCTCCATAGATGTTCCACCAGCACCCTGTACTTTCTTTGCCATAAATGTCACCACACTTCATTATTTTATGTTTTTGCTTTTGTTTTTTTCTCCTTGAGGGCAAGGACTGACCTGTTCATGGCTGTATCTCTAGTGTCTGACACATGCTGGGAATTCAAAAACATCCCCCAAAGGAATGTAAATATCAAGCAGAAAGAAAACTACAAAGAGGGCGCTCTGGGTAGCCACATTCACATACTCAAGATTATGTACTTTACCTATAGGTGAGCCTGTCAAGTCTTGACTCATAGTCTACTTACTCTTATTTTATTTTTTTAATTTTACTTATTTACTTTTAAGAGAGAGAGAAGCAGAGAGAGAGGGGGAGAATCTCAAGCAGGCTCCATGCTGTCAGCCCAGAGCCTGATGTGGGGCTCGATCTCACAAACCCAAGATCATGACCTGAGCTGAAATCAATAGTTGGATGCTTAACTGACGGAGTCACCCAGGTATCCCTACTTACTCTTATTTTAAACAAAAATCTAACCTGTTTAGATGTATGAATTCCTAGACCAACACAAATTTGCAAGGAGAAAGGAGAGGGGTACTAGGGACCTTAAAATAAAAGCAGTTAGGACCAGGGCTATTGCCCTGATAAGGAAAAAAGAGACAGAAAAACGACAAAAAGCCATAAGGAAAGGATCATCTAGCTTAAGGGTGAACATATCTCCAAAGAAGTCTTTGGGCAGCTCAGCCAGATAGCAAAGGCTGGTGTTCATGCCCATGCCTTGAGTCAACGAGAAAAGACTGAATTTCATTCTGCGTATTCTACTTAAGAAAAGAAAGGAGTAAAGAATGCATTTTACAAATATTCCCACCAAAAATAATTTTTAAAGTGTTTTCTTTTCTTTTTAGGATTTTGCTTTTAAGTAATCAATCTCTACACCCAACATGGAGCTCGAACTCACAACCCCGAGATTTAACGTCACATGCTACTGACCAAATCAGCCAAGTGCCCCCAAAATAATTTTTAAATGTTTTAAGTTATGAAACCTAGGGAGATAAGCTGGTTATCTGGGAAACTCGCTTATCTACGTGGAAAATCTTTTTTTTTTTCCTGATAAAAAGGTAACAATGGTTAAAAATAATAGTAAAAGAATGAGGGGTTACTGCTTTTCCACTGGAAGAGAGTAGTGACCTTCTTCAGAGATACCTGCACTCTGTTCCTGTCCTCCTAGCAATTACCCCACTATATTTCTTTAAATATATTTTTTAATGTTTTTATTTATTTTTGAAGGAGAGAGAGAGAGAGAGAGACAGAGCATGAGTGGGGGAGGAACAGAGAGGGAGGGAGACACAGAATTTGAAGCAGGCTCCAGGCTCTAAGCTGTCAGCACAGAGCCCTATGCGGGGTTCAAACCCACAAAGTGTGAGATCATGACCTGAGCTGAAGTCGGACACTCAACCGACTGAGCCACCCAGACGCCCCCACTATATTTCTTTAAAAATTTTTTGCTAATGTTGGGGCGCCTGGGTGGCGCAGTCGGTTAAGCGTCCGACTTCAGCCAGGTCACGATCTCGCGGTCCGTGAGTTCGAGCCCCGCGTCAGGCTCTGGGCTGATGGCTCGGAGCCTGGAGCCTGTTTCCGATTCTGTGTCTCCCTCTCTCTCTGCCCCTCCCCCGTTCATGCTCTGTCTCTCTCTGTCCCAAAAATAAATAAAAAACGTTGAAAAAAAAAAATTTAAAAAAAAAAAATTTTTTGCTAATGTTTATTTTTGAGATAGAGAGACAGAGAGACAGAGACAGAGTGCCAGCAGGGGTGAGGCAGAGAGAGAGGGACACACAAAATCTGAGGCAGGCTCCAGGCTCTGAGCTGTTAGCCCAGAGGGCTTGAACTGACACATGGCGAGATCATGACCTGAGCCAAAGTCAGACTCTTAACCGACTGAGGTACCCTGGTACCCCATACCCCACTATATTTCAATTAATGGTTGACTTCCCTGTCTTTCCCACTTGCCTATGCATTTCTTGTGGGCTGGGACAACATCTTTTATCTCTGTATCCCTGATATCTACCACAGGTCCTAGCACATTATAGGTGTTCAACAAACATTTGTTGGACAAATGAAGAATGATGTCAAGGATGTGGCTTCTCTCCCCTGCCTTTCCTTTAACAAGAAGACATTAAAAGACTTGCCACACAGGGGGCACCCAGCTGGCTCAGTTGGTAGAGCATGTGACTCTGGATCTTGGGATTGTAAATTCGAGCCCCGTGTTGGGTGTAGAGATTACTTAAAAATAAAATCTTTTTTTTTTAATGTTTATTTTAAGAGAGAGAGAGACAGAGAATGAGTGGGGGAGGGGCAGAGAGAGAGGTAGACACAGAATCCGAAGCAGGCTCTAGGATCCAAGCTGTCAGCACAGAGCCTGATACAGGGCTCTCGAACCCACGAACCGTGAGATCATGACCTGAGCCGAAGTCGAACGCTTAACCGACTGAGCCACCCAGGCGCCCCTTAAAAATAAAATATTTAAAAAATAATAAATAAAAGACTTGCCACACAATCAGATAATAGTGTACCCCAGGATAAATTCATGTGTTCACCACATTGGCCTATAGATCAGGCATATTGCGACTTTAATTCTAGACAGTTTTCAAAGGGAGAGGAAATGGGGGAGGGTGGGAAGAGAGGTCATTTCTGCAACTTTAGAAATGAATTTTTTCAATTCCTTTTATGCATGACATAAGAAAAGATATCCTACCGTTCTTACAGGGAGTAGCTATGGTATCAAGGAACCAAATGGCATGATGTTGCTGAATTTCTGATATTTGATCCTTTGGAAATATTCCCAATGGATACATTATACAATATTCCATTAGCACCTGAATGGAAACAAACTAGCGATGACAAGTATTTTACTTCCTACAAGATCAAATAATAGTCACGAATCATGAATTGGATCTGTGGACAGCTGTACCAGAACATAAAATCAGTGGAAGCTATAGGGCAATTTCAAGGCCTGACCTGCAAAGGAAGCTGGGAAGAGGGAGCGGTCAGAACCAGTACAGCTAGAAGGTCATCCACAGGGTACAACAAAGTTGCCAACCGGATGTGTTCCTCTAAAACAACTTTGTGGGGGCGCCTGGGTGGCGCAGTCGGTTAAGCGTCCGACTTCAGCCAGGTCACGATCTCGCGGTCCGTGAGTTCGAGCCCCGCGTCAGGCTCTGGGCTGATGGCTCGGAGCCTGGAGCCTGTTTCCGATTCTGTGTCTCCCTCTCTCTCTGCCCCTCCCCCATTCATGCTCTGTCTCTCTCTGTCCCAAAAAATGAATAAAAAACGTTGAAAAAAAAAAATTTAAAAAAAAAAATAAAATAAAAAAAAAATAAAAAAAAAAAATAAAACAACTTTGTGGTAGGGGTGCCTGGGTAGCTCAGTTGGTTAAGCTTCCGACTTTGGCTCAGGTCACAATCTCGAAGTTTGTGAGTTCGAGCCCTGCATAGGGCTCTGTGCCGACAGCTGGGAGCCTGCTTTGGATTCTGTGTCTCCCTCTGTCTCTGCCCCTCCTCTGTGCATGCTCTGTCTGTCTCTTTCTCAAAAATAAATAAACATTAAAATTTAAAAAAAAGTAAAACAACTTGGCAGTAGCTTGCCTTGCTCCAGGAGCACAGCCACTCTCAGGAGATTGCTGGAAGTTGGTGGTTAGGAGTGAGAGCCTCAGGGGACCACCAAACTACAGCTGGGCCAATAAGGAAACCTGTGGGCCAAAAATCCCCAAATCTTGCCCAAAGATTTGCAAATAATCCATCTTCCTTTCCCAAACCTGCAGTCCTCTCTGAGGATTCCCATTCCCTTTTTGGCCATCCTTGTTTAGAATTCCTGAACTCAGAGGGAATTTTGCTTCCCCAAACTTTCCCTTTGCCCATTCAGATTCCAGTTCTGGAAAAGGTACTATTCTGGGTATCCCATCAGCCTGAGCCCCAAGGATGGAAATGAATCACACAGAGCACCAGCCATAGGGATGGTATGAAAAAAACACCTGGTTCCCTGAGGTTCGTGGAAAGGATGAAGCAGAGAGGAACCTAATAGTGTTTAGGGGCTAATGAAGGCCAGACTACCACCTCTGCTTCTAGGACATAACCATAGGCAATACAGCTTAAGGGGCCAGGGAACAGTCTTAACTGAAGTCTAGTGTGGCCCCTGGAAATCCTTGTGACCCGGCCCTCTTATGGACTGTAAACTGAATCAATCCTAAGAACACAATAATACTCTGTCTGCTCTGGTATCCGGTTGTGTTCAGGGATCTCCCCACAGTGACTATTCTATTCCAACCAGCTATGTTCCTTTGGACACACAGTATTCATTTCTCTGTATGCACTGAAGTTGTCCCCTGCTCATTCAGCAAGTTTCTGACCACTACCTCTAACCTGTGTATGTGTGCATGCCTTTGGATAACTAGTATTGTCAGGTGATACAACATCTAATCCACAGGCCCTGAGCCACCAAACGAATTATTACTACACTGTCATACCCCATTCATTTACATCCCTGTCATGTGAACAACAAGGACCCATGAACACATGCATTCCTTCTGCTGTGCCCTACATCAATGGTTTCTTATCCTTTGCTGATTCATGGATCTCTTTGAGAATCTGCTATGAATCTCCCCAGAATGAAATAGCCATAGGGATTTGAAAACAATTTCAAGAAGTTCTTGACTCATAAAGCCCATCCTTCAGACCCCAAGCCAATGCTAACGATTCCTGATGGCAAGAAATGATGGCATTTCTAAAGAGAGAGGTAGTCAGAAGGGAGGGAGCTTCAGCTTAATTCTTCCCTACTTGTTTCCCATGTGCATAAAAGCCTGGAGAGGATTTGGGAACAAAAGTTGGTCAACCTCATCGGTGAGGTACAGCCAGGTGACCTCACCTGTCCACTTAGCTGAGGCAGCAGGTCTCATAATAACCCACTAAGGCAGCAGCTCCTCTCTGAGACTGACATGGGCCCCTCCCCTTGCCCACCCTAACACACTCCCACCTATGAGTCTAATCCAGACCTACACATGTTTCCCCATGGCCAGCTAGACAAGCCAGGTGACTCTGATGCTCACCTTGTCACCTAGGAGTAGTGGATGAAAAGGACTTCTGCTGGGTAAGCTGGGCCATACCTTCTCTACATTTCCTTTCTCTCTCTCTTTCTCTCTCTCTCTCTCTCTCTCTCACACACACACACACACACACACACATACACACACACACACGCATAATGCACACTCCAGCCATCACTCAGAAGATCCAGGGTCAGCATCTTGAGGCTTCCCTGTAGCAGATTTCCCAGAGCACACCTTCAGGTTGGACTCTGCCGAATTCAGTGATAACTGCCACCCGGCCGCTGGCCAGACTACATTTTCTGGGTTTCCCTGACCTCCTCAAAGGCCAAGCATTCTCATCTGATATCTCATCTGATACTCCAACCCTTTCTGCCTCAAAAACAACAACAACAACAACAACAACAACAACAACAATGCCTTGATCTTGGCACAAGACTGAATGTTCATCACACACACGCACATACACACACACACATGCACACACACATGCATGTGCAGGATTGCCACCAGCCATCCCCAACTTCTGCCAAAAATGATTACATATTTCTAACAAAGACTGACCATGAATATAAACAAGGGTCTGTGGATCCTGGGAATGAGTGGGAAGAGGTCTCTCTGCCCTTCCATAGATTAAGGGATTCTCCCATTCTAGCCTTTCCCAATCATGGCAAAGACAACCAAGGTGGCTTCCTCCGCACCACAAACACAAACCCACCATTCTAACTGGTAGACTATTAGCAAGAGAAGCAAAACTTGAAGGTACCAAAAACACCTCTCAAGATGGACCTCAGAGTCAACTCTTGAAGCTGTCGCATGAATTTCCAATCCTGTGAATAACCAGTCACCAGAGTTTTATTCCAAGACGAGTGTAATTCTGGCCTCTCACTATGTGCTTTCAAGTAACGCAACGTAATTAAAATGTTATCATAACCTACCTCTCAGAACGTTACTAACTAGACTTGTGATCTTGGGCAGGTCACTTCCTGTCCCTGGGCCTTGGTTTCATCATTCATTCACTCAGCAAATATTTATTGAGAAGCTAGTAAGTTCCAGGCACTGTGCTAAGTGCTGAAGACAACAAAGATGAGCAAGATACAGTCTGGCCGAAGAATGTCTCACTCTATTGTTTATGTGTTAATGTAAATAACTCCTCATGTTGCTGCATGATTAGGGCGGTAATAAAGGTTGGACAAGGCACAAGAGGAAAACTAGGAGGGGAGCACCTGTGTCTGATTAGGGGCATAGGGGTTTGTACAAATAAGGGAGTTGGACTTCTTAATCAAAGAGTCTGTTATTCTAAGATCGTGATGCATTCCAAAAGGACACAGAAGCCATTTGGATATTCTGCTCCAGGGAAATGTGTGCAATACCAGCCTTCCACTAGGGCAGATAAGGAGTTTACCATTGGCAGTTTACCACTTGGCACGAATACCTCTTTCAGAGTGAATAGAAGCCAGTTTGCACTATCTAATTCTAATGATCACCTAGGAGTGTAAATGACACTTGGTAAAATTAAATCCCTTCCAATTCAAAGGTCAGAAGAGACATTAGGTACACTTGTGCCATATATACGCTTAACCAGCTGATGAACAATATACAAACACGTCATTTAGGAGGGAAAAACCAAACCCAGACATATATAAAATGAATCCCTCATACGGTTTTCTCTCAAACAAAACCAGAAATAAAACCCATTAGCCTGTTATTGCCGGAAGCTCAGTAGTCCCCCTGAGATGGTATGAGCAAAAGTCTGATAATTGTGGCTTATAATTAACTCATGCACCAGCTAATATTATTTAAGTCCTCAAATACTGAAGGGAACAGAGTTATCAATTCCTAAAAGGTCAAGATCAATAATATCCATCCTTCTAGTTTATTTTTTCCTGCCTACCTATATTTTCTATACTTACTACAATAAGTATGTTTTGATATTGTAATTTTACATAGAGTAAAGTGTGTCCTCTCCCATTAAAGTATTTATTAGTTTTTTTTTGTCTTCCCAAGATAGTGCATGGAACCTGATACTGCCACACGCAAACTGCCTGGTAGGTTAGTTATACATAGAATTCAGTTCTTAGATTTTGTTCTAACTTGAAGTAGAAACGGAGGTAAAACATGAGGCCTTGCCATTCCACTTTCAACTCAAAGATATATAGACACACATATATATACTCATATATACATACATATGATATATTTAGTGATAAAAAATTTTATATATTAAGAAGCCATCTTGATGGTTGTGTATCAGTGTGGATACAGTGTACTTAATGCCACTAAACTGTACACTTAAAAATGATTAAAATGGAAAATTCTATGTTATGTATATTTTGCCACATTAAAAAATAGTTTAAAAGTTTTCTCAAATTAAAAAGTGCAATTGACCTGTGTGTATGGACCTTGTATCTTGTAACCTTTCTAAACTCAATTATTGGTTCTAATAGCTTTTTATATATTCCTTAGGATTTTCTATGTACAATCATGTCTTCTACCTTCTGTAAATCAAGACAGTTTTATTTCTTCCTTAAAAGACAAGAAAAGGCAGATGAGCACTGACTGTTGTATATAAGCGATGAATCACAGGAATCTACCCCCCAAAACCAAGAGACACTGTATACACTGTATGTTAGCCAACTTGACAATAAATTAAATATATTTTTTAAAAAGGCATCTCTACCTCAACAAAGCAAAGGCTACCAGAGCGTTAAGATCTTTTTTCCGTACCCTTAAACGCTTGTAAAATATGCCAAGGAGGAGGAACAACATCACACAGATGTCAACTCAGATTAGGGAAGATAAGATTTAAATTACTCTGATTCCAACACGTGAGAACGGTTTGAGAATAGGGGCGCCTGGGTGGCGCAGTCGGTTAAGCGTCCGACTTCAGCCAGGTCACAATCTCGCGGTCCGTGAGTTCGAGCCCCGCGTCAGGCTCTGGGCTGATGGCTCGGAGCCTGGAGCCTGTTTCCGATTCTGTGTCTCCCTCTCTCTCTGCCCCTCCCCCGTTCATGCTCTGTCTCTCTCTGTCCCAAAAATAAATAAAAAATGTTGAAAAAAAAAAAAAAAGAGAATGACTTTGCTTCAACCTGTGATTAACAGAAAAACACAGTAAGCCATGTATCATTTCTGAGCCATGGAGGTGTTATAGCAGAGGGAAGTGGACACAGGTTGTTTCCAGGGTCCCTTGGTTCATCAGCTCCTTATTTGATTACAGGGTGATTTAACCAAGGAGCACTGACTGCTTCAGCCTGTTTGGCCTTGATCAATCCAGAAAATGCACTCGCTGATTTCCTTTTATCGATAGTCTACAGGTGGCGATCAGGCAAGTCAGGGAAGGGACCCCGACAGTCTTCACTCGAGAATGCTCAGAACAGTCACAGAAAGGCCCTGAACACCTACCGGAAGGGATGGCCTGAGACCTGCCGGCCCAGGGTCAACAGCCAAATTCAACTGGAGAGGTGAGGAGCCAGAGGGACAGGCAGGCCAGGATTAAGGGAACAGGAGCTCTGAAACAAGCAAACAAAAACTATTCATAAAAAGTGCTAAAAGGTGAGAGGTGCCTGCCTGGCTCAGTTGATAGAGCATGAGACTTGATCTTGGGGTCATGAGTTCAAGCCCCACATTGGGTGTAGAGTTTATTTAAAAATAAAATCTTGTGGGGCGCCTGGGTGGCGCAGTCGGTTAAGCGTCCGACTTCAGCCAGGTCACGATCTCGCGGTCCGTGAGTTCGAGCCCCGCGTCAGGCTCTGGGCTGATGGCTCGGAGCCTGGAGCCTGTTTCCGATTCTGTGTCTCCCTCTCTCTCTGTCCCTCCCCCGTTCATGCTCTGTCTCTCTCTGTCCCAAAAATAAATAAAAAATGTTGAAAAATAAAAAATAAAAATAAAAATAAAAATAAAATCTTGAAAAAAAAGAAACCTGCTAAAAGTGAACAGAAGGGTGGACCTTCCAATTTGCGATTAGACTGTTAAATAACTATTAGAACTTTGTCATGTTGATTTAACAAACCAGATATAGAGAGCAGGATACTAAAACCATGTCAAAAGTTAATTTTTAATAGCCTCCTAAACAGTTGCAATCTTAAAATTTTTTATTTGAATATAGTTGACACACTGTGTTACATTAGTTTTAGGTCTACAACATAGTGAGTGACTCTACATCTCTGTATGTTACGCTGTGCCTAACTAGTGTTAATTAGCCAAATACACCAGCCTGGTATAGCTAGAGGGATGCATTGATAGCATAATAAACATTCATAGAGTCAAAATGGACCAAAACTTTCAACCTCCTACAAAAACAATGGAAGCTCTAGAAACAAAGGAAAAATAACTCAATCCCAGACACCTGAAGAGATCAATTTATAAACTATAACAACACATTAAAGCAGTCATAGGAGGGGCGTCTGGGTGACTCAGCGGGTTAAGCGTCAGACTTCAGCTCAGGCCATGATCTCATCGTTCGTGAGTTCGATCCCCAGGTCGGGCTCTGTGCTGACAGCTCAGAGCCTAGAGCCTGCTTCGGATTCTGTGTCTCCCTCTCCCTCTGTGCCCCCCCCCCCGCCCCCGCTCTCTCTCTCTCAAAAATAAATAAACATTAAAGCAGTTGTAGGAAATATTCTATCTTACCATGTTGGAAATATTTTAAAATTTTATCAGAAAAAGAAAAAAATTACAACGTTCACAATAAAAGAAAGGAAAACAGACCGAGCACAATAATACTATGACTTGTAGATCATGCAAAAACATTTATTTTTTTAAAACAAAACAAAACACAGGCTCTGCTTCCCCATTTAGGAAATTAAATGTTGAAATAGATTGGGTACCTTATATGAGCTAGAGGAATGCTCAGGGACAGAGGCCTCCAGGCAGCTCTCTGTGTAGCCAACTGCCTCTTCCCCTCCCTTTCCTAGCGGTGCTGTAGGACATCATCATTTTCTTTCTTTCTTTTTTTTTTTTTTTTTTGAGATTTTTAAAAATGTTTTTTATTTATTTTGAGAGAAAGAGAGAGAGAGCAAGAGCATGAGTGGGGAAGGGGCAGAGAGAGAGGGAGAGAGAGAATCCCAAGCAGGTTCCACGTTGTCAGTACAGAGCCCAATATGGGGCTTGAACTCACACACCATGAGATCTTGAGCTGAGCCGAAATCAAGAGTCAGATGCTTAACTGACTCAGCTATCCAGGCACCCTGGACATCATCACGTTCTATGTGAATACTGTGGGGCGAGGTTGGGATAAATGATCCCCACATCCCATCCAGCTCTAGGATGCTATCACTGTACCCCCAATAAATCAACACTGCAATGCATGGTCTCGACAAAGTGAACAGACAGAACCTCTGTTCTAGACACAAGGTAGAACATATAATGGAAATGGCAGAGACATTCCTATCTTTCTAAAAGCTACTTTTCTGGAAAGTATGTTTAAAGAATATCGACTTTTTTTCTTTTTAAGTTAAATACATTTTAAGGCAGGCATCCCTAGCAAACTGTGTTTCTGAGGAAGACTGGAATGAGGGTCTAAGGTCATACACTTTATGACTGACACTGTAGCTATTACCAAGGGTGAGCATGGATGTGGCAATTGGGAGTAACATGGACGTGAACTAAGGACAGTCATGGAATCCGAAAAATGCCATCACGAAATACATCATTTCCAGTTAAGTGCTATGAAAAAGGATGCAAAAAAGACAGAAAACCTATCACTTAAGTTTCCCACATCCCTTCTCCAATGGGCATAAAGGTATTATGACAATCAATTATTTAGCAGCGCCTGGGTGGCTCAGTCGGTTAAGCACCCAACTTCGGTTCAGGTCATGGTCTTGCGTTTCAGGGGTTTAAGCCCCGCATCAGGCTCTGTGCTGAAAGCTCAGGGCCTGGAGCCTGTTTTGGATTCTGTGTCTCCCTCTCTCTCTGCCCCTCCCCTGCTCATGCTCTGTTTCTGTCTCTCTCAAAAATAAATAAACATTTAAAAAGTTTTAAAAAAAAGAACAATTATTTGAAAAACATTGTGTGGGGGCACTTGGGTGGTTCAGTCGGCTAAGCACCAACTTCAGCTCAAATCATGATCTCACAGTTCATGGGTTTGAGCCCTGCGTCGGGCTCTGTGTGCTGACAGCTCAGAGCTTGGAGCCTGCTTCAGATTCTGTGTCTCCCTCTGTCACTCTCCCCTCCCCAGCTTATGCTCTCTCTCTCAAAAAATAAATAAATAAGTATTAAAACACACACACACACACACACACACACACATGCACACATTGTATGATTTCTTTCACAGAGGCACTGGCAACATTCACAAACTTACTTTAGCATTCTAGAGATTCCTAAAAGAATGTTCTCAAATTTATACTTGGCCTAAGTTTTCATTTAAAATCAATTGTGAAGCACATAGGGGGTAAATACATGATCCTTGCTGCTTTCTGTAAGTTTTTAAACTTCCAAAATCAAAACTCTGAAAGTTCAACCATGGGGCGCATGGGTGGCTCAGTGGGTTAAGCATCCCACTTCGGCTCAGGTCATGATGTCGTGTTTCATGAGTTCAAGCCCCACATTGGGCTCTGTGCTAACAGCTCAGAGCCTAGAGCCTGCTTCAGGTTCTATCTCCCTCTTTGGCTTACACTTTGTCTCTCTTGCTCTCTTTCAAAAATAAACATTAAAAAAAAAAAGTTCAATTGTGGACTGTATGTATTTTTAAATGTTTAGGTTGTTTTTGTTTCTTTTTTGTTTTTTGTTTTGTTTTGTTTTGTTTTGTTTTATGTGAAGTACTAAGCTGGATCCTGAGTGCGTGGTTTCAGCCTGGTCAGTCATATCACTTTTTAGCACTCGGGTTTGTATAAGAGAAATTAAAAGACTCACTTAAGCATGTTGTAGAGCAGTGCTCCTTACGCTTTTATGCACATACAGAGAACCCCAGGATCTCCTAAAAATACAGATTCTGATTCAGTGGAACTGAGGTGGGATCTGAGATGGTGTGTTTTCTCGAGCCTCCAGGTATGCTGAGGAGGAGCATAACTGGAGAACGGTGGCTCTCAAAATTGGTGTGTGAGAATCACCCAGAGGGCTTGTTAAACCAGATTGTTGGGTTTCTGACTTAGAAGTGTAGAAATTCTGTCTTTCTAGCACGTTCCCAAGCAATGGCACTGCTTGTCTGGAAACCACACTCTGAGAACCACTGCTGTCAAGGAAAGACTATTGGATTGTGTGAGAGAGGGAAAATGTGGGGTTAGCATCCACTGTGGCTAACTGGCCCTATGACTCTATCAGGTAGAAATACATTCACCTGCAATTAGCAGAACAGTCATCAGTAGCCTAAACAAATAGTATAGTTTGTTTTTCTCTCTTGGTAAGTCCAGAGGTGGGCAGTCCGGCGTTTGGGACATCTATTAGGAAGCCACCAAGGACGCCTGGCCTTTCTACCTTTGTGTTCCACCATCACTCACATGTGGCCTTTGTGCTGATGATGACTGCTGGACCAAGTTCCAAGCAGAAGACTAGGAGCAGGGCAGAGGGGGACGGGGGCCTCCAGCTTCACTTGCCCTTTTGGAAAAGTTTTCCCAGGAATCTTGCTCCATGACTTCTGCTTACATTCCACTGGGCAGAACTGAAGCAACCGTAGACCCATCATTGACTAGGGAGAGGGGGTTGGATTTGCCAACCAACATTAATAACCACAGTGGCCTCAGACATACACACAGATCTTAACATCATATCAAGACTACAGAAGTTCTAAAACCTAAGGACATATCTCAGCTCTCTGAATCCTCGCCTCCTCATCCGTAAAGTGTATGGAGTGCACTATGGGCATTTTGGGCAGGACAGTTCATCCCTGTGGGGCTCTCTTGCACACTGCAGGACATTAAGCGTCTCTGATCTCTGGGTACCAAATGCCAGGATCCCCCACCCCTGCTATTGCGATGAAGCCAAATAGGCCTCTCGGTTGGGGTGGGGCATGGGAGGGGACTAGCCTGTGGGATTGGAAGCCACTGTCCTAGATCGGGTCTGGTCCACAGCTGTCTGATTCTCTCCGGTCTCTTTGATAAAAGCTAGTTATTTTTTGAAGCCCTGGCTACACAGCAGGAGCATGGGTCCCCATTCTCCACTTCATGGTGGGTAGGTATTGTTTTATCTCCTTTTAAGACAATCATTATTTTACCTTATTAAAAAAAACCCTCTTCCTCCTTTGGGGCACATGTTAGTCACCACCATCACACTCTTCCCCTACTTGTTCCAATGATCTACCTATTTCCAAATCACTCTCCCATCCAGACTTTCCCCTCCAAGTTTTACCTTCCTCCTAGGCAACTTTTACATCCACATGGATGGTCCTGACTGGATTTGACCTCCTCACCTCAAAGGCCCTTTACTACTTGTCTCCTTGTCACCCACACAATGGACAGACCTCAGCACTTGCCATCCTGTGAACTGCTCCTTAACCTTAAACTTGACTGGCTCTCTCTTGTACCGCCACTTCCTGTACCTCCACCTTCTCGTTCCCTTTGCCCCATTCTTCTTCCTGATGTTGATTTTAGTCCAAGCTAGCAGCCCCTTCCTAGCTTCACATCCTTCTCCACGCAGCCTGGACCAGCTGATCCATTCCTCCTGCATTCCCCCAATCTTCACCCCATTCTCCTGGTTAAACCCCAGCCCCAGCTCTAGCTGACTTTCTGCCCTCTGACTCCCACACTTGAGCAGCTGAACACTGCCCTGAGACAGTGCACACCCACGCAGACTGTTGCCGTGACAACCTGGTGGTGGGCTGGTGGTGGTCCCTCTACTTGTCCTTGTCAGCCCTCTCCTGTTCCCTACCTTATCATCTCCCCTGTCATTCGCACTCTTAGCAGATAACTTCACTCCTACTTGACAGTGAAAATAGAAGCCATCAGTCAGAAGCCCCCTCAACTTCCTGCCCCCCACTGCCACCCCACTAAAGCACTTATTTTTATCTACACTCATCCTTTCCTCCCTTTTATTGTGGGAAAAGTTTCCTTCCTGTGGTTAATCCCTCCACCTGAGCCCTACATCCCAACAGCTCCAGCCTCCCCAGGGACCTTGGCTCTCAGAGTCCCCTCTCTGTGCCTTTAGTATTGCCACACTGAAACCTCTCCTCTGTTCTAAAAAGCAGTGTTCTCCAGACTCCACATTCCCATCTCCACCGTACAAATTTCCCCTTCTCTCTTGTCCTTTGCAGCCACACTTCTTAACCTTTCTCACACCATGGATGCCTTGGCCGTTGGGTGGATAATGTTTTTGAGTGCATGCAATATATATAGAATTACCCTGGAAGCCAATTATAGTGAAATCCAGTGGTTACAATATATTTTTTAAACTTGTGACATAGGAATACATGTGCTTCTTTCCTTTATTCTTGTGTGTCCTTTATTAAGGCATTCAATAACAAAATCTTGTGTTATCTATAATAACCCCTGTATTGTTAAGTAGCGATGATTATAAACACTATTTTGCAACATCTGCATCAACTGCAAGGTGAAGTAAGTATAGCTGTGATTTTTACAGGTAACAAAGTCACAGGCACTACTATACTACTGAAGAATAACGTCTGCAGTCATAATTGAAGGGAAAACTATACTCTAAATTTTATTTTATTTCTTTTAAAGTTTATTTATTTATTTTGAGAGAGAGAGAGAGAGAGAGCGAGAGAGCGAGAGTAAGTGGGGCGGGGGGCAGAGAGAGAGGGAGAGGGAGAATCCCCAGCAGGTTCCATGCTTCAGTGCAGAGCCCAACGTGGGACTCCACCCCAGAAGACTATATTTTAATAACAGATGAGTGAGGGGCACCTGGGTGGCTCAGTCAGTTAAGCATCCAACTCTTGATTTTGGCTCAGGTCATGATCTTACACTTGGGAGATCGAGCCCCACGTCAGGCTCTGCACTGGGCATGGGACCTACTTAAGATCCTCTCTTTTCCTCTGCCTCTCCCCCTCTCCCCCACTCAAGCTCTCTCTCTCTCTTAAAACTAAAATAACTAAATAACTAACTAAATCAATAAATAAAATGTGAATGAAAAATCAGTATGTAATTTTTTCCCATCCAAGTTCATGGGTCCCCTGAATTCTATCCATAGATCCCCTGGAGGGGAGCAGTGGGCACCAGATTAAAACGCCTGTTTTAAAGTCCATCCTTCCTGCCCACCTCCTCATCTTCCTCACATCTCAATTTTATGAGTCTTCAAGTATCTGTTAGTGCCAACTATGTATAAGGGTAAGTAACCTTTAGCAATCAGGTTTTTACTCTCATGGCC
The DNA here is from genome assembly GCF_028018385.1 of Neofelis nebulosa. NCBI lineage: Eukaryota > Metazoa > Chordata > Mammalia > Carnivora > Felidae > Neofelis > Neofelis nebulosa. Next base: position 34,475,298 of record NC_080797.1, on the reverse strand, counting down.
CAGGCTCAATATCCTCACCAAAGTCACCAATGGTTCCCCAAATTTGAAGGTCTCTTCTCTGTCTCCATATTGCTCCAAATTATTGCCTTTTTAGAATTTTCTCCTTCCTAGGCTTCTGCAGTATCCTTCTCTATGGCTATGCCTTGAGCTGCAAGTAAAAACTGAATCCAAATCAAACAGATTGAACCATAAGGAAAAATAGATCATACATTTTAAGAAGCGCAGATATGGGGTCGCTGTAGGGCTGATTAATGTCCTGGCTTAGCAATGTCATCTGGGACCCAGGGCTTGGCATCTTTCTGCTCTACCAGCCTCAGCATGATGGCTTATCCTCAAGATGCTCTACCCTACATAGTAAAGGACTATAGCAGGTCCAGGTGCCATACCCAAATGTGACGACGTGCAGCTGAAGAATAGAGTATGTCTCTTCCTGTCTGTCTATTTCTTTAAAAAAAAAAATTATGTTTATTTATTTTGAGAGAGAGGGAGCACGAGTAGGGTAGGGACAGTAGGGACAAAGAGAGGGGGGAGAGGGAGAATCCCAAGCAGGCTCTGCACTCCCAGTGCAGTGTCTGACATGGAGCTCGAAGTCATGAACTGCGAGGTCATGACCTGAGCTAAAGTCGGACGCCTAACCGACTGAACCACCCAGGCACTCCTCCCTCCCCCCACCCCCCCCACCCCGTCTATTTCTAATCAGGGAGGAGACCTTCCTCAGGAGCCCCCAGAAATCTTTCCTCACATCACATTGACCCGAATTGCATCATATGTCCCTTCCTAAATCAGTCCCTGGCAAGGAAATGGTGACGGCCATAATTGGCTTGGATTAATCAGGATTTATTGCCAAACCACTTGGAAGAAGGGTGGAATGCAGAACAAAACCGGGGGCTCTGCCAGAAGTGAACAGGCAATCAAACCTCACTGATACACACCAGTTTTTCTTCTGCTTTTTGCTCGCTCCTTCATTTTTCTTTGAGATGCAGTCTTCCTACCCCTTAGGTGTTGTGTTCTATCAGATTCTATCCCAGTCCTCTTGCAGGACCAGCCCACACCACAAAATCTCCCTGAGTGATCCTATTCACGCCTATGGCTTGAACTGCCACTTGGGTATGGCTTGCTCTCCACCTAGAACTCACTCCTTGGCTCTAGGCCTGTGAATTCTCTGTTGCTTACTGAGCCCCAGCTCCACGTGAATATTCCCCTACTCAAACTCAGTTTGTGCATCCACGCACCCCCTGACTTCCTTGTGTCTCAGACAACAGCCCTACCTTCACCCAGTAATTGAAATCTGTCCTCTCGGAATCCTTCCTCTCCCTTACCCCCATTACATAATCAGCCATCTACAGAATCCTGTAGATTCTCTCCACTCAAGTGTCTCTAGAATCTGTCTCCTCCTCTCCATACTTGGGCAGGGCCCTGCTCATTTCAGGCCTGGCTGATAACCTTGCCTCTTGCTTTACTCCGGCATACCTGTGTCACTGATGCCGGGTGGATCTTTCTCCACTCCTGTTCACCAACCTTCAGCAGCTTCCTATTTTGCAAGGCACATCCAGGTCTGGTCCCTGCTGACGTGTCCAGTTCACTACCCGACACTTTCCGCATTCACCCTAAACCCAACTTGCCATCTCTCACATCCAGCTCGCACACAAGCTCTACTTCCGCGCCATCAGCCCTCTCAACACAGACACATACACACCTTTTCTTCCCCCTCCACATATACTCAAAAATACTTTCATGTTTTGACAAAAACTTATTTTTGTCACCTACCATGTGTTGGTCACCTTTCCATGCTGATGATAGCCCTACCTGATATTTTTTACAAATGACTCCTTTATGTTCCTTATTAGGGATCACTGTAATTTATTAAGAACACCTATACGTGCATCCTTGTCCATATGTCCTAGCCCATGTCCCTAGTTATAAGGGACTCAGGCAATTCCTGGAAGCAGAATGGCTGGGTCAAAGATTATGTGATTTTTACATATCAAGAGAACTGCCAGCTAACCCTCCAGAATGTACCCATTTAAACTACCACCAAAGGCATATAAAAATACTGTATAAAAGCACCCATTTGTCAGAACCCCCATCCACACTAGATATCTTTAAATTTTTGCTTGCCTAATATTTTGCCCTAAATCTGTGTTTTTCTGATTACTAATGAGACTACTATTTTACATTTTTTAATTTATCATGAACCATTTATTCCTTTTACCCATTTTTTAGTATGTTTTCTTCTTCCCCCCTTTTTTATTAAGTAAACTCTACCCCCAAAATGGGGTTCAAACTCACAACCCCAAGATCAAGAGTCACATGCCTATTAACTAACCAAAATTTAAATAAAAGCTTGAAACAAAACAAAAAATAAATACATAAATAATAAATTGTAAAAGAGAAGAAACAAAGAGTCACATGCCCTACCAACTGAGCCAGCCCGACACCCTCTTGCTTGTTTTCTTCTTACTGGTTTGTCTGCCCTTCCGTTTTCTCCACCTGGCCAATTACTACCAAACTTTCAAGACTTAGGCCAGGCACCACCTCTTCCAAAACGTTTTCTCCAATTCTTTGGCTTCTCCCAGTACCCACCCTCAAGTTAAGCCCCCCTACTCTGCACTCTCTGCTAACCTTGCTGTGTATTCATCTCTTCCACAAGGCCATGAACACCAAGGCTTGTTACCTCTACTTCTCCAGTTCACATTAGTGTGCCCCTGCATGGGATAGGTGCATAAGCCAAGAATGAAACAATGTGCAAATGATCCACGAACAGGATCACTTTTAGGCTTATTTCCTTTGTCCTGTTCCTTGAGAAAACAATTCAGAACAAAATAACCTGGTTTGTTCTATTTCATGACCAAAATGTGATTTTAACATAACTCCTTCATACAAAGAGCTTCAGCCCTTCACGTTCATTGTTTTAATTTTTCTTTGGCTTCATTTTGAAGGTGAAACCCCCTGGGGTCATAGGATCCTAGTCTCAAGACCCGAAGCTGCTCCAACTAGCTCTCTTCTTCCCAGTCCCTGACACACCCTCCTTTCCCTCCCTCATACCTCTGCCTCCTTACCTCCCCAACATACCTGTGCTTCTGGCATATCTGTACTCCTGCAGGCCAGGTGTCCAGGAAGACCAGAAATGAAGGTGCAGCCAAAATATTTCACTCAACCTGGAATATCAAATAAAGGCTTAGGACATTTAACAAACTTGTTAGTTTACAAATGCTGCATTTATTATCAGAGGCAGACCAAAGCCTCAGACAAAGGAATGCCACAACCCCACTACAGTATCATAACCTGGATCAGAGAACATGGAGCCAAGCAAATTGAACTCAGCACTCAATAATCAATCTCTGGGTAATGACCTCGAGCCCCTGGATCTGAAACCCATGAAAAAGACCATGAACCCAGTCCTGTTGCTCAATAGAAGGTAGGTCTGAAACCGAATCTGTAGGGTCATGCCAAATAATACGAGGTCTTAATTTTTTGCAGTTTATTCAAAGGAACCACTTATTTTGCTTTTACCCTGAAAAAGATCTTTCATCTGTAGCAGCAGCCAAATTATACTTCAGTTCCCACTGCATCTAGCAGTAACCACAACAGTGGCTAGTATGTGTTGAAGGTTTTCTATGAGGCTGGCACTGTGCTAGGTGCTGATGCATCACCTCATTGAACCAACACGGACTGGTCAGTTCTCAGCAGAAATGGAAAGCATAACCTGTTAATAACTGGGGGGGATTTACGTTCAGCTCTATACATAAGCGCATCTCCAACCCATTTCTACAGGTGAGGAGGAGCCCCCCAGCTTGCCAGAGATGGCTTCTTTGAGGAAGCTTACCTTGCAATTTCTCCAATTCAGATCAATTTACACGTTCTAACCTGTTTGTCTATAAACTAGGATTTGAAGGAAGTTTTCCCACTTCTGGGAGACCAGAAGGAGGAGCAAGGCACTATTATTAATCCTAAGAAAAGGTTGAAATTAAACTCCCTCATTTCACAAGAGTTCATAAACTGCTTCCAGCTTATTATTTTAAAGGAAGCAAACAGCCATTCCAGACTCACAAGGAGGGGAGGCCTGGCAAGTTTACTCTCATCTCTAAAGCCTCCCTCTTTACCTGGGCCTAGTGAAGCCTCCGAAGACAGCCAGCCCTTAGGAGCAGTTCTGTCAGGGGAAGGGAGCCCCAGGGAGGAGCTCTGACCTTGCCTCAAACTTCAAGGGGAGCACCCAGACCCTCCCTGAAAAGGCGAGGCTGCCAGTCCTCCTGAGGGACATCCCTAACAGCCTGGCCCAAATGGAGGAAGCAGGCTGGGGGACTGGGGTAGGGTGAGGGGAGGGAAACTGAGCAGAGGCTTGGGAGGGGACAGGCATGGGGCAAGCCAGAGCCTTCTAAAGAAGCCCAGAGGATTCATGGCGGCCAGCCCTGGAAGGTGGCCGAGTTCTCATAAAAAAGGAGAAAGTGATAGAGAAAAGAATACAAAAACCTTTGTCTGAGCATGACTCTTGCCAGTGGTGCCTCTGCCAGAGCCTCTGCAGCAGCTCCCAGAGAAAGCCCTCCAGACAGGGACAGACAGACAGCCCAATGGAGCAGAAGAGCAGCCAGAAGCCAGCCTGCATCTGAGTGGGGGTTTGGAATGTGCTGGCGCTGGGGGGCACCGCACCCACTCTTCAATAATTGGCTGGGAGACCACTGGCCATCCATATGGAAAAGATAAAGTGGATCCCTATCTTACAGCAGGCCTCCAAATAGGTTCCAGATGAACTAAAGACCTACAGAGTGTTTTGTTCGGGGCAAATTATGCTCAGAGACTAAGTTTGTCCTTGCCAATAATTTATTTAACACAGGTCCACTGTAAGAATTACAATTTATAATAATAATATTTCACAAGCCAATAGCATACAGGATGATGTCTCTTAATATGCCAATAAAGAAATAACATGCTCCAAATCAATGATAGATTAATTACATTATTGTTCCAGGTAAAAGGGAGATGGAACAAATAAAGTCCAATATTAGCTGAGGTGTACCTTTCTACAAGTTGGTTCTTGGGAGTGTCAGTCCTTCCAACTAAGAGCTGGGTATCAGCTGCCTGCTTAGGACCCTCACTGCTGGGGCACTTAGCTGGTGGGAGACGGAGCCAGTATTGGCAGGCAAGGTAGGCTGCTCTGAAGATTATTACTGCAGGGACCGCTACACAGCTTGGACCACTGCCTATGAGGAGTAGCCTCACTAAGGCAGAAGCAGATGTCCCTTCTCTTCCTGAGACTGCTGCATGGTTTAACACCACTGCTAACACCAAGGTAGCCTTGCCATGGCAGCCACAGTCCGAGTAAGTGTCTCAAGATCCCCAGAGAGCTATTAGATCAGCAAAGAGTAGCCTTGTCCAGACCAAATGCTTTCGAGTTGCTGGTCATTCCTCTTAATTTTTATTTTATTTTATTTTATTTTTTATTTTTTATTATTTTTTTTCAATATATGAAGTTTATTGTCAAATCGGTTTCCATACAACACCCAGTGCTCATCCCAAAAGGTGCCCTCCTCAATACCCATTCCTCTTAATTTTTAAAGTTTAAAAGTATACCACTGATGGACACCATGGCCGTTACTATGGTGTTGACGATGTAATGGTCCTCATCACTCCAGGTGCTAGAGTTCGGTGAGAAAGTTCTAATATCCAACTTCAAAACAATTTCATGAAAACAAGTTCAAACCACAAACAACTTTGTCCGAAACAAGCTTTCAAAACATGGATTTGAAATCATAATAAGTCAGCACACAACACGGGGAACAAGCAAAACTACTATGGGGCTTCTGGAAGAAAACATAAAAGGACAGCTTTATGATACTGGGAAAGGGATGCTATCTTTAACAAGGTATAAAACATGCAAAACAGAAAGGAAAATAAGGATAACTGTCTACATTAAAATCTTCTGTATGGGGCGCCTGGGTGGCGCAGTCGGTTAAGCGTCCGACTTCAGCCAGGTCACGATCTCGCGGCCCGTGAGTTCGAGCCCCACGTCAGGCTCTGGGCTGATGGCTCGGAGCCTGGAGCCTGTTTCCGATTCTGTGTCTCCCTCTCTCTCTGCCCCTCCCCCGTTCATGCTCTGTCTCTCTGTCCCAAAAATAAATAAAAAATGTTGAAAAAAAAAAATTAAAAAAAAATAAAATAAAATCTTCTGTAGGCCAAAAGACACCACATGCAAAGTATAAAGACAAGCCATAGACCAAGAGACAATATTTGCAACCCAGACAACCAGGAAAAAAATCTGTGGAGTATCTTATTATGTCCAAAAGAAATAGACCAATAGAAAAATGCGCAGAAGATATGGGCAAGGTACTAACAACAGCAACAACAACCAATCAGATGAACTTCACTTGTGATCATAACTGGAAATTATAACCATGAGATCCCCTTGGGCATCCATGGGATGGACAAAAATTAAGATCTGACAATCCAAGTGTGTATGCAGGTTTAAGCAAATGAAAACTCCATTGCTGGTAAGGGTGTACAACCATCTAGGAAAAAACATGTGAAACCTTGTAAAGTTTGTAAACCTTCTAAAGAAGATGCACAATGCCAGTGGCAGAGATATTCTCCTTCACGTTCACAAGTGACAAATCCCGTATTCACTCTATGTAACAGGGGATAAGTAGAAACAATCGAATCACCCTTGTGTGGAAATAGTATAAACTAATTTATTCATCCAATGAAACACGCTAAAGCAGTTAAATATAAAGCATGTAGAAATAAATCTACATGCATCAGCATTGCTAAATCACAAAAATACAATGTAGGGTGAAAAAAGCAGGTTACAAAAGTATAGTATATATACTCTAATACCATTTATAGAAAATTTCAAAACAAAAAAAAATATAATAAAAGTACAGAATCATGCTTGCATGTTTAAAACTTTGTAATTTAAAATAAAACAGAAACCACAATGAGATATCACTTCACAATCATTAAGATGGCTATTATTAAAAACCAAAACAAAACAAAACAAAGAACGTAAGAAGTGTTGGTGAGGATGTGGAAAAATTGGAACCCCTGTGCATTACAGGTAGGAATGTAAAATAGTGCTGCCAGAAAATGGTACCAGGGCGCCTGGGTGGCTCAGTCGGTTATCATCTGACTCTTGGTTTTGACTCAGGTCATGATCTCTGGGTTCATGGGTTTGAGTCCTGCATTGGGCTCTGCGTGGATGGTGAGGAGCCTGGTTGGGATTCTCTCTCTCTCCCTCTCTCTCTCTCTCTCTGCCCCTCTCATGCATGCATTCTCTCTCTCTCTCTCTCTCTCTCTCTCTCTCTCTCAAAATAAATTAAAATACAAAAGAAAGAAAATGGCACAGCAATTCCTCAAAAAATTAAACATAGAATTACCATATGATCCAGCAATTCTGCTTCTGGGTGTATACCCAGAATAATTGAAAGCAGGGACTCAAACTTATTTGTACACACCCATGTGCATGGCATAATTATTCACAACAGCCAACGCCAGCGTCCATCTACAGATGAATAGATAAACGCAAAATGTGGCATAAACATACAATGGAATATTATACATCCTTAAAAAGGAATGAAATTCTGGCACATGTTACAACATGGGAGTAACCTTGAGGACATTATGCAGTGAAATAAGGTAGACACAAAAGGACAAATACTATGCAATTCCATTTATATAAGATACCTGGTCAAAGTCATAGAGACAGGAAGTAGGATGTTGATGGGGATGGAGATGGAGAGTTATTATTTATGGTACAGGGTTCGGTTGGGAAGGTGAAGTTCTGGGGATAAATGATAGTGATGGTTGCGCAACAGTGTGAATGTACATTATGCCACAGAACCGTCCGATTAAAGAGGATTAAAATGGCAAATGTTATGTTAGGTATATTTAACTTAAAAATAGAAATGGAAAAAAAGACTGGCTTGAAGCCAGCCCCTCTATCCAGAAGAGCCGCCAAGCCGCTCACCCGTCTGTAGCACGCAGCTGACGCGATACACCTGGACCGCCCCTCCCCGCCCCCACGCTCGGGTCGCTACCCCGCAGCCCCAAAGAGTTTCACGGCGCAGGCGCGGTGCTGGGGTGGGTGGGCAGGAGGGGGCGTGGCCTCACACTGCGCCTGTGCCGAATTCCAGCTGTAACTGTAGTGGGGAAATCATGTCCAGGTTGGGCTCCCCGGCCCGGCGGCAGTGGGGAGGCCCGCACTGCACACGCGCAGACCGAGCACTCGCGTCAAAAGACGAAGAGAACGCGCGCTCCCCACGTCCCGCGAGCCCGGCTGCCAGGCGTTCGTCTCTGCCGTGACTCCCGCCGGGCAGGGCTGGCGCGCCCAGGTCTGAAGAGCGATGCCCCGGGAGATCATCACCCTGCAGCTGGGCCAGTGCGGCAACCAGAGTGAGCGAGCGAGCGCCGGGCCCTTCCAGTCTCCGGTTCTGCCCCTTCGGGTCCCACCCAAGTGCTTGGCATCCTCTAGTCCCCCTTTCCCCTCCATGAAACCCCTGCCCTATTGCGCATGATGAACAAGGCCCCGATGGAGAGCCGCGCCTGGGCTGTGACAGCTCCCAGACCAGGTGTCTTGGGCCCAGCCTCTGAGTGTGACAGCCTCTGAGCCTAACCCTGGGCTGCTGAGGCCTTATGACTATCAGACCCAGGCATCTCTCCCCATCCCCCAGTTGGGTTCGAGTTCTGGAAACAACTGTGCGCTGAGCATGGTATCAGCCCCGAGGGCATCGTGGAGGAGTTCGCCACCGAGGGCACTGACCGCAAGGACGTCTTTTTCTACCAGGTGCTCTCAGCGACTTTGCCAGCCCCCCCCCCACACCCCGCGCCCCCACAGCGGCCCCGGGGGGCCTGAGGGAAGGGCAGTGGCTTGGTACCAGGAAACCCTCTGGGCAAAGGAGTCAGGGCGGCTGGCTTGAGGAGGGAGGACAGGCAGGAGCCAGAGTTGGGAAGATGGAGGACTGGGCCTTAGCTGACTGGACCACCCTGCTGGTCTCCCCTTGACAGGCAGACGATGAGCACTACATCCCCAGGGCCGTGCTGCTGGACCTGGAGCCCCGGGTGATCCACTCCATCCTCAACTCCCCCTATGCCAAGCTCTACAACCCAGAGAACATCTACCTGTCAGAGCATGGAGGAGGGGCTGGCAACAACTGGGCCAGTGGATTCTCGCAGGTATCTGGGTGGCCATCCCAGAAACCCTTGATGTTCCCTCCCTAGGGCAAGGCAGGCTCAGGCAGCCTGGGGATTTGACCAGACCGGATAGACAATAAATAAGAGACAAAGGGATACCCTGACAAGAGGGAGAGCCAGGGAGAGGTGTATGCAAGCTGCAAATCATTTGAAAAGTAGCTTTTTTGGGTTGAGGGTCACAGCTGAGGCTCTGTTTGAGGGTGGCAGTAGTGTCCCAGGGGGTGTTCTTGGTGCTGAAAAGAGGTACTCCCCAGAACCTTCATCCTTACCCTCACTTCCATGTCTCTCTATACAGGGTGAGAAAATCCATGAAGACATTTTTGATATCATAGACCGAGAAGCAGATGGAAGTGACAGCTTAGAGGTGAGGTTCAGCCCCACTGAAGGAAAAGAAAAGGCTGATAAGTGCTGGGGAAAGGTCGGGAGGTAGTCCTAACAGGTGGTGTGATGGGGGCAATTCTATTTAAAACTAATTTTTGGAGCATCATATGTGAGATATTAAGGTAAATAAGGTACAGAGGCTCCTGGGTGGCTCAGTCGACTGACTTGATACCTGCTCAGGTTATGATCTCATGGTTCGTGAGATTGAGCCCCAAGTCAGGCTCTGCACTAACAGCTCAGAGCCTGCTTGGGATTCTCTCTCTCTCTCTCTCTCTCTCTCTCTCTCTCTCTCTGCCCTTCCTCTACTTGCTATCTCTCAAAATAAGTAAATTTAAAAAAAAAAACATTTAAAAAGAAAGGTACAGGGGTACCTGGGTGGCTCAGTCATTGAGTGTCCTACTTCAGCTCAGGTCATGATCTCATGGTTCACGTGTTTGAAACCTGTGTCAGGCTCTGTGCTGACAGCTCAGAGCCAGGAGCTTGCTTCAGATCTCCCTCTCTCTCTGCCTCTCTCTCTCTCAAAAATAGATATTTAAAAACAATTTTTTTAAAGAAAGGTACAGTACCTGTCCTCAAAGAGATCCTAATGTGGATGGCATCAGCTCCTTAGGCATGAGTCTTCCTTCCCAAGGAGCCTCAGCCTGATGGACACAGAAGCAGCCTTGAGACAGGAGTGTGTTGGGAGTGGGGAATGAGACAAGCCTAAAGCCTCTTCCCCAGATCCCTGGAGACTGCCTCTCCCCATGCAGGGCTTTGTGCTGTGTCATTCCATTGCTGGGGGGACCGGTTCTGGCCTGGGTTCCTACCTTCTGGAACGACTGAATGACAGGTAACCCTGTGTTTGGGGAGAGGGCATTACCCTGGTTCCCTGGGTTAGGTCTTTCCTTTTTGTCACTTTTTTCTCTTGGACTGAACGGCTTGGCACTATTGCTTTGAGTCACTGGTAGAAATAGAGCCTGGCCATCCAGGGAACATCTAGGAAACAGTAACTTCCAGGAGGGGGTTTGCCTAGGGAGAGGAGGGACCTACAGGGTTTGGTGGGTGTGATGCTTTAGGTTTATCCTTTTTGGCTCCTGGACTCTAAACACTCAGTTCTGCCCTCACCCGCCTTTTGTACAAGAGCTTGGTGGCACTTGGAAAGGAATGACCCTATTATCTCTAGAGAAGACCAAGGTGGGCAGTGATGGGAGTCCTTCCAGTTCACTGTCACCTTCCCCTTTCCCTTTTCTTCACCCCCAGGTATCCCAAGAAGCTGGTGCAGACATACTCAGTGTTTCCCAACCAGGACGAGATGAGCGATGTGGTGGTCCAGCCCTACAACTCCCTGCTCACGCTCAAGAGGCTGACCCAGAACGCAGACTGTGTGGTGAGTGCCAGAGAAAGGAGTGGGTGGGGGGGGGTGCTTTGCTCCACCTCCTCAAACCAGTGGGACATGTACACCCTGCCCTTCCCAAGCCCCTGCCCAGAGAACAGAGGACCAAATAAAGCCATACCTGGTGGCCCAAATTATGAAATAAGGACTTGACCCCAAGTTGCTCTCAACAAAGTGAATATCCCTGACATGTGTCCCCATTTAGCCTATTTAATGCCTACTCATGCTTAAATTCTCAGCCCAAGGGGCACTTTCATAGTAAAACCTTCTCTGACCACGCATTCAAGGTCAAATTCCTTTGTGCATATTTCAGGCTGTAACTGTACTTTTCTGTAGACCTGGTGAAGGGGACAGACCGTGCCTGTTTTACCCTCCATGGTGTCTCCAGAACCAGGCACAGTGGATGGCACATGGAGACAATTTGTTCACAGGATGGTAGAAAAGTGTCTTGTGATGCCCCAGGGACAGTATTTTCCTTTTTAAGTTAACACACTTCCTGGTTTTTAGAATTTAGAGGGGGTAAAGCTAATAACTTATCTCTCTGCCCCCTTTCTCCTCAAAAAGGTGCCGTGACCCTCTTCTGTCCCCCCAGGTGGTACTGGACAACACAGCCCTGAACCGGATTGCCACAGACCGCCTGCACATCCAGAACCCATCCTTCTCCCAGATCAACCAGCTGGTGAGCCCCTGCGCCTGGACTGGAAACCCTCCTTACTGGAGTGCCATCTGGGGAAGGGAGGCCCCGCCCCAGGCCAAGGCCCATGACCCGGCACCCCCGTCCCCAGGTGTCCACCATCATGTCAGCCAGCACCACCACCCTGCGCTACCCTGGCTACATGAACAACGACCTCATCGGCCTCATCGCCTCGCTCATCCCCACTCCTCGACTCCACTTCCTCATGACCGGCTACACCCCGCTCACCACGGACCAGTCGGTAGGAGCGGCCCCAGCAGGCCCTGCCCTAGCCTTTCTGTCCCCCTGCTGCGCCCTCCAGGAGCCGCTCTTTGTAGCCCCAGAGGCTCTGTGCTCAGGGACAGGCACAGACTGTCCAGCTCCGTGCTGACTTGTTCTCCTCTTCCCTACACCCCTGGCTCCCTGTAGGGCCCGGGCTACGTGGGGTCTGCTGATGCTCCCGCACAGGGGCATGACCTTGCTGAGCTGAGGAGGGCTAAGATTCCTGGTCCTGCAGCCAAGGTTCAGTGTACACCTGAATCTCAAGACGCCTCCCAGAGAGACCATCCTAGCCTGAGTCTGATGGGGGTCAGCCATTGGACCGTGCCCTGAGTGCTGGCCTGGTCCCCGTGGCCCGCTCTCCCCTCAGGTGGCCAGCGTGAGGAAGACCACAGTCCTGGATGTCATGAGGCGGCTGCTGCAGCCCAAGAACGTGATGGTGTCCACGGGCCGGGATCGCCAGACCAACCATTGCTACATCGCCATCCTCAACATCATCCAGGGGGAGGTGGACCCCACCCAGGTAGGTGAGGCCCCTTCGTGCCACCCCTGGAACCCACAGGGGTAGAGGAGAGGCTACCACCACCACTGTTGTGTCCACCCCTCCCCGCTAGGTCCACAAGAGTCTGCAGAGGATCCGGGAGCGGAAGTTGGCCAACTTCATCCCCTGGGGCCCTGCCAGCATCCAGGTGGCCCTGTCAAGGAAGTCTCCCTACCTGCCTTCGGCCCACCGGGTCAGTGGGCTCATGATGGCCAACCACACCAGCATCTCCTCGGTGAGCCTAATCTCCTGGTCTTCTTTGGCCATTCAGTTCCAGTAGACACCCTTATCATTCTCCCCCATTCCATTCCAGCCCCTTATCATGCACTGGTTCCCATCCTGGAGATTTCTATCTCTTTCAGCTCTTTGAAAGTTCCTGCCAGCAGTATGACAAGCTGCGGAAGCGGGAGGCCTTCCTGGAGCAGTTCCGCAAGGAGGACATCTTCAAGGAGAACTTTGATGAGCTGGACACGTCCAGGGAGGTTGTGCAGGAACTCATCGACGAGTACCATGCAGCCACACGGCCAGACTACATCTCCTGGGGCGCCCAGGAGCAGTGACTTCCTCCCCACCACTTCCCATGGACAGTATGCATAGTCCCCATTGTGCCTGGTCCCTGTGACCCAGATTCTTGTCACCAAAAACCTTTCTAGGTTTATCTCCAGCCCAGGAGCTGGTCCTACTTCCACCCTTCTCTGACCTGACCCTTGATATTGCTCATTTAGCTTGAATAAAGCAATAAAGCTTTGTCGTGAATACAGTCAGAGCTTGGTTGTGGATATAGTCAGGGCTTGGTCTGTGAATATAGGGGATGACCCATGCTCCCTCCCAGTTCCCAGGTATGTGGCCTTTATCTTAGTCCACTTAGTCCAGGTCTTAGTGTGGTCACTATTTCCACTGGCATACCTTGTCTAGAACCAGGCTGCTTTACTAGAGTCAGCCCTACTCTCAAGATTACAGAGGTTTACTGAGGTCTGCTATGTCCTCAGTGCCTACGCTCCTGCCCCAGGGTGGATCAATATTGCCCCAGCTTCTTCCGCTAGCGAAGAGGCTGTGGGGGCTAGAGAAGGAGGGCCTGCAGCATTCTGAGCAGGTCAGGAAAGCCAGAACTCTAGATTCCCAGTGCCCAAGGCTATCAGATCCTCAGGAACGCAACCCGATTCAAACTAACTTGATAAAGCAGGAACAGAACTCGGGAGTAGGACTGAGCCCATCCCGATAAGGTATTATCTGTGCCAGAGAAGTTCTTGGGTCTGATCCTGCTCCAGGCTTCTCTCCATTCCAGGCCCAAAGCAGTAGGCACACAAAAGATGGACCCAACTAGGGCCCAGAAGCTGGACACCAGGGTAGGAACTGGGTAGTGCCAGTCCTGATGACTCACTGCCTTCCGGCCTTAGAGACGCCAGAAGGCCACCCCTATGCCACTCAATGGAGAAGCAAGGGTGAGTAATTGCCAGCCTCCAAAACTGCCCTCTTGCCTGCCCCACCCACCACCCTGTGGCAGCATGCTGGCTAAGAGGAGGTTAAATCCAGAAGGTCAAGGAGGGTGGAGCTCTGTGGTGTCCAGACTCCCTTCAGTGCTGGTAAAAGCCCACAGTGTGGGCGTCCCCAGAGGTGGAGCTCTGAGCTCTGGGGACTCTAACTTGTCCCACTGACAACACTCCCACAGGAAGGGTTTGTGTAAATAAGGATTTTTTTTTTTTTCTTTTTGCTTCTCTTCTACAAATAAATTAAGAAACAAACTAGAAAATTGTCTGCACCCATTGCAGCCCTTGGGTGTGGTGTGTGCCCTGTCCCTGCAGGGCCAAAAGGGTCCACGGTTCCCTCAAATCTCAGAGCAGTCCAGGTCCAGGCTGGAGGCAGAAGGGAGGTCGTGACCTCTTGGCAGGCTCAGTCCTGCAGCTGCCCCAAACAGCCAGACTGTCCCTGGGGCTCGTCCAGGCCCGGGTGCTGGCTGGGAGGGGAGGTGTCTGGCAGGTCTTGGCATGGAGGAGAAGGGCTGCGGCAGGGCCTCTCGGGGGAGGGACTGGGCAAATAGGCATTCACCAGCTGCATGATCTCTTCCACCTAAGAGAAGGCAGAGGTCAGAGTGCAGTAGGGGCCACTGGGTTCTCCTTTGTCTCATCCTCCACCCAGGCTCCTTACCAAGGCCTTACTAGAGCTGCCCCCTACGACCTTTCCTTCCTCATCACCACTCTCTCCTTCACTCACTATGTGCCAGTCACACTGGTGTCTTTCTGCTCCTCAAAGATGCTAAGTGGATTGTCATCTCAAGGCCTTTACACTTGGAATATCTTCTACCTGGAATGCTGTTCCCCCAGGTCTTCCTGTGGCTAGCTTAAAGGTCACTTTGAGTATCCTTTCCTGACTGTTCTACCTAATGCTATGACCCCCCCTCCAGTCACTTCCTGCCACACTACCCTTCCCTTGGTAGCGTTTATCACTTTCTTATATGGTTTTTGATTCCTTGTTCAGTGTCTGACACTCCTGCTCTAATTAATATCAGTTCCTTGAGCCTCTCTTTGATCACAGGTGGATCCCCGGTGCCTAGAACTGTATCTGCCCCATGCTCAGTGTTTAATAAAATGTTTCTTGACATCCTTTCCATTCCTTCCACCTTCCACACCCTCTTTCTACTCACCTGGGGACTCTGCAGGAGGAGCTGGCTCTCTCCCACCCTCAGTGCCAGGGTGTGGGGGCCCATCAGTTGGCAGGCGGCCACATGGCCATAGCTGACACAGTGGATGGGCTCTGTCTCACCTGGCCGGGAGAGGGACATGGCCTTGGCTCCCAAGCCCAGGCATAGCTTCTGTGGAGTGCCCCCACCAGGCTCCTATGGACAGACAGGCAGAGTCAGGGTGGAAGGAGGGAACCCTGCAGCATTAATTTTGGTGGGGGGAGATGGCTGTGAGCAGGAAGTTTCCCAGTCCCCTCTATGATCCACATTGCATGGAGGGGCTTAAGGCTCTGGAGAGGTGAGAACCCAAGGGCCAGGGAGTGACCCCTGGGATTTGGGAGGGGCATCTGTGCTGGGTGTCAGGAGTGACTTGACCCACAGTGGGGCTTGTGGCTCTGGGGCAAAGGTGTAGGGCTTGGGCCGCCAGAGTCCCCTCTCCCTTCTCCCCCTCACCGTGCTCAGCTCCAGAACGTCATACCGAGCAGCGCCGAACCCTGGACACTGCGCCGCCAGAGCCAGGTAGGCAGCCATGGCCTCAGCTCGGCCCATGCCCCGTAGCCGCTTCCAGCCGCCCAGCACAGCGGCCGCCGTGCCGGCGCCACCTCCTCCCTCGCGGGCCACGCTTCCCGCCGTGCTGCCGGCCCCGCCGCCGCGCCGGGTCCTCTCCGCCCGCCTCTTGGCCAGGCCCGGACTCCAGATTGCCCCGGCCAGCAGGGCGGCGGAGGGAGGAGGCCTGGGGACTGGGCGGGGAGGGTCTTCACGTGGCGGGGCGGGGGGCGGCAGCAGGCGGTCCAGGGGTGGCAGGGGCTCCCTGGGGGAGAAGTCTCGGTGCAGGCTCTGCAGACGCAGCGCCGCCAGGGCGCGCAGCGTGTCTTCGGGCGGGGGCGGCCGGCCGCGGAGCAGCAGAGCGTGAGCCTAAGAGGAGGCAGTGGGTGTCAACGTGGGAGCGGCGGCGAAGACACCTCGGGGTGCAAAATCCGAGGTCTGGGTTCAAGTAAAGCCTCCCGCGAGGTTGCCATAACTATGAAATGAGACGGCCCAGAAAGGGAGGGGTTCAGGCTCGCGAGTCTTGGCGGGGGGGGGGGGGGGGGGGGGGCGTGAACGCTGGAGATCCTCACCTGCTCAAAGAGGAAAGGCAGTTCGTGACCGTCTGGGGACAGCCCCTCTGGGTGCAGAGGCCCGTGAAGACGCAGGCATAGTCTCCAACCAGAGTCCGTCGAATCATCCAGCCCGGCTTCCTCCGCTGCCAAACTAAAGAAGAGATAAGGAGGGGCGCCTGGGTGGCTCAGTCGGTTAAACGTCCGACTTCAGCTCAGGTCATGATCTCGCGGTCGGTGAGTTCAAGCCCCGCGTCGGGCTCTGGGCTGATGGCTCAGAGCCTGGAGCTTGCTTCCGATTCTGTGTCTCCCTCTCTCTCTGACCCTCCCCTGTTCATGCTCTATCTCTCTCTGTCTCAATAATAAATGTTAAAAAAAAAATTTTTTTTTTTTTTTAAAAAAGAGAGAGATAAGGACTCGATGCGAGGCAGAAGCGAGACTCCCCTAGGCGCTGGCCGGAGGCGGGACCAAACGGGGGGGCGGAGCCAGAAGTTTGGGACGCCTTGAAGCCAAACAGCAAACTGCCCGAGGGCAGGCTCCATGTGTGAACCAGCAAACGTTACCGTGCAGGGCAAATGGCCAGGGCTTCATAAAAGTTTGCTCAGGGATTGACCAGAGCTGAGAGGCTGATGGGTTAACGGAGAGCGGGGCTGGGGCTGGACATTTACTTCTCAAACCTGGTGAGCACGTCGGCCACGAGAGTGCTCCCAGCCAGGGCTCGCTCCTGGGCCCCTCGCTGCTCATACAGCGCGAATGCGTTCCGGCTACGGGCCAAGCCCAGCCGTCCCACGAGCTCTCGAGCAACCTGGATGGGAGAAGGCATGAGGGGAAGGTCAGACCGCGCAGGGGTCTTGCCATCTGGAGGGTTCTTTCAGCTCTCTCAGTCCCTCCATACACATCCCTGGCTCAAATGATGAATCTCAGGCTTGGGCAAACCTAGGGCCTGGGAACCAGGAGAGCCAGGCATGGGAAGCTGGGGTCGGGGGGGGGGGGGCGGGTTGTGATTTCAGGGGTCTTTTCTGGCCTTACCTCCCCCGCTGTGGTGTGAGAGTCTATGGCCACAGGGCAGGCACCAGCCCCCGGACAGTGCACGGTGCACAACAGCTCCTGTCGTCGGCTCAACGCTGAAATCTCTGCCAGAGAAGGCACCAGCTCCCGGCCGCGCGTCCGGCCCAGCGCTTTCCGGATGAAGCGCGCATATTCCGCCAGTTCTGTGTCCGGGAGCGCCTGCTCGGTCCTGGGGTAGGGAAAACCCGAGGATCGGTGCTCAGAGAGCTAACCTTCTCCCCCTTCCTTTCGCCCTCTTATTTTATCGTTTCTTTCATCTAATCGGTTCCCTTCCTTCCAACTCTAAGTTCCTTGAAGGCAGCGACCCTCTGTCTTCTGGATCTACCCTTGGCGCACCACGTGGATCTGAATTACTTTCTAAGGCCCTGACAGCTTGCTCCTCACTGCCCCCTCCCACTTCCCAAAGTCTCCACGATCCTCCTTCGGGTTGGAATCCAAAATCCAGCTTCATTCCGCTTTGCAACTGGCTGCCTCAGCCCCGAGGAAAAGCAGCCTTTAGTAATTCCTCTGCCCAAAGGGGGCGCCTTTTGTAATTCCTCCCACCGAAAGTGGGATCAGATCTTTAATTCCCACAGAGACGGTGTACATATTAGCAGCGGTCAAGTCTCTTCCCTTCGCTGGGCCTAAATTCTCCCTCCACCAAACAATTTGGCAAGGCCTGTCATTCTCTCCCAGCCCTGTCAGCTCCCTTGCCTTGGCCTTACCCCACCCCTCCCCTCTCACCTTTCCAGATGCCCCAGGAGGTGCCCCCTCACAGCTCCCCCAGGCCGGAAGGTGCAGCTCATGCAGGTGAGGAGCTGCCAGTACCGAAGGGCTGCGGGGTCTTGGGTAGCTGGGGGCCCAGGGGGCCCTGCGGGGCCCGAGGTCTGCTTAGCCAGCTGCAGGAAGAGCTCGTCGCGGAGCGCAGGCAGGTCCCGGCAGGTTTGGAGCACACCCTGCATCAGGGGCCCGGGGCGCCGCGCCCCCTCCAGCGCCTGCAGCGCCAGGAACAGCCGCACCGCCTCCTCGCGCAAGGGTGCGTAGCCCGGACCTGTGGGAGGGTGGGGGTGGAGGGACGGTTTGGAGAGGGGACACAGAGCTGGGCCCTGGAAGGAAGGCATGAACCAGGGAAAGGTCAGAGGGAATATAAGGGGACAGGGGATGGCAAGGAGGGGAGAGTTCGAACGACAGGAAGAGTGAAGGGAAAGCAATGGTCCCCACAGAGCCAAGCTCTCAACCCCTACCTCCCAGGCATCTCCACCTCGGGATCCACTGAGGCTGCTCTCTGAGTTTGTGAGCTACAGGGGTTGACTAAAAGAAATAGGCTCAAACCCCAGATTCTGCAATTGGGCACTAAGAGCCATCACCATGAACTAGAAAACAGGCTGGACTGGGAGTCCTGAAACAAGGGTTTGTCTCCCAGCCCTCCTTAATCTTCTAGCTTTAGGGCCTGACTAGTCACTGTTCCTTTTGGGGAAGAGGTGTAGCTGAATGAGGCCAGCACATTGTCCCAAAGTTCTGGCCTGTCCAGCAGTTGTAAAGGCGGTATGACTTGGTCTTAAGAGTATACTGAAAAATGGGACAGAGAGTGTAAAAACTCATGAAGGATATCAGTAGGCAGAATGAGACCCACAGGGAAGGTGGTCAAAGGGAGCCTCTTTTCCTGTGCTGGCTTCCCTCTCCTCCACCTTGGGTATCAGTTTGGTCAGCTTCTATTTTCACCTTCATCCTTGGAAAAGTGAGGGGCTAGGTTTGCTTTGGACTTCTAAGTCCCTGTCAAGTGAGGCATTCAGATTCCCCATCCAAGGGACTTGGGCCATGGCACCACTCACCTGGGGCGCTGACACCGTAGGGCAGGGGCAGGAGTGGAGCGTACAAGGCCCCACTGGTGTGCCTCAGAATTGGGTTCCGTCGGTAAATAAGGGCCACAGCTTCCGGATCCCCGCAACTCTCCTAGAAGTTAAGGAGTCACAGGGATGGGAAAGGGGGCTCTCCATGAACTCAGACAGCTTCTGGATTCACCACCCTCCTCTTTCTCGACGAAGTCCCTTCTTTCACACCTGAATGTCCCTAAGCAGCAGCTGGGTAGGGGTCTCCAGTGGTGCCTTGGAAGCGATCACTTCTCGCAACGCCACCCCCCAGCGCTCCGCCTCAGCCTGGCGCGGGGAGCAGAGCCGGATGCTGTGCTTCCGGCCAGACACGGTAACTGACCACAGACCTGGGGAAAAAGAGCCCGCGGAGGGCGATTAGGGCCGGCGGGGCTGCTGCCCAGGGAGGTACAAGAGTCCCCACGAAGTCTCACCGGTCTCTTTGGGTCGGCGCTCCGGGCCAGTCACCGAACACAAGCTGGTGAGCACGAGGCTCCCGAGGCGCCGCGCCCCCTTCCCGCTGCTGCTGAACTGATCCAGGGAGTCCCTGGTGAGCACGAACCAGGCCCGGCGCGGGGGCAACCAGGGCCGCGCCCCTCCTCCGCGGGGCTCTCGGTACAGCCAACCTGGAGGGCAGAAGAGGGAAGGAAAGGAGGTGAGTAGGAGAAGACACTATCCCCTGGAGGATTGGGATTGGGGCTTCCAGAGTGCATGAGGTGGGTCCCCACCTTTCACCACGACGTCCGGGTCCTCCTCCGGCGGCCCCTTCTCTGGGATGAGACTTCGCGTCTCCTCCCAGCTCTGCAGCCTGGGCCAGAGGGGAGGGAGGGTTGGGCGAGGCTGTCGGTCCTGCACCCCGCCTCCAGGGGGCTCCTCAGTCGGGGCTCCCCAGACTGCAAGCGCCGGGACACCCCTCCCCCAGGCTGTGGGAACTGCTGGGCCGTTCTGACCTCGCACCAGAAATAGCCCAGACCCCCCCCCCCTTTCTCCCCGCGCCCCCAGTCGGACCGCCCCCCCGGGACCCCGGCCAAACCACAGCGTCCGGCGTAAGGCCTCTCCCTTATTGCACAACTGCGGGAGGGCAGACGGCGAGGATTGGGGTCCCGGGAACGGGCTGGGGTCTCCAGACCACGAGACTCAGGGCCGAGCTCACCTGTCAGAGGCTGGCCCGCTCCTCACCGGCTGAGTCAGCGTCACGTCCAAGGGGCCCTGGGGAAACAGGCGGGGGCAGCCCTCAGGATCAGAGCCGTCATCGCAGGATGCCGGTGGCTTCTGCCCCCAGGACAGCGCTGCTCAGGGAATTGAGGAATCAAGGAGTAGGGTCATGACTGTGAGGGAGTGAGTAGAAGCTGAAGGTCGCCCCTTCTTCCAGTCTGTACAGAACTGCCCCAGCTAAGAAGCGAAGCCTCCCGCCTTGTCTCCGTTTCCCTTTGAAGACTTAAATCAGGGCGGGATACAGTGGAAAGAACACTGTGCAGGGAGTGGGGAGACCTGGGTTCTAGTAACAGCCTGACCACTAACTCGAATCACTAACTGGCTGTGGAACCTTCACAAGTCGGCAGAGCCTTTGGGCCTTGGCTTCCCCATCTTTGAAAAGAGAGAGGTGGGTGAAGTTTCTTCTTGCTGGAAGTCACCCCCTCCTCCTCATTTTCCCTTCATTGGCTGGCAGGCAGGCAGGTGGTGGGCACAGAAGTGGGTGAAGGGAAGAAGGACTTTTTCAGTATAGGGCTTTCTCCAAGAACTACTTTTGCCCTTCCATAGACACCCCTCAGACTCAATGGTAAGCAGACCCTCCCCCTTTGCTGGGGCTCAGGAAGGGCAGGCTGGAAAATGGCACATGCTCTCCGGGGGAGATGCAGCTCAGGATTTTGCCCTTCTCCCCCTTGTCCTGGAACTTCAACTGTAGACTGGGGTCTGAGAGAGGCCAAAATCCGTCCAGGAGCCAGGTCAGGCAGGAACGGTGCCATCGTCCCTTTGCTCCCACACTGCTAAAGCCAGGAGGGGGAGGTGGGGGAGGCAGGGACACCTGTCCCCAAGCTCAGTGGAGGGGGGTGGAGGTGGAGCATGAGGGAGGCAATGGTGTGGTTCATACTGCCGACCCTGTCCAGGCTGGAAGCTTGGGGACGCCTGGGTCCTTTGCCTTCCTGAGTGACAGATCAACCTATTTTCTGGAGGGTCTAAAAGGAGTTCTTAGCCACACCACCACGGGGGCAGGTGCTGACCACTCTCTTAGACCAACTCCCCTAATCGCCGTCCCCTGCTTCCCTCCCTCCACCCCCCTCTATATTTATCCGCCCTCCGCCTCCGCCAGGTGCTGGCGCCGGCCCCAGCGGCGCAGCCCGCCCCACCCGGGCACCGAGCCACCGGGCCTGCTGGGGACCCCTGAGTGGGGGATGGGAGCCTGACCCGGACCATAGCACACGGGAGTCTGGTTGCCGGTGTGCAGGGGAATCGGGGAGGGGACGTCATGAATTGGAGGTCTTCCAGACCAACGAGCCTCAGTTTCCCCACGGGGAGATTCCACAAAACCGGGGAGCCGTGTCCCTCACCATCCCCTCCGAAATTCCCCAGGAGCCTCACCAGGGAGGGCCGAGAGTTCTGTCTTGAGTGGCAGGGTAATGACGATGGGTCCTCGAAGAGCGGTCGCCCCCAGCTCCCTGTCCGTGGGGTCCCTGCCACGGCCCCCAATCTGAGGATGCCTTCTCCCCCTCTCCCACGTCCCCGCGGCGGGAGCTCCGGCATCTGGCCCCAGCACTCAGCGCTCACAAACTGGGAGCGGAGCGGACCCAGGCGTCCGAGCCGCCCAGCCGGCCTCGCCACATTCCTCGGCGCTGGCGGAGGCGGAAGGAGACGGGATGGGACGCGGGCCCGGCGGGGAAGGGAGAGGCAGGGCCAGGTCGGGCCACGCGTGACGCCTCCCCTGCCTCAGGGCCCCTAGCAGGTGGACAGCGCCCAGCATGAGGCTCGAGGCCCACAGGCACATCCCCAGTAGGACTGTTCCTTGAGCTCCGGGGGGGGCTCCTGGCCCCCAGGCAAAAACCTCTCCCATGTCCCCGGTCCGCCAAGAGCACGCCGTTTGGCTGGAGTCTGGAGCAGGATCAGACGTGACGGCTGGTTTTGGTGAGAGGGATTGAGACAAGACTCCAAACCCCCCGGGACTTACCCTCCCGCCGCCCGCTGGACTCGGGGTCCGCAGCTCAAAGGTCTCCTCGTCCTCGTCCTCGTCCCCGTCCCCGCTAAGCTCGCCGTCCCCGTAGTCCCGGTGCAGAAGAGTAAAGCCTCGACGGCAGCAGAGGAGCCACCACAATCCCCCGGGGAGAGGCATCCGGGCGAGCAGCCGGGGGATGGGGGCTCGGGCAGCCGGGCCGAGCTGCAGGGGGTCGGAGAAACTGGCGGGGCTCCGACCCGAGCGAGGGAATGATGCAGCGGGAGGAGGGGAAGAGAGAAGGGGACAAGGAGGAGGCAGTGTCAGACGCTGGGGTGCAAGGGGTCTCTTGCTAGCGCCTGCGGGGTCTCGGTGTCTGCGCCCCCAGAGGGGGAGGGGGAAAGCGTCCAGGGCTGGTGGGGGAGCAGTGTCCGGAGCTGGGAAGTAGTGTCCGTTGTAGTGTCCAGCCCTGTGGGGGGCAGTGTCCGGTCCAGTGTCCGAGGTGGGCAGTTGTCCAAGCTCCAGGGAGGGTCGTGTCCGGTAGAGTGTCCGGTGGCCGGGGCCCGGGCCGCGCGCGCTGCGCTCCCTGCAGCCCCGGGACTGGCGCGCTAGGGGCGCGAGCACAGCTCTGGGACCCCGCCTCCCCAACCCCCTCCCCTCCGACGGCCCCCCCCTTTCCCTCTTCTTTCTCTCCTCCCTTCTTTACAGGGCAGGGTGCAGTTTTCGTCACAGCCTCCCCTGACCAATCCCTGTGCCTGGCGCCGGGCGCGGCCACCAATCAGACCACTGAAACCGCGGCGGGTTGCATCATGTGCCCCTGGCTTGGTGACAGCGGGGAGGAGCAGAGGAATAAGGAGGGAGGGGGCTGTGCGATGTTAGCCACGCCCCTGTCTCTGAGGTCGGACTCGGAGTGCTAGTGATGTCACGGAAGCCCGCCTTCATGCCCGTTTTAACTCTTGGCTCACCAACCAAGAGATTAAAAACCCTCTCGAGGAGCTTTATAGAAGGAAGGGCATAGGGCATGAAGGAAGGTCCCGACTGCTGCCCTCTGAAACCCTGTCTCGTCTCAGGGTCCCTGAGAAAGGAACGAGACTTAGCTACCTGCGCCAGGCTCAGCTCTAGACGCAGCTAGCTCTCCGCCCCTGGATGGAGTAGTCCAATTCCTTGATGTGAGTCGCTTTAAAAATTAAGGTGACTCGGGAATTAAGAGACTCGGGAAAGTGAAGACCTAGGTCGGAAATGAAATCTAATTTAGAGCGCACAGCTCACTGAACTCCAGTGGGGAGAGTGACTTAAGATTCAAGGGAATTCTGTGGTCTTCGAAGAGTGGAGGCCTCTTGGGGTGAATAGCCTGGAGTTCTATGTCGGAAGGGGTTAAGCCAGGCGCTAAACGGGCGGGGCGGGGCCGCGAACGGGGCGGGGCCAGGGCGACCGCGGGCGCGCGCGTGCGTTGCTGACTCAGCGGCGATTCCCGCGGTCTCCGGTGGAGGGTTCCAGGTTGGCCCCCAGCGACTGGCTTGTGGGACCTTCGGAAGATCGGCGCCATCTCCGGGCCTTCCCTGGATCCTGGCCCCTAGTGGAGGTGGCTCTTGGTCTTAGCCGCCGGAGGCTCTAGGAAGGAAGGCTAGCCTGAGCTGGGCGGGGCGGGACAGGGCGGGGACGTCAGGCCAGCGCCTCCCTTGAGACCTCCCTGCCACACCCGCCCTTCTTGCCCGGGGTCCCCAGACTCCTGGCTGGAGTGGTAGGGGCAGCTTTGCTGACCGGATATTAAACTGCGAGCCTTGTCGCACGTGAACACCATCCTGCCTATCGTGCTTGTGTAAAACAAAGACCAGGAATCAATGCGACCGTCTCTAGAGGCTATCTATCCCCGTCTTGTCCTCACCCCGGATGACAGTGACCAGCACTGAGATTTCCTAGGGATGGAGACATTCAAACCATATACTCGCTTCCCTGTCTAGATCCCGGGTCTTTGCAGGAAAGTTCTTTCCGATGTCTAACCTCTCTCTTTCCGGCACGCTCAGTGCATTTCCTCTGACCCCGTCCCCAGGGAAGATGGAGAATGGCAGTCACCCCCACCCCCACCACACCCATGATAACGACTCTGGAAATTTTCAATTTGGAATTCTCTCCTTGGTTTTTCTCCAAGGTGAAAAACTCCGACTCAACTTTTTAAATAACCTTTTTCTTTCCACCACAGAACTTTAGAAGGGACTGTAAAGTGGTAATCTAATCCAAAAGCCCACCCAAAACGGAAATCTCCTGCCCATTGTCCCTACCCCCACACCAGGCACAGGCACACACAGTCCCCAACAGCCTTAGCCTGAACATTCCAGAAGCCAGGAACCCAGTACTTCATAAGGCAGCCATTACTGGATAGCACTGTGGTTGTTAGAAAGCTCGTCCTTATGCTACTTTAAGAGGAACCCCAGCCCCTCGTTGCCTGGCAGCTTTCCCACCTCACCTCTTGTTCACAGAGACCTGGTGAAGGTGGAGGGAGTGTCAGTGCCTAGAGCTTCAGCAGGCTCAGCAGCCCTGCACCCCCACCCAGATTCTCAGCGCCTTCCACTCAGAGCCAAGCGCACTGAGGGGGAGGGGGAACCCACCGGTTCTGCCCTGCTACAAATCACTTCCAAGTCGGTGACTCAAAAATAGTAACAGTTGTTGGGTTGTATCTCATTTCCATGTTATCAATTTAATGTGGCAAAGTACAGAAGCAATTCCTTTAGGTCCCTACATCCTTCTCAGGGTCTCCCCACCTACTCCCCTTTCCCACTACCCTCCCTGGAATCATTTCCTCAGCCCGCCCTCTCTCCTTGATTCGCAGCCCTAGTAGTCCCAGGAGGAGACACTGTGGGTCTCAGTGGGAGCCGAACAGGAAGAGAGGCGGGGCCGGCGGGGGCAGCGGCCCCGGGGGCGAGGCCCTGGGCTGCAGCTCCCACCCCGCAGCAGCCTCCGCAGGTCCTGGCGGAATCGCAGGCCCAAAAAGGCGTAGAGTACGGGGTTGAGGCCGCAGCGGGCCAGGGCCAACCCTCCGGTCACGAGCAGTGCCAGATCCTTGCGCTTGCTGGCAGGGCAACTCCGCTCGCGGGCAGCCAGTAGGTCGGCCGTATCCAGTAGCAGGGCGAGACTGTAGGGCAGCTGCAGGACCACGAAGGCCGCCACCAGGGCCACCACGACGCGCAGCGCACGCCGGCGCTCGGGCCCCCTGGCGGCCAGCAGCGTGCGGCCCAGGAGCGCATAGCAGGCGGCCATGACGCCCAGCGGCAGCGCGAAGCCCAGGACCACCTGCGCCACGGCGCTTGCCCCCTTCACCGTCTGCGCGAGGCCCTCGGGAAAGATGAGACGGCAGCGCCGCTGGCCTTCCCGCTGCCCATCCTGGCTGAAAAGGAGAGCAGGCAGCGCGAGAAGCAGCGACAGCAGCCATACGATGGCTGAGACCACGTGTGCGCGGCCTGGCGCAGAGGGCCTCGGTCCAGCGGGGAGGGCCCGCGCGATGGCCACATAGCGGTCGGCGCTGATACAGGCCAGGAAGAGGAAGCCAGCGTGGAAGGAGGCCGAGTAGAGGCCCGAGATGGCGCGGCAGGTGGCACTTCCCAGACTCCAGCCCTGCAGAGCCCCGGCTGCGGCGAACGGCAGGGTTAGGGCCAGCAGAAGGTCGGCCAGGGCCAGCTGGAGCAGGTGGGCAGAAGTGGGCGAACGGACAGCACGTCGGGCTGCCAGGTGGGTGGCCAGGACCAGGCCATTGCCGGCCAGACCCAGTGCAGCCACTGCCAGGGAGACACTGGGTTGGAAGGCCCGACTGAAGGCCTGGACATCCGCCTTGTAGCAGAGTTCTGGCAATGGCTCAGCCGAGTATGCCTCCTCATCATACCCAGAGTAGGGGCTCCAGGAGACCTGGGGAGGTCAAAATGAGAGGAGAGACCTTATGAGACACCTCCCACACACCTCCCCTTCCCACACATACCTTCCAAGCTGGGAGCTTCTGTGTGACCGTTGTGCAGAGGGAGAAGATACAAACTCTTCTCCAAACTCTTCCTAGCACACCCTCCCAACAGGTCTTGGCTTCCACTGCACCCCTCCTGCCTCTGCATCCAGCTTCCTGGCTGACCTTGACCTGTCTGTATCTCAGTTGCCTAATATGTAGTGTTGAGATTAGAAACCCTGACCAGCCCAAGCGGCAGAGTTGTTTGAAATAAGGAAGAGGTAATGGATGTGAAGCACCTGGGCTCTCCATGAGTCAAGGTTTCTGTCACTAATAGATCTTGGGGATTCAGTTCTGTTTGCAGCGCCCTCTCCTGGAAGAACACCCACATTCAGGCTTTGCCTCAGGGCTGGTCCCTGGACTCCAGGCATAGTGTGGAGAGGGTTTCTAATGTCTTTTTTCCTTTCTCCCCTCCCTGCCCCATCTCTACTTCCAGTACAGGTACATTGAACGACTCATGGCAAGGCGGGGGGTCTCAAGGGTTGGGCCTCAGGTTTTCTGGTCTCGGTTGCAACCTGGGACCTCTAGGTTCAGCTCACTATTCCCCTCAGTCCAGTCTCATCCCCCAACCCCAGCCTCACATCACCAGCTCCATCTATCTGGAAGGTCCTGATCCCAGATGGCTCCAGGCATCCTGGATAGGTCATAACACGGCAGAAGCTTGTTACCAAGTGGGGAATCCCATCCCTTTGCCTTATCCTCCCTCTCTATAACCCTTCCTCCCTGCCCCCACTCCCACCTGTTCTGCAGGCTCCGTCCCCATCTCTGGCTACACGGGTTTCTGAGGTATAGCCACTAGGGAGAGAAGTTAAGCTAGTGGGACAGGAAGGAAGGGGCGGGGAGAGGGGCCAAGAGGGCGGTGGGGATAGGGTCTGTGAGCCCTTTTTACCTAACTTTCCCATTCCACCCTCTATTTTTTTTTTTCTTTTTTACCCTGCCAGTAGAAAAAGAATGGGTTTTTGGAATACCATTTGCTAGCTACTTGTGTGATCTTGAGTACGTTTACCTCTTTGAGCCTCAGGATTTTCATCTGTAAAGTGGAGTAAGGTAAAAATGCTGAGTTGACAGGGTAATGAGAGTGCCTAGCACGGGTGTTTGGGGGCACAATTTGCCTTCAGAAAATGTTAGATTCTTTTACTTACTTATCTCCCCATCTCCAGGTAGCCACCCCCCCACCCCACCCCCCACCCCCCGCTTTTCTGGGATTTTTGAGGACCTCTCAGCTGGCCCTAGCCTTCCTTCCCCCATCTCTGCGGCCACAGTCCCTGCCAGCCTCGGGTTATTCAGGGTATTTCCCAGCGTCTGGAGGCTCTCTACCCCCGCCCTTTCGCAGCAGGGCTGAGGCGCGCGCTTGCGCGGGGTCCGGGAAAGCGGCGCGTGCCGGGAGAGAGAGGCTGGGGAAGGGGGGAGGTGAGAGGAGAGAGGGTGGGAAGGAGAGAGAGACCAGCGGAGAACCAGGAACGACAGAGAGAAGGGAGAAGGGTTGGGGGAGAGAGAGGACAGAGCGAGGAGTGGGTTAGGAGAAGAGACGGCGATCCGCTGCGAACCCCAGAAGGAGATTGGGGAGCCCAAGCTGGAACTGGAGCCCTACCCGGAACCGGGCACTGGGAGGCGGCCGCCGAGACCCATCAGCCCTGCACCATGTGTCTCCGGCTCTTGTGCATCCTGCTTGCCGCGGTCTCAGGAACCCAGGGCTGGGGCTACTGTGAGTGCCGGGCGCAGGTGCAAGCAGGGTTGGGCCGGGGAGTCCAAAGCCTGCAGGGCGGGTCTAGCCGCATTGCGGCTAGGTGGTCGCGGGTCCCTTCCCGGCCGGCGCGCGCTCGCTCATTCCCATCCTTTCCTGCCTCTCCCCCGCGCTCCGCAATGCAGCTCCGAGGCTGGCGCGCGCTCCCGGGGTGGTGCTGGGCTCGGAGGAGCCGAGGCTCGAGTCGGCCCGGGGTGGGGATTTGGGACTGGGATCCAAACGGAAGTTGGTCCTGGGTTTGAGGGTTGGAGATAAGGGTGGTACTGGTGACCCGGCCAGGGTTAAGGTTTTGTTAGGGGCTGAGGCTGGGCTTGGAGCTGGCCCAGGGGCTAGGATTTGGGGCTGGGGTGGATTTTGAGGCTGAGATCCAAGCAGGAGTTGGTGACCCTGATTGATGCTGAGGTTGGACATGGAGCTGGTGATGCTGGTAGGACTGGCTGGGGTTGGGACCAAGGCCTGGATTGGGGTTGGTGAGGGTTGGGGGTGCTGATGAGTGGGATTGATGATAAGGCTGGGGCTGAATTGGTGCCCTGGGCTGACTCAGGTTCTGTAAGATGCTGAGGCTTGGGGTTGTGTTTGGGAGAGTACTAAGCCTGGGCTGGTACCAGAGCAGTCACAGAGCTAGGGAAGGTCTGGTTTAGTGAACCCCCCAGGAGGAGAAGGCAGCTTCCCCGGAGTGTGCAGCTGTTGCTGCAGCCCAGATTGGGTAGATGGCTTAAGTTAGGGCTGGGCTGGCCGCTGGGGGACAGAGAAGGAGGAACTCCAGTTGCTCTGTGTGCGCGGCCTTTGGAAGGACCTGGGAGGAGTCGCCCTGATCAAAATGTCCGTTCCCCCAACCCAGACGGCTGTGACGAGGAGCTGGTCGGGCCTCTGTACGCACGCTCCTTGGGCGCCTCCTCCTACTACGGGCTCTTCACTGCGCCTCGATTTGCCCGGCTGCACGGTGAGTGAGGCTCCGCCCCAAGGCGTGGTGGGGGACTCTGGAGGGCTAGGGATGAAGGGAGAGCCGGGGGTGAAAGCCCTTGCCTCTTCTATAGGCATAAGCGGATGGTCTCCCCGAATTGGGGACCCGAATCCTTGGCTCCAGATCGACTTAATGAAGAAGCACCGGATCCGAGCTGTGGCCACCCAGGGCTCATTTAACTCGTGGGACTGGGTCACGCGTTACATGCTGCTCTACGGGGACCGAGTGGATAGCTGGACGCCGTTCTACCAGCAAGGGCACAACGCGGTATTCCAGGCCCCCTGTGCACACACTTGGAGAACCTCCTCAACTCTGCAACCTGGGCTGGGCACTAGCTTGGGGGAAGTGGAGGAGGAGGTGGTGTGGACACAGATGAGGAGCAGTGACTTCCAATCAGGGGGTTCAGTTCATAGGGACGGTCAGTTCGCCATGTGTGCGAGACATTCTCAGATGACAGGGTTTAACATACTTTAGGGTAAAATCTGGGAGAGCTTCTTGAAGGAGGTGACATCTGAGTTGGGCTCTGAGGAAATAATAGGATGGTGGGAGAGGACATTTTACGCTAAGGCACCTGTTTTCCAAAAGCCATGAGGGCCGAGGAAATCAAGGAGAGTTTGCTTTCTGGAAGTCTAGATTGGCTGGGTGTGGCAGCTGTGGGCTGGGAGGCTGTGGAGAAACGAAGTAGAAAGTGGGGACCTGGTCTCTCCTCTCGCCTTCTCCCTCAGACCTTTTTCGGTAACGTGAACGAGTCCGCGGTAGTGCGCCACGACCTGCACTATCACTTCACCGCGCGCTACATCCGCATCGTGCCACTGGCTTGGAACCCGCGCGGCAAGATCGGCCTGAGGCTCGGCCTCTACGGCTGCCCTTACAGTAAGGATGCGGAGGCCGTGGCGGAGCTCCTGGGAGAGTCTTCCCGGTCCTCGGCCCACCTACTGTCCTTTGCGCAGAGTCCGACGTGCTCTATTTCGACGGCGACGATGCCATCTCATACCGCTTCCCGCGAGGGGTCAGCCGGAGCCTTTGGGATGTGTTCGCCTTCAGCTTCAAGACGGAAGAGAAGGACGGGCTCCTGCTGCACGCGGAGGGCGTCCAGGGCGACTACGTGACATTGGAGCTGCAGGGGGCGCACTTGCTGCTGCACATGAGCCTGGGTGAGTTCAGCCACCCGGGGTGCGACCCCGGAGGCTCTGCTGCCACGCCCCTCGCTGCACCGCCTACGCGAAGCCGCGCCCACTCCCGATCTGGCCTTTCCTTACTGTTTGGATCAACCCGCCTTCTTCGTGCAGAATTTGGCATTAGCAAAACACTGGACTCCGAGTCAGGAGATCTGGATTCCAGTCTCAGCTCCACTACCCGTGGGGCGACCTTGAACAAGGCACTTACCCAGTTTCTTCATTGTAGAAACCTTATATATACTACAAGTACATATACATATAAACCCAAAGAATTGTTATTTTGTATCTCATTAGCCTTTATAACATCCATATGATGAGGGAGAAGCAGCGATCATGCCCCAAGTTTTACTGATTGGAAAACAAAGGCTCAGAGAAGTTAAATGACTTACCCTAAGTCACATATTCGCCAATGGCCACCGCTCCATCCCAAGTCCAGTCTCTGTATGCCCACCCTCCCTGGCTGCCCTGGGCCCTGTGCAAACTCTCTGTGCTCCTGGCTGCTGCTTCACCTGGGGGCTAAGCATCTCCACCTGGGGGTTCTCCAGGTTGTAGGTCTGACCCTGTTCTCCCTCTCCCCCCCCCCCCCACTCCCCGCTCCCCCTAGGCAGCAGCCCTATCCAGCCAAGGCCCGGTCACACCACAGTGAGTGCTGGTGGCGTCCTCAATGATCAACACTGGCATTACGTTCGTGTGGACCGATTTGGCCGAGAAGCAAATCTCACCCTGGATGGCTACGTGCAGCGATTTGTGCTCAATGGAGACTTTGAGAGACTGAACCTGGACAACGAGGTGAGCAGAGTGGTTCATTCAGTTGAGTAGGGTACTGTCAGTGCGTGGACAGTACTTTTCTCCACCAGAGGTAAGACCTTGCTTTCTGGTTCTTGAATATCCTAGCAGCTCTTGGCAGACCTGCGGCCCATAGGCCTAGGTTTTTGTCACTGTTGTTGCTGTTAACAGGCAGATTTCCTGGGCACAACCCCAGAACTACTGACATGGGAATTGAAAATCTGGGTTTGGGGGATCAGGCAAGATGAGAAAATTGCCCTGTTGGATTGCTTAACTCTGTGGAGTTGGTAAAGACCGTGGTTTGGATCTGCAGATAAAGAATCCCAGACAGGTTAATTGACTTACTCAAGGGCACGCAGCCAATTTGTGGCAGAGTCAGGGCTAGAACCCAAGTCTGGGGAAGTCCAGCGAACTTCCAGCTTTAATACTGATGATACTGGGGAAATGGATATTTCCAGTCTTCTATAAAGCCAGGCCCAGAGCCTGGGAAAGTGTGGGGCGGAAGAGCATGGGCACAGGCTCACACACCCAGGGAGCCTCACCACCCCCACCCTGCCCCGCAGATGTTCATCGGGGGTCTAGTGGGCGCTGCACAGAAGAACCTTGCCTATCGTCATAATTTCCGTGGCTGCATAGAAAACATAATCTTCAACCGAGTCAACATCGCAGACCTGGCCGTGCGACGCCATTCGAGGATCACCTTTGAGGCCAGTGGGCAGGGGGGATCAGGGAGGACGGGACATCAAAGCTGCTTGGAAAGCAAAGAGGTGGAGCAGGAAGAGATCTTGAGAATCAGATAAAAGCCGAGGATCCCTCTCTCCCCTGCCACATCCTCAAGTGGGGGCATCACGACTCACAGGAGGTGAAAGGCCACCCCTCCCTAACCCCCAGTTATGAAGCTGTGGTCTGGCCCAACCACATCCTCAATTAATGCTTGAGGAAAAACAAGTGCAGAGACCGGAGTGGCTTGGCCAGAGATCACACAGTTGTGCAGTGGTTGAGTAGGGACTTGAACCCAGGGCTGTTTTGGTGTGACCCCACACCCCAACTCTGCAGCGGGCATTCTAATGTCGCTGCCTGGAAGCCAGCAGGAAATTGCCTCTCCGAGCTGGAAGGAAGGGAAGGAGGTGGTCCCCCTGGAGACGGCGTAGATCAGCGTTAGCCAATGGAGAGCCTTGAGGGCAGACTTGGTTGGAAACTCCGCCCCCCTCCACAGCTGGATATGTTTGTGGGGGGTGAGGTCTTACCCCCTCCCTTCCCCCACACACTTCGAGGGAGTGCCTCAGAAGGGTCTTAGACCAGTATGAAAATTGAATCCCAGCGGAGGCAGATGTCTTCCATTCTCTCCGGTGCTGATGGATCCTTACTTTCACCCTCAGGGTAAGGTGGCCTTCCGTTGCCTGGACCCGGTTCCTCACCCCATCAACTTCGGAGGGCCTCACAACTTCGTGCAAGTGCCTGGCTTCCCGCGCCGTGGCCGCTTGGCAGTCTCCTTTCGCTTCCGGACCTGGGATCTCACAGGGCTGCTACTTTTCTCCCGCCTGGGGGACGGGCTGGGCCACGTGGAGCTGATGCTCAGTGAAGGGCAGGTCAACGTGTCCATCGCGCAGACTGGCCGAAAGAAGCTTCAGTTTGCCGCTGGTGAGGGGCAGAGGGTGGGGGGAGGCGCCAGGAGGCCAGAGGAGGGCAGAGGAGGGGCAAGTGTGGGCCTGCACGGAGGACTTTGCTTCTTGGAGAGGGGTGAGGGAGGGAAGGGAGCAGAGCAGGAGGACCCTGGGCCCTGGGAGAAGGTGGGAGTGGATGGTGGCAGGGAGTCAGATCTGAGGAGCTAAGGGTGCTGGGAGAAGCAGGAAAGCTGAGAGTCCTGGTACCCTCTAGTTCCACGGGAGGCTTGGGAGTTGTTTGTTAATTCATTTACAGCTTTACAGACTGCATCGGCTGCTAGGGTTAGTGAAGACAGACATTCAAAAATGTCACACTCAGTGTGATAAGTGTTAATAATGGAGGGCACATAGGCACAGAGTGGGGTTGTTGCTTCCCCACTAAAGACACTTCTCTCAGAGTTTGGAGCTTCCCTCAGCCACACCATCCTCTTCTCCCATCTAGGGTACCGCCTGAATGATGGCTTTTGGCACGAGGTGAATTTTGCAGCACAGGAGAACCATGCAGTCATCAGCATTGATGATGTGGAGGGGGCAGAGGTCAGGGTCTCATACCCCCTGCTGGTCCGGACTGGCACCTCATACTTCTTTGGGGGTAAGTGGGAGCCAACCTGGCCAGACTCCTATCTCTGGGTGGGAAGGCCCCACCAAAGTCCCCTCAGATGGGGCTACATGGAGCGTTTTGTGGGGATAAAACCCTCTTTTCCCTCTGGTGCCTTGGAGACTGGAAGGCCATTGCCATTGTCTATTGGCCCCCTTCCTTCCTTCATGTCTGGCTTTCCCTTGGCATCTCCCTGGGGGAGGGTCTCTGGGGTCTCCCCTGGGGAGGGCCTCACAGGGGTGGTTGCTCCAGGTTGTCCCAAACCAGCCAGTCGATCGGGATGCCACTCCAACCAGACGGCGTTCCATGGCTGCATGGAGCTGCTCAAGGTGGATGGTCAACTGGTCAACCTGACTCTGGTGGAGGGCCGGCGGCTTGGATACTATGCTGAGGTCCTCTTTGACACATGTGGCATCACTGATAGGTATCCAGAAGCCCCTCTCCCTACAAGAGGTGACCCCTGCAAAGCCCCCTTCTGTAGTCTCCCCATGGGAGTGGCCATTCTCAATAATCTCCCTTCTCCTGGTCC
This sequence comes from Neofelis nebulosa, assembly GCF_028018385.1. Classification (NCBI taxonomy): domain Eukaryota; kingdom Metazoa; phylum Chordata; class Mammalia; order Carnivora; family Felidae; genus Neofelis; species Neofelis nebulosa. Next base: position 34,441,590 of record NC_080797.1, on the reverse strand, counting down.
CAGGTCCTCAGTCTCCCACCTGGAGATGATTCCTCCTTGACTTGTTATCTTAACCTCTTGTCCTCCTTTACCTAATCCTTCCATTAAAGTGACACAAGCTCAGAATGGAAATGAAGCATCTGTTCTTGGCCCTGGGGGGTTTTCTTCTGGAGGGGGGTGGTGGGAGAGGGGGCCAGTAGAGGGTGAAGCGTCCTTGAGCCCCAAGGACTCATGCACCAGCACTTAGGCTTCTACGAGGCTGGTTCTGGTGCTCTCAGGAGCCTGGAGTGAAGCTGGTAGGGATCAGACCCCATTCTCACACTCACAGTAAGGTGCCTGCCCTTGGTGCTGGCCCTCTTCCCTAGGTGTAGCCCTAACATATGTGAGCATGACGGACGCTGCTACCAGTCCTGGGATGACTTCATCTGCTATTGTGAACTGACAGGCTACAAGGGGGAGACCTGCCACCAACGTAAGCGCAGTGGGGGATGGGGGAGACTCAGGGGCAGGGGAGGCCAAGAGGTTGCTGGGGATCATGAGGCTGCTGGAGACGGTAGGACTGGCACTCCTAGCCCTCTGACCCCATAAATGCCCTTTGCCCACCCCCCGACCTACCAGCTCTGTATAAGGAATCTTGTGAGGCTTATCGGCTCAGTGGGAAAACTTCTGGAAACTTCACCATTGATCCTGATGGCAGTGGTCCCCTGAAGCCATTTGTAGTGTACTGTGATATCCGAGGTAAGTGGCTCTGATGAGTGGTGAAGGGGCAGCTGACAAGGCTGTGTGGGGGTGTGGGGAAAACAGGGGGTTGAAGGGGGGACAGGGGCCAGCAAGATCAAACTGTGGTAGGGGTAAAGGATGGCAGAGGGGAAAGGGGACACCCAGGAATTTGTAATCCAGCCTTGCTGATAAATTCCAGCTTCCTGATCCATTCCAGCTGTCCAGCTGTCACATCTCCAGCCGACAGTGGGCTGGAACGGAGCTGCTGGTCACATTTATTGGCTCTGACTAGCAGCAGCAGTGGTGGAGGTAGGGAGATGGGTAGAGAATGCCCATCTTGAGCCAAAGCTCTGTCCATTCCCCTCCCCCAGAGAACCGGGCATGGACAGTTGTGCGGCATGACAGGCTGTGGACAACTCGGGTGACAGGTTCTAGCATGGAGCGGCCATTCCTGGGGGCCATCCAGTACTGGAATGCATCCTGGGAGGAAGTCAGTGCCCTGGCCAATGCTTCCCAGCACTGTGAACAGTGGATCGAGTTCTCCTGCTACAATTCCCGGCTGCTCAACACTGCTGGTGAGGGCCAGGGTCACCGAGGGTGAGGTGCAGAGCTGGGGGAGCGACCCGTGGGGACTTGGGAGGAGAGAACCAGAAGTTTCAGCTAGAGCCCTCGAACATTCAAGCGAGGATCGGGGCTGCTTGGAAAGGCGAGAGAGGAACCCGGGGGCTAATGGAGGGATGGGGCCTAGAAACTGCCTGCACGTCTTCCCCAGGAGGCTACCCCTACAGCTTTTGGATTGGCCGAAATGAGGAGCAGCACTTCTACTGGGGAGGCTCACAGCCTGGGATCCAGCGCTGTGCCTGCGGTCTGGACCGGAGCTGTGTGGACCCCGCTCTGCACTGTAACTGTGATGCTGACCAGCCCCAGTGGTGAGGGGCGAAGGGACAGGGCATTCAGGATTCCAGGGGCAGCGGAGCAGCAGGGCTGAACCACTGCATCCTGCCCCCACAGGAGAACCGACAAGGGACTGCTGACCTTTGTGGACCATTTGCCCGTCACTCAGGTGGTGGTGGGGGATACGAACCGCTCCAATTCTGAGGCCCAGTTCTTCCTGAGGCCTCTGCGCTGCTACGGCGATCGTGAGTGGCAGACCCCTTTTGTGTGCCCTCCCGGGCTTGGCTCTCCGGTTTCCAAAATTTAGGACACCTGGCCCACTGTGGGTCTCTAGGACATACTGCCAGACACCCAGCTCCTGCTGTGATATGACCCCCATCCGTGTGGTTCCCCTGTACCTTATTCTCTTTCGCTATACCTGTTTCTCCCCTCGCCCCCACCTTGGACACCCCTAGCTGTCCCCGTTTGCCCTACCTTCTCCCACACCACCCAAGGCTCCCTGCTCCACTCTCCAACCTCCCTGATCCAGCCTTCCTCCTTCTGGTTTTATAGGAAATTCCTGGAACACCATCTCCTTCCACACTGGGGCTGCTCTGCGCTTTCCCCCCATCCGTGCCAACCACAGCCTTGATGTCTCCTTCTACTTCAGGACCTCGGCTCCCTCAGGAGTCTTCCTAGAGAACATGGGGGGCCCTTACTGCCAGTGGCGCCGACCTTACGTGCGGGTGGAACTCAACAGTGAGCAGGCAGACATCAGGAGGGATGTGGGCTAGATGAAGATCTCGGCGGGGGGCGGGGGGGGATATGGGGTAGGCAGAGGCTGGGGGAAGGGACAAGGGCAGATGCCCCTCGAAAGGCAGCATGGAAAGGGCTTTAGATAACTGTAGGGTCCAGACCAAGCTCTGTTTTGGTAGCTGGCTTTGTGAACTTAGGCACTGTCTTCACCTCTTGGGGCCTTAAGCCCCTTGTGAATAAGGCAGCTGGACTCCTGAGGGGTTTCCGACATGACTAGCTATGCTTCTAACCTCAGAAATGGGGGTGTAAGGAACTCAGAAACCAGGGGTGTAAGGTTTCAAGGAGTTTATGGGTTTTGTCCCGGGCCGTAGACAAATTGGAGGGACATTCAAGGAGCTCCAGAGAGTGAAGAAGAGAGGTGGTCTGGGGTAAGGGATCTATGAGGTCTGAGTCCTTTCTCCCCACCCCACTGCATTGTCCAGCGTCCCGGGATGTGGTCTTCGCCTTTGACGTGGGCAATGGGGATGAGAACCTGACCGTACACTCCGATGACTTTGAATTCAACGACGATGAGTGGCACCTGGTCCGGGCGGAGATCAATGTGAAGCAGGCCCGGCTCCGTGTTGATCACCGGCCTTGGGTGCTGCGGCCTATGCCCCTGCAGACCTATATCTGGCTGGAGTACGACCAGCCCCTTTATGTTGGTAAGAAGCAGCCCCGAGGCGGGTCTGAAGCTTCCTTTACCTTCCCACCCCCTCCCAACCGTTCTTGTTTCCAGGAGCCCCATGTCTTAGATCCTGATCCCCTCTGCTGCAGCGTGACCCAAAGGCTCACCTTTCTTCTCTAGGCCATGCATTTTATCCTATTATTACATTCCCCTTGGCTCCCTTCCAGACCCCAGTACTTATCCCTGTCTCTGGCTTGACACCCTTTTTTTGACCTGCCCACCCTTCTCAGGATCTGCAGAGCTTAAGAGGCGCCCCTTCGTGGGTTGCTTGAGGGCTATGCGTCTGAATGGAGTGACTCTAAACCTGGAAGGTCGTGCCAACGCCTCGGAGGGTACCTCACCCAACTGCACAGGCCATTGCGCCCACCCCCGGTTCCCCTGTTTCCACGGAGGCCGCTGTGTGGAGCGTTACAGCTACTACACGTGTGACTGTGACCTCACGGCTTTTGACGGGCCATACTGCAACCACGGTCAGTGCAGCTGCTTGTGCGAGACTAGGGAGCCACAGGGCACAACGGGACATAGGGAGGGCAGGGAAGGACGGAGAGAGCAGTCAGCGACAGGGAAAACTTAGAGTTGTCCTTGGGTTCCTGAGCTCTCATCCAGGGCGTCAGGCAGCTGAAGATCCTGGATGACTCCAAGTCATAAAGTGGGGCCAAGAAGGGATGGTTCAGCTAGCTGGTACTAAAAGAACTTAAAAGCAACAAGCAAATAACTTCCCCATCTTCCCACTGTCACTAAGTTACCGCAGGTTACCCCTCTTGCAAGCATAGTCACCTCAGGCTGCGCGATGCCCTCCTTGGCCATTTCCTGTGCTCCTAAAACATGTCTACAGCCTGGCTCTTGGTTAAGGCAAGCCTTGACATTCACCATAGCAAGATTCTGCACATACACCCAGACCGCATCCTTCCTAAGCCTGGTCTAGGAGGATGCACGCGCAGGTAGGTTAACGGTGAGAGGTATCTGGTGGTGCAGGAAGACACAGGAACTCCGATCAGCTGAGGACCTTTGGTCTCAGTGTGGAAGTGTGAGTAGTGGGGCGCCTGGCTGGCTCAGGTGGAAGAGCATTCGACTCTTGATCTTGGGGTTGTGAGTTTCAGCCCCACGTTGGGTGTAGCGATTCCTTAAAAATAAACTTAAAAAAAAGTAAGTGTGAGTGGTGGCGAGTGTACCAGATGGGGTCATGATACCTCGATTCTTTTTTTTTTTTATGTTTATTTATTTTTGAGAGGGACAGAATGTGAGCAGGGGAGGGGCAGAGAGAAAGGGAGACACAGAATCTGAAGCAGGCTCCAGGCTCTGAGCTGTCAGCACAGAGCCCGATGTGGGGCTCGAATGCACAAACTGTGAGATCATGACCTGAGCCAAAGTTGGACGTTTAACCTACCGAGCCACCCAGGCGCCCCACGATACCTTGATTCTAATCTTGGCTCTCCATAGACTGCTTGCCCTTACGGAAGTCACTAGCCATTCCTGTGCCTCAGTTTCCCCACCTGTAAAATGCGGGGGTTGCGTTAGATGATCTTTCCCATTTCTCACAGTTTCAAGATTTCCCTTCTGTGACATAGAGGCTCAAGGGGACAGAAGAGTGAAGTTCTGACAGTGTGCGGTGGTTCGAGGGCAAGTTCCAGGGTGGGTGTGCAGATGGCGTAGTGTCTGAATCCCTGACCTCATAACCCTCCGCCTTCAGATATCGGAGGTTTCTTTGAGCCCGGCACCTGGATGCGCTACAACCTCCAGTCAGCGCTGCGCTCGGCCGCCCGGGAGTTCTCCCACATGCTCAGCCGGCCGGTGCCCGGCTACGAGCCTGGCTACATCCCCGGCTATGACACCCCTGGCTACGTGCCTGGCTACCATGGCCCTGGCTACCGTCTGCCGGACTACCCCCGGCCCGGCCGGCCCGTGCCCGGTTACCGTGGGCCTGTCTACAATGTCACCGGTGAGGAGGTGTCCTTCAGCTTCAGCACTGACTCCGCCCCTGCGGTCCTGCTCTACGTCAGCTCCTTTGTGCGGGACTACATGGCCGTGCTCATCAAGGAAGATGGTAAGCTCGCATAGGCTGTCCCTCGGCTCCCTCTGCGTGCAGGGCGCCCTTCACTTTCACGCCTGTTGGTTCACTAGTAGAAGGACCCAAGCATTCTCAGAAGATGGGGGCTGGGGCGCCTGGGTGGCCCAGTCTGTTAAGCATCAGACTTTGGCGCAGGTCACCATCTCATGGTTTGTGAGTTTGATCCCGGGGTCGGGCTCTGTGCTGACAGCTCAGAGCCTAAAGCCTGCTTCTAATTCTGTGTCTCCCTTTCTCTCTGCCTCTCTCCTGCACATGCTCTGTCTCTCTCTCTCTCTCTCAAAAATAAATAAACATTGGGGCGCCTGGGTGGCTCAGTCGGTTAAGCATCCGACTTCGGTTCAGGTCATGATCGCATGGTTGGTGGGTTCGAGCCCCATGTCGGGCTCTGTGCTGATAGTTCGGAGCCTGGAGCCTGCTTCCGATTCTGTGTCTCCCTCTCTCTCTGCCCCTCCCCCACTCCTGCTCTGTTTCTGTCTCCAAAATAAACAAAAAAAAATTAAAAATAAACATTTAAATAATTTTAAAAAAAAGGTGGGGGCTGTGGGAGCCAAGAGGAGACTCCCTTTGTCCTCCCCATCCCACAGGGACCCTGCAGCTGCGGTATCAGCTGGGCACCAGCCCCTACGTGTACCAGCTGACCACGAAGCCGGTCACAGACGGCCAGCCACACAGCGTCAACATCACCCGGGTCTACCGCAACCTCTTCATCCAGGTGCGTGTGGAGGGAGGTGGACGAGGGAGGTGAGCCGACTCAGATCGTAACCTCGTGATGGTGCCCAGGAAAATGTCAAAGAGTTAGCATGAGGGGGCGCCTGGGTGGCGCAGTCGGTTAAGCGTCCGACTTCAGCCAGGTCACGATCTCGCGGTCCGTGAGTTCGAGCCCCGCGTCAGGCTCTGGGCTGATGGCTCGGAGCCTGGAGCCTGTTTCCGATTCTGTGTCTCCCTCTCTCTCTGCCCCTTCCCCGTTCATGCTCTGTCTCTCTCTGTCCCAAAAATAAATAAAAAACGTTGAAAAAAAAAAAATTAAAAAAAAAAAAAAAAAAAAAAAGAGTTAGCATGAGTAGAGCACATCGCAATGTACAGAGGATTCTCATGGGTATTATTACCTCATGCAACCCTCACAACTCCGGGAGGTGGTTCGGGTGGGCAGGAGTTCTTATCACGTCTGCTTTATAAATCAATAAATGGACTCAGAAAGTAAAGGGGTTTTCCACAAAGTCAAGCCACTGGTAGCTTCAAAGACGGCTCAGAACGAGGCCGTTGGGTTTTTAATATGAAATCCTTCATCCGGGCCCAGGGGTTGTCCAGCCAGGACTAGGCCGGGACTCACCACCAGTGTGGACAGAACAGGACTTCCTGCGTGGTCTCGGCCTCGTCGGCCTCTGGTTCTCCCTCCCTCAGCTCCTCTCCCTCCCCCTCAGGTGGACTACTTCCCACTGACGGAACAGAAGTTCTCACTGTTGGTGGACAGCCAGCTGGACTCACCCAAGGCCTTGTATCTAGGGCGTGTGATGGGTAAGGCGTGGGTGCCATCATGTTTGGGCTAAGGAGTTACGGGTGAGGCCCCCGGAGCCTAGAGAGTGAGGGACCTGGGAAGGGCTGGGAAGGCAGCGATAACAAGGCGCAGGAACCCTGCAGACGGCGAGATGGGTGAGAGGGGCCAGGCTATGGGTGGTCCCAGCCCCTTTCCTTCTGGGCCGGCCTCTCCCTCAGAGACGGGAGTAATTGACCCGGAGATCCAGCGCTACAACACACCGGGTTTCTCGGGCTGCCTGTCTGGTGTTCGATTCAACAACGTGGCCCCTCTCAAGACCCACTTCCGAACCCCTCGACCCATGACCGCCGAGCTAGCTGAGGCCCTCCGAGTTCAGGGAGACCTGTCGGAATCTAACTGCGGAGCCATGCCCCGTCTGTTCTCAGAGGTGCCGCCTGAGCTGGATCCCTGGTATCTGCCCCCGGGTACGTCCAGGGCACATGGAGGAGGGAGGGCAGTGAGGGACGGCAGGGAAGGGAAACGATTCTTTACAAGGAGGGGGTTTCTCCTAACCGGCGCTCTCTCCTCTCCAGACTTCCCGTACTACCACGACGAGGGATGGGTTGCCATACTTTTAGGCTGTGAGTAGCGTGATCACTACCCTGACCTCCTAATTCTACCCTCGGTCAGCATTCCCTTCCCCGTATCCCCAGGGCTGAGGGGTGGCGAAGGCACTCAGTGCAGGGTGGTGCAAACAAGGATGAGCCGGGCTGTGCTGACGGTAGTATGGCATTGAGTTGGAGATTTTTATTTTTGTTTAATGTTCATTTATTTTTGAGAGCGAGTGAGCACGAGTGGGGGAGAGGCGGGGTGGGGGTGGGGGGACAGAGGATCCGAAGTGGGCTCCGCGTTGACAGCGGCTAGCCCGATGTGGGGCTTGAACTCACAAACCCTGAGATCATGACCTAACCCGAAGCCCGACGCTCAGGCGCCCCCAAGCTGGAGATTTTTAAATGTTTGAGGACGCTACAGACTTTTAGTTGAAATGAAATATTAAAAGGGGGCTATGGCTAAGGGATGAGGAAATGGGGGTGCAGTAACACGTAGGTGAGAAATGGATAACAGGAATTCAGACCCTCCAGGCACTTGGGAATGGCCTGACACGATCGAACGGCAGCCAGGCACACGTGTATTCTTTTGGCCCAAAGCATACACACATTCAGACCTGCCCTGAACTCTTCCTTTTTTTTTTTCAGTTTTGGTGGCCTTCCTGCTGCTGGGGCTGGTGGGGATGTTGGTGCTCTTCTACCTGCAAAATCATCGCTACAAGGGCTCCTACCACACCAATGAGCCCAAGGCCACCCATGATTACCACCCTGGCAGCAAACCTCCCCTACCTACTTCAGGCTCTGCCCAGGCCCCAGCCCCTACACCGGCTTCCACCCCAGCCCCAGCCCCAGCCCCAGCCCCAGCCCCAGCCCCTGGCTCCCGGGACCAAAATCTCCCCCAGATCCTGGAGGAGTCCAGGTCTGAATGAATCAGGAAAAGGGCTTTAGGGACCACGTCCATCTCCTCTGAGTTCCCCAATTCCTGCCTCTCCCCACCCTGTCAGGGACATTTGGCTCCTCTTAGCAGGTTCTGCTCATCCAGAGGATGCCCCTCCTGCCAAGTTTGGTGGGCAGAGCTACAGATGGGACCAAAGAGAGTGGCCGAGCCTCACTGCCTAAACCAATGCCCTCCCCGTCCCCGCTTCCCCAGGCTCCTGGTTGTTTGCCTGCCCCGAAGGAGAAGCTCCATGGGGTTGAGACAGGCCCTCCCTGCCATCCCTGTCCCAGCTGCTGCCAGGGATTAATGACAGAGTGCAAGAGAGATTAACTGCTTCCTTTCAAGTATTCAATCTCAGCAGGGACAGATGTGTGGGATTGCAGGGATGCACAGGGCATGGGGGGAGGAGGCTGCTAAATTACATCCCCTAGCCTCCCCCCTGCCCTGCAGAATGCCTTCCATCTGCTTCCACTCAGTTGGGGGTTAGGGAGGGCTTCATTGCTGTCCCCCATCCTCTCTTTTTTGTTTTTTACGGAGACCGAGAGGCCTCGGTTTTAGCACCTTAGTACCTCCGCTGCTTCACATGCTTTAGCCAAAGCCATAAAAACAACTTGCAATGTAGAGAGAATAATGCAGATGCCAGTGCATTAGCCTGCCCTCTATTGTTCCTCCCTCTTCCAAGATATGCAATAGCCTTGGTGCCTGTCCAAAGGCTTGGCCCCCTCTCCAGTGCATGAGGAGCCCTCTTTCCTCCGCTCAGAGATGCTGCTTCGTTTGCCCAGGAGGTCATGTTCTTTATATATATTTTTTGTTGCAAAGTCTCTCTCTAGAGAAACTCTATATACTACTCTAATTTTTTAATTATCAGTTTATATATAAAAGAAAAAAATTGATCGACTGTCCTGTCCTGTGCTGTGCCACGGTCTGTAGTTCTTGCTTTTCCCGTGTTGGAAGTCTCGTGAGGTCGGCTGGCCACTCGGCCAGCCTGACCCAGCCTCCACTCTGAAGCCGTGCTCGCGGAACCAGAACCGTTCTAATAAAGCAGAGTGGCAGAGCCCCAGTCTGTGCGTGGTAGCTGGCGTCGTGGCTGGGGGTAAGTGGGATGACTTTCAGGGAACTAACCAGAGGGCTCAGAAATTTCCATCGGGAATCCTCTGAATCCTTGCATCGCCTGCCCGGGGCCTGACCGGCTCTTGCCAACCTTCCTCACCGCCTGCCCCCCACCCCCAGATCTCAGTGGACAGGAGGGGATCTGAATGCTAACGCTTTAGCCCCAGCTGCCCCTGTGCTGCCATCCCTGGATCCTTCCAGCCCCAAAGTACACAAGGCAAAACTTGCCAAAATGGACTCTATCACTTTATTCAGATAAGAGGTCACAAGCCACAGGACTTTAAAGTGCGTGAAATTCACTGGCGATAAAGCCGCACATATACCAGCCTCCCCCACCCCAAGTCCCCACCACCTTGCTCCATCCATCAACCATGTCTGGGGGGAGGGGTTGAGACCCGTCATTATACGTGGGGGACAGCAGGGAAAATAGGAATGCTGGCAGAACAGGAGTATCAGTGGTCTGAAACTGGGAAGGACAGGGTTCCGCATGCTGAGGGAAGAGTGGGGTCAATCTAGCCTCTCGGTGGCTGGATGTAATTTTTTCCCCATGATTTCCTCACAGCCAGCCCCACTTTCAGACAGACCTAACTCCTGCTTCTTCATTTGTCTCTGGTTTTCCCCTATAATTTACGAGTACTTCAGAGCCCAATCGGGCTAGAGGGCATCCCCGGTACACAACGGATACAAACCACAGCAGATGCAGATTTCGGAATGGTGGCGGGGCTGGCCGGTCAGGTGGGAAGAGGCTTCCGTCAGGAGCTGGCTGGGTGTGTGCTCAGTGCTGAGTGCATGAGTGCTCACAAGTGTGGCGCGTGGAGATGTGAGTGTGTGTGTGTGTGTGCACGTCCCACCCAAATCCCCAGGCGACAGTTTGGCCAGAGGGAACCCCACTCCTTGCTTCATGGGACAGCCAGTAGGGATGGAGGAAGGGAGTGGTCAGTACAGACTGAGGAAGAAAGGCTTGGATTCCCTAGAGAAAGGAGAAGCCTGCTCCCTCTGCTGATATTCCCTAGGCCAGCCTGTCACTGCCACGTCCTTTTTACCCAGCACAATGCTCCTTATTCCCTGTCAGCTCAGCACGCCAGCCACAGACACAGGGCTGGCTCCTAGAGCTGGCCCCATCCTCATTCACTTCCTGTGTGTCAAGGAAGCTCCTCCTGCCTCCACCAGGAGCTGAGACAGAACTGGAGGGGAATCTTCCAACCCCCTCTCCTTCCCTTTCCCTTAGGAATGGGATTTGGGCAGGGATCCCAGAGACTTTAGTTCAAACTCCACCTCAGCTACAGACCTTCTCAAGGAAATAAAGTGCTTTGCTCTTCAAGAATCCCAGAGAGAATGGCACCATGCAGTGGCACAGGAGGTTGGCCTGCTTCTTCTCAACACTTCAAATACCCTCCACCAGTGTGCACTTGCAAGCGTGGTGCCATCCTGAACACGTGCAACTTGGGAGCCCCTCACCCATCTCCAAACACATGCTGTCAACTCACCCTCTCCAACAGCAGGTGCTACAGACAGGAAAGTAAGTCACCTTGACAACCTTCCCCCCTCTCTAGTCCAGGCTTTCGCCCATCTACCCGGAAGAGATAAGCAACAGAGGCCCCACGGGCTTGGCCTCTAAAGGGAATGCAAGGCCTGAAGACGGCCTCCATACCCAGGACCAGAGCGCGCACACCCGGCCCGGCCCGGCATACCTCCTGTGCGTCTTCAATAGCAGCACGATGCCTGCCTGCGGTCGCCAAGCCCGAGCTTTGGAAGGAGCTGACAGGGCGCTGGCACCTGCTTTCAGGAATCTGAAAACTTATCCATCCATCTCCAGAGTACAGAGAAGGTTTCTGAAAGCCTGTTGGGCCCCAAGCTTAGCAGCTGAACTGCTGTCATCAGGATGGCTCTCGCTCTCTGTCCGTGGAAGAACGGCACTTAGCTTTCCTTCTGCCAGCATTGAATTTCTATAGTCAGAACCCACACTCCTTCAATGTGAACCCCGCCAGGAGGGAAGAGGTAGTAAGGTGACCCGTCTCCCCTCTGAATTCAGTCTGTGCCACCCGCCAGGCTTGCCTTTAACCCAGGCCACTCGTAAGCTCCAGGTACCAAACTTCACTTAGCCCATCCTCTCTGGTCCTACGACCTACCACAGAGACATAGGCTGGCGACCCAATTAGACAAGGACCCTTGACTTGGAAAGTTAGAATTACAGGCCAATGCTTGTTAGGAACTGCCCAGGTTGACTGCTGAGGCCCAAGACCTACAGAGCAGACAAGAAACCACGCTGAGCCACCCACCCCCAGCCTGTGCTCTCTTCCTCCAAGGCCTGAGACGCGGTCTCCCGCTTCCACAGCTCTCTCCTGGGGAGCCCAGCCCTAGCTGCCTCTGTCTCCTCTCTCACTGAGACAGTCTGTCCCCACTGGACACAGCGGAGGCCTCGCTGCGCAGGGAGTGGGTGGGGGGTTTCTCGGTGTGGGAGACACGTAGTGCAGGAAAGTCGAGCAGCGGTGCTGTGTGCATGAGAGCAAAGACAATGCTGCTACCGTAAGCGCTCGCGTGGGGCCCAGGAGGGCTAAAGGACATCAGTCTCCCGCTCGATCCCCACGTACTTGAGGGCATCAGCTTGGCTGTACCTGTCCCGGGACAGGAGGAGGAATGAGATTACTGTCAAGGCTTCTGTGACTGAACAGACAGAATCCCCTCTATTTTGCTTCCCCATCTCTCAGAGCAGTTTACAGTGCTCCCGCTTCTGGGGCAAGGTCCCCGGGAGCAGAACAGAGGGACAGACTTGACCGCCACAAGACCCTCTCCTTCCTCTGTATCGCCCACTTTATGCCCCCAAATCAATTCTAACAGCCACCCTTCTGCCTTTGGAGCTACCTCCCAAGGATCATTTCTGGCTGCCTCACCTGTAATCAAAGAAGAGCTCTTCACCAGCTTGAATTGCCCTTTTAGCAAAGATTCCAATGCGATGATCCCCGTTCACCATGACCACTGCAAACAGGACAAAGCCAAGGCTAGGTTCCTAGTCAGCTCCAAGCCAATAATCGGCAGGTTCTGGGCTGATTTTCTCCCAGTTCCCAGCGAAAATATAAATAAAGTGGAGTTTAAAAGCAGTCAGTAAAGACAGTTGCCTCTCTGCTTTTAGATCTGTTATTCGGGCTGGTGATGTGGGAAAATACTTATCTTTAAAAGATTCTTGTTTGTGGGAAAATGTTTATCATGTATTCAGTGAGAGAGCCAATTAACAAAATAGAGACGGAGACACAGAACGATACCAGACATTAAGCATGGTTGTCTTTGGACAAAAAATAACTCGGCAATGAAAAAAGACACATAATGGATAGAAACAATAGTAAATAAAGCATCCATCATCCACCCTACCTCCCAGGTCACTGGGAACTCACCTTTGGCATAACAGTTGGGGTTCACTGAATGGTTTGCAAATCGAATTTTGTTTCCTTTCCGGGTAGCATCTACTACAAAATCTATATAATGTAAAGAAAGATCATGGGTTCATCAGGAAATCCACAGCTTCTCGAACCTGGTCTTAAAATCAATTAAACAGTAACAGAAATAATCCAGTGGGGGACTTTGAAGTCCAGCAGCATGCAGCATAAGAATGCAGCCTCATGTGGGCACGTTCCCTTTGGGTCCCCCCATTTTGCTGGAATTACAGATCCCCTCTTCCCATCTACTGGGTAAGGAGATTTCTCAGGTGTAAGTGCTCAGTGCTCCGATTATAAACACAACCCAGAAACGCAGGTTCTCCCAAAGCAAGTGAACTATGGCTCGTGGTGTCTTGAGGTTCAACATCCCCACCTTCCTCTGCACATCTGCTGGAGAAATCACAGCTGATCTGAACGTGGACTACAGCAAGGGCAATCCGGTAGAGAGATGTGCCTGAGACCACCACGGGGCAAGAGAAAGAGACTCCTTACCATTGTTGAGGTTGAAGAGGAAGCTGGACATGTATTTGTCATAGACCTTCCCCCGTCGATCTGCCTCGTCTTGAGAGATAAGCTGCAAAGACAGATCAGGAACAATCGGGGGACAAGGCTGTCTGCTCAGGGCATGGTACCCTGCCCTCAGAAAGGACTGGGAGGGGGCACTGTCACACACACATGCTTGCTGAGTATCAGGATGAGAGTCACAGGAGACAGAGCTCAAGTTACTGTATTCTATCTAAGCCCCTCCAGGCTGACCAGTATTAAGACTGAAGAGCATTCCCCGCCCACCCCTTTGTGTGGCCTGAATTGGCAAAGACTTTAAAGAAGAGTGGTTTATCTCAGGATTGCAAACACTTCTGTGGGATCCCCCAAGAAGCCACACGGGAACTCAGCTGAGTTATTTAGAGAGTAAGTCACAGAAGTCTGGCCCACAGAAAATCAGGGTTTCTCATCAGTATCTCCCCAGAAAGGAATGTGGTCCAAACCGATAGCACTCACCTCACCACAGTATTCAGAAATGAATTCGTTCTTTTGCACAGACTCCTTAATGAAGGTGCCCCATCCGGCCACATCTGAGGGGGCCAGCAGCAGGTGCTGGGGAAGAGGGAGTCAAACCTCAGACTACAGGGCATGTGTGAGTGGGTGGTGTGTGTACTGGATGTGCACGTGTGCAGGGGGTGGGCAGGGTGGAAAGAACTAGCAACTGTTAAGAGGATCTGAAAACAGAAAAAGGTCTAAGCCATTCTGTTCTGGGGAGAGGCAAAACAGAAAAGGGAGGTGGGCAAAGGAAACATGACACCTCCTCCTCTAGGCCTGGGGACCTCCTAGACCTGAGTTGCTAGGGAGTCACTGCTACGGGTCAAGTACAAACAGACAACATCAATGATGCGTCCATCCTCTCTGCTCCTCTTAGTCTGGCCAGGTCAGGGGTCACTTTCCTAACTCCTCACCGGGAGAGCAAACTTTCTTTATCTCAGTACGTGTGTGTCCTTTAGGATTTACCAAGCCCTTTCATGTAGAAACCCCCTAAGGGACCAATGGAAAGAGGCTGCTTGGGAATACTCAGTCTCTTCCCCTCCACCATCTGGCTCGCAGTCCTAAGAAAAGCCCTCACCTTCTTGAGGCCTCGCTGGATGCTGCAGTTTTTGCAGGAAACCACCTTGCAGTCCCAGTGCTCCGAGGCCCCGCAGGTGAGGCACAGGTCGGGGTCGCACTCTCGCACTGCCAGGTAGCAGGGACACTGCTTGGTATTACACTGGGTCTTACAGCGACAGCCAGGGAAACGATTCTGACCTGGGGAGGAGGAGAGGGGCGGGGGGAGGGGTGGGTTAGGAAAAGTAGCAGACTAAGCTGGCGCTCAGGTCTGACTCAGGGGTCAGCAAAGAAGTACATGTGATGTGTTCAAGGAGATCTGGCAAGCAGGAGAGAAGCTCCCTTGCTTCGTATGGTCAATTTTTTGTTTGTTTGTTTGTTTTCTTTCCTGAGAAAATGGAGTGCCTCCCAACATTCATGCCTGGGAGTCAAAAAAAGCAAGTTTGACTATGGAGATGTGTTTCCTAGAGATTCCTCAACAGTGCTCTTCCTTCCTCTTGTTGGTGTAATTTGGAAGGGAGGTGGTTAGGGGCCCAGAGAAAATGAAATCAGTGCTTTTCACTGGTAAATCATCACCATCAAAACAAGAATCATTTTGAGAACAGAATGCATCCGTTCTATGCCACCCTCCTCCACCCACTGCCCTCCCCAGCACAAGCACCTCTCTTCTGTGGCTAAGATTGATATCTGCTATGGGTTAGGAGGTATTTCCAGCACAACTGCCTGGGCACCTAGTTCTGCAGGCTCTGGAGGCTGCTATTGAACTTCTCAGCCTTGAGTGGGGAAGGGCACAGTGTGATAAGAAGTCAAAGAGAAGCATGTTTAGCCTTTATCTTACTTCTGCTGACATCCAGACTGACCTGATAGTAAAACTCCGGATACTAAACTAAAATGGGCATACGCAGTGTTGTAACCTGTACACGTTGTAAAACAACACCTTAAAAAAGGAGGTCTGTGACAGCACCTTAAGGGAAAAAATTCCCACGTTTCTTAATTCTTCTCTGGAAGGTAAAGATGGGAATGTTTCTGATTTCTGTATAGTTGTTGCTTTTAGAATCAAACACCTATGGGTTTTTAAAACAATGACTTTTCCAGATCTTAAGGATCTTGTTTCCTCTGCAGAATGCTTAGAACACGGCAAAGAGGACATCAGAAGGCCCAGGGGCAGCAAGGGGCATGGGTGGGGAGGGAAACCTGGGGTGCACGGTGGCTGGCTGTTTCGGGAGGACCACAGGGGAAAACGGTGGAAACTTACAGTCCGGGTTGCACTGGCAGAACTTCTCACAGAAATTCTGCGTCATGATGCAGGGGCAGGTGCTGTCACAGGGGCGGTCTGGATGGTCGCAGGGCTGGTAGTTATACACTTGAGTGGAAGAGTTATCTAGGAGAGAAAAGAGTATGCCAGGACACTGCTGTGCCCGGGCTCCCCGATCGTCTCGACTGGAGGAGGCTGTCCCAGTCATGATCTTGGACACACGTTTAGCACCTGAAGTGAGAAGCCATCAGAGATGATGGTTGTTTGTCAGCTACAACGGGGTGATTTGCCTTGTGCGGAGAGTGTGGAAATGGTCTGGGACTATAGGGCAGCCCATTCCAAACACTAAACGAAGTCTGGAACCTGGCAGATGGCGCGCTATGAAAGTCAGAGACCACAAGGCTCCTAGCTCTACCTCCTAAGAGGTGCGCTCAGCTGCAGTGAGAAGCTGAGCTGTTCTCAGCTGCTGCAGAGAAATCTGCCATCTGCGGAAGCAGCACAGGGTCAACAAGAGCGGCTGTAGGTGGGGCGGGCGGGTGACCACAGGGGTGAGACCTCACGCTGAACTGCCGAAGAGCACCCTGGTGCAACTTACCTTTCTTCAGCTGAATTTTCCTGCAGTGTGCAGCCCACAACCTGGAAAAGAGAGGCGGATGGGCCTGGGTCATGGCTCTGCACATTTGGGCAAATAACAACATGGCCTGCTTTGAGGGACTGTGGTTTGATCACCAGGGAGTATCCTCCCCGAATCCTTCCACCAGAGGCCCCTATCCTGCTAGATGGAAGCCGGAGTTCATCTGGAGTCCAGCTGGTCTATGCTTCAAGATTTAAATATGAAACAAACAAAGATGTATAAAAAACAAACACAAAACCCAACCCTCTGTGTCTATTATGACACTATTGTTTCTCCCTCTCCCCCCTCCCTCCCTCCTTCTCTTTGGGGAGGTGGAGATGTGGAAGAATTGCAGGATGGGGAGGTGGGAACTTTTCAGGAATCTGCTGACTGAACAAACTGAGAGGCAGAAGCCACAGGGACTTCCTTCTATATCTAGAATTGGTGTCAGTTCCTTCCTTGAGTAGGTGATAGTCATTAGGGAACCGAGGCAGGCAGAATGTTGAATTAAAAAAAACCCTTCCAACCCTTAGCAAAGGCTAGCTAAAAGACGGTGTTATTGTGCAACTTAGAAAAAACAATACAAGAGCCAAAAGGAAAAACTCTGGTCAGAGTTGAGAAGTGAGAACAGTGGTCACTAACCACCCAATGAGGAGAAATGGCCTCAGGGTGGAGCCATGAAGCCAGCTCTCACCCTACTGGCCAGGAGCTTAAAGGGACGGCAGATGGTTATCTCCCAGTCCACAGCATCTAGGGATGGAAGAAGGAAGGGCTGGTCCAAGTCACAGACCCGCGGGGAGCACTGAGAAGGCTGGCCCTCAGTTGTGCAATGCTAAACTCAAGAGGGAGGCAGTTGGGAAGTCCAAGGGGAGGTCAGAGCACAGGGAACAGAAAGTCCTTTGTCCAACCCTTGCCTGTGCTTTCTTTTCTTCTTCTGCGACGGGTTCATGAGCTCATCTGTTGGCAGCTTCAGGATAAGTGATTCTTTGACTGCAAACTGAAAGACCTGGAAGAGAAATCCAACAGGACTTGTCACTCCTTCTTGAGCCAGGTGGTCAGATAAGTGAGCCAGCCAGGCGCTGGGCTTGGGAGCATTCTGGAGAGCTCGAGGGCGGCTGACTGAGCATCTCTTCAATGGGGGGGCGGGGGGAGGGGCACAGAGTGGGACTGAGATATCAGATCACTGGCCCTGGCATCCTGACATCAATTCTTAACTATTTATCCTGACTCTAGAAAAGAGAAATAGTGAGCACAGTTACAGCTCTCCTGGTCAGTAGCTTTTATCTACACCTTTACCTACCAAGCCCTGAATGGAATGATTCTTACCAACATTATCTGTCTCTTCTGAGGAAGGGCAACTTTGGGTCCCTTGTATAACCGAGTATAAGACAGGACAGGAGTGGTACCCCTTGGCTAAGCACTAGCTCCCTCTGTTGGTATGAAGAGGCCAGACCCTTGTCTATTTTCATAGGCCAGCATTTCTGGAAGACTGGTTCCCTTCCAACATGCTTCTTCCCTCATAGCGTTCGTTTTTGGCTTTTTTTTTTTTTTTTTTTTTTTTTCCCTCTCCTTTTTGGCTATAGGCCCTCTTGAGATTCCATGAAAACTACAAATCTTCTTCTCAGGAAAATACAGGCAAAATTGTTTTGCCCACAATTCTGTAGATTTTCAGGTTAAGAACCTTTGCCTCAAGGAAATAGGCAATGAGCTCCAAATGAAAGGGCACTTCCATTCATGGTTCTAGTGCATGTTCTAAGTAGAGGCATCATGAAGAAGAGGCCACAGAGACTCCTCCTGAAGTCAGGGTGCTAAGCAGCATGGCTCGGCTCGAGCATTCCTTTCTTATTGGATCGGCCCTAACACCCAACTGCTCCTTGAACCCTATTCTTTAGTCTGTCTTGTCACTGCAGTCAGGCAGAGACTGATTGGGACATCAGGTCCCACGGCCTCCAAGCATCAGTGGCTGCTATCAAATTGTGATTCTAGTAATGGCATGAGTGAGAAGGGTGAGGTCCAGGCCCAGCTACTGGGGGTGGCAATTAGAAAAGCTAGCGATAGAACATCTGGGGAAGAAAGCAACCGAGGAGACTGACAGAACGGGTGACCGCGGCAGCTACAGAAGCAGGAGCAGGCCAGATGAGAAGATCCCCAGAAAGACCTGGGGGTCCCTTTAGGAAAGGGGTACACATTTAGAAAGAAAGGCAGGAACCAAAAACAAAAAACAACAACAACAACAAAAAGCTAAGAGAAGGCAGAAACACCCAGAAGAGTCAGATAGTGGCTAGAGACAGAAATGAGAATTCAGCAAGGAGGAGACCAGATTCCCCAAGCACGGCTAGGCCTGGCATCTGCAGAAACAGTCTGCAGAAACAGTCCCATGTTTGGGGAACCCGCCTCGTGGCTCAGAAGCACCTGCTCATGAGGGACTGAGCCTAAGACAGCTCCTTTTGAGACAGGCCACACAAGATGGCAAAAGGGCTGACAGAGCAGTGGATGAAAGGAGGGCCCTGCCTGTCCCAGCTCCTCTCCGAGAGTACCTGCTTGCATGTCTTAGTCCCCAGAAGTCTGGCTATGGAACAGAAGTTGTTGAAGTAGGTGCCATGAAACACTCGAAAGAGAGATTCCTCAGCCCCAGTCCATTCCACAGGCTCCGAGGGTGCTTCCACTACACAGAGCTGAGGGGGGGCCGGACTAGCCTTCTGCTTTGTGGGGGTCTGGCAGCGAGAGTTGGCCTCTAAGAGAGGAGGAGATGCAAGGAACAGGAGGAGAGAGAATGCGGTTGTCATCAGTCATGTACACTCCGGATGTACACTTCGGATGTACACTCCGAAGTACATCATTCTGCTTTAAATGGCAGAATAGTTAGGAATCAAAATATTCCCTGTCTCTACTGCCAACAGGCGAAGCCATAGAAAGGACTAACCATCTTTAGGGGTGCCTGGGTGGCTCAACTGGTTAAGCGCCCGACCCTTAATTTCGGTTCAGGTCATTATCTCATGGTGCAAGAGTTCAAGCCCTGCATCAGGCTCTGCACTGAGAGCATGGAGCCTGCTTGGGATTCTCTCTTTCTCTCTCTCTCTGCCCCTCCCCCCTCTCTCTCAAAATAAATAAATAAACTTTAAAAAAAAAAAAAAAGGAAGAACTAACCATGTTAAAAAAGTAGTAACGTTAAGTGTTAGGCAGTGATCCTGCGTTTCCCAGAGGCCTTGCATAGGAAGAAAGGATCGCTTTCTGTTCAGTGTACCTGAAGAACTGGAGGCCCAGTCATTGCCTGTATCCCTGTCACTGTCCCCTTCTTTAGTCTCAGCCACAGCAGAGGCTGAAGTGTTGGAGCAGGAAGCACTGACCATGTGGTGCCTTCGTCGGCGACGCCCGGAGCACTTAGAGCGAGGGTTGTGGAGCATGGCGTACTCCTTCGCTCCTTCCTGCAATGTACACATTACAGGTGGGAGACAGGAACAGGCCCAGGTCGCCATATTGATCCCATCATTACAAACCCCCTTCTTCAACGCCTGTGCTTACATGCAATGACACTGTCTATGTTTTGCTCTGTGCTATGTAAGTGTGACTATGTAAAAGCTGCTTAACCAGCATTCTAAAACTTACAAATTTATACCTCTTCACAGAAGAGCTGCCTTGTAAAGTAATATTAAAACAGATGTTGGGGCGCCTGGGTGGCGCAGTCGGTTAAGCGTCCGACTTCAGCCAGGTCACGATCTCGCGGTCTGTGAGTTCGAGCCCCGCGTCAGGCTCTGGGCTGACGGCTCGGAGCCTGGAGCCTGTTTCCGATTCTGTGTCTCCCTCTCTCTCTGCCCCTCCCCCGTTCATGCTCTGTCTCTCTCTGTCCCAAAAATAAATTAAAAAAAAATGTTGAAGAAAAAAAAATATATTAAAAAAACAGATGTAATCTGTGCATCTTCAACTTTCCAGTGAGTTGGGTCTAAAACTCATTTGCATGTTAGCTATTTGGAATTTGAGAACACATTCTCCTGTGGAAGAGGAAATGAGGTTCAGAGAGGAAGGGACCTGCTTGAGCATATGTAGCTAACTGTTCCAGAATGGGTACAGAATGAGGGCTCCCCATCCCCTGGCCACACTGTTTTTTTCATTCTACTTGCACTGCTTCTGTTTCAATAATAAAATATGTAGTCCCTAAATTTGTCCAATGTCACTACTTACTTCTCCCAAATCAGTTTATTAGACTTGGAAAAATACTGCTTCATTACTTTATAGCTATGCTTTATTTAAAAAAAAAAAAAAAAGACCCAATAACTATCACACAACTTGATCATCTACCTTCTCACCAGACTTGGTTCCCAAACACTTCTAGCTGTTTCTGAAAACTAAATCTACATGCAAAGGATAAAGATTTGCCATTACTAAGGATATTCAGACTAATATCCTGTAGGCCCTAAAGGAAATTCCAAAAGTGAAGTTTTAAAATTAACTGAATGTGAAGTTTTAAAATTAACTGAATGTGCTCATCCTACAATGTGACGTACACAGCATCACTTACAATGTATTCGTGATCAAAAGATTTAACATAAATATAACCAAGGCTCCAGAGCTAATTCTAGTTCATGGGAAATAGAGGATAGAAAAACAAGTTCAGTAACACCAGGAGAAAACCACAAATTCAGAATTTGGGACAGCATCCTACTAGACAATGAGCCTGGATTTTTCAAAAAGGAAAAAAAAAAATGGGGTGATTACTTGACATTAAAGGAGACTGAAAAGACATAATAACCAAATATGATGTATGACTGGATGACCTTGGTTAAAAAAAAACAAAACCCAAACGCAGCTACTCTTGGTACAGCTGAAAAAATTTAAATATGGAACAGACAGATGATATTATTAAATTCTCTGAATTTTTTTTAGGTGTAATAATGTGGTTATATAAGAGAATGTCTGTATTTTTAGGAAGTGCATGCTGAAATACTTAGCAAACAAGTATCTCAACGTCTGCAACTTATTTTCAAATTGCTCAGCAAAAGATATGCATATACAAATAGAGGGACGAAGCAAATATGGAAAAACTATCATTAAATCTAAGAAGATATCTTTCACCTTCCTTCCATGATCGAGACTGAGGGAAAAACAGTCCAGCATTATATTTGAAAAATGCACTGATTTCTAAAAAGCAATAAAAGAAAAACTGTGCACAGACAGTTCTGTAAGTTAAACACACACACATAGACATACATTTTGGGCACTGACAGCATCTTTTGAAACATGTACAGGGTCTCAGGGTAATTGCTGTGAGAAAGACAACGTCTTTTTATTTATATAAATGCTGGTGTCGGGGCGTCTGGGCGGCTCAGTCTTCGGCTCAGGTCATGATCTCAAGGTTCGTGGTTTGAGCCCCACATCGGGCTCTGTGCTGACAGCCTGGAGCCTGCTTTGGATTCTGTGTTTCCCTCTCTCTGCCCTGCCCCTGCTTGCACTCTGTGTGTCTCTCTCTCTCAAAAAAATAAACAGTAAAAAGTAAATAAAAATAAGGGGCGCCTGGGTGTCTCAGTAGGTTAAGCCTCCATCTTCGGCTCAGGTCATGATCTCACGGTTTGTGTTTCGAGCACCCCGTCAGGCTCTGTGCTGACAGCTCAGAGCCTGGAGCCTGCTTTGGATTCTGTGTCTCCTTCTCTGCCCCGCCCCCACTCACACTCTGTCTCTCTCTCTCTCTCAAAAATAAGTAAACATTAGGGGCGCCTGGGTGGCGCAGTCGGTTAAGCGTCCGACTTCAGCCAGGTCACGATCTCGCGGTCCGTGAGTTCGAGCCCCGCGTCAGGCTCTGGGCTGATGGCTCAGAGCCTGGAGCCTGTTTCCGATTCTGTGTCTCCCTCTCTCTCTGCCCCTCCCCCGTTCATGCTCTGTCTCTCTCTGTCCCAAAAATAAATAAAAAACGTTGAAAAAAAATTAAAAAAAAAAAAATAAGTAAACATTAAAGAAAAAAAAAACGCTCTTTAAAAAAATATATATAAGAATAAAAAAATAAATGCTGGTGTTGATATAACACAGTGTAATTTTTTTAAGTGTGGAATAACTTAAAAAGTATGGACTCTGGAGCTAGACCAGAGCTTGAATTTCATTACTGCCAAGCCACTGACATTAACAAATCTTGGACAAAATATGTAGCTTCTATAACCCATAGTTTCTCCACCTCAGGATGTTGTCGTAAGCAAGAATGTAAGATAATATAATGTTAAGGGCCAGCATGCTACTTGGCACACAGGAAGGAGTCGACCCATATAGGGGAAAAAGTAGAGAAAGTCTGTGTACTCTTTTGCTATTATCACATGGCTCATTTTCCAGATGTATACCCAGTGGCACTTTTTACCATCTTTTCTTCTATTATCCCACTAAAGATGGTCCCAAAGGCACTTGGCTCTATAACCTATTTTTAATTGGTAGCAGAAATCAAGGTATTTCATTCTTTACCTAAGCTCACTGTAGTGTGCAGAAAGCAAAACTGTGTCTTTGGCTGGTCCAAGTGAACCTATTCCCTTATCGTTCTAAGTGTACTGCCTTCCCACATGAATGCAGGAGAATTTATGCTGCCGCATAAAGCCTGTCCATCAGGGAAGGGCCCATCTGGCTGTTTACCTTACAATAAGACATGGGTGCTCTCATGTGTTATTTCTCATATGTTTCTATGCATTTAAAAGAAGACAGCAAAGAAAATGCCGTTACAGATACACACATGCCCTCCTCACTCCACGAGACTAATTTCATAGTCCTCAGTATTTGGGAGCTCCTTAAGAGCAGAAGTCATGTTTTATTTGTGCTTTGTGACCCCCCAGAGTGCTACATACTGGCTCATCTGGTTTGTATTCCCAGGAGCAGAAAACTGAAGGCCATTTCCTGCTCAATTTTCAACAGATTTAACAATGGCAGAACAGTTTAAGAACATATCAGCAAGGAGTGCCTGGATGGTTCAGTTGGCGGAGCGTGCAACTCTTGATCTAAGGGTCATGAGTTGGAGTCCCAGGTTGGATGTAGAGATTAGTTAAATAAATAAAACTTAAAAAAAAAAAAAGAACATACCAGCAAAAGGAAGCAGTCTGTGCCACATGGTTCTGGTTCAATCTTGATCTCTTTGTTCTTGCGTTTATATACATTAGGGGTGGCGTGAAAAGCTGGAAAACACAAAACTGTCCTGTTTCCAGTGGTTCATCTACTTGGCAGGATGGGGAAGAACAAAATCCAATTAAGGAGCCATGGTGGGAAAATTTAGATATAAACAGCTACCATCAAGGTGCGCAAAATTTAATCATTTCTGACATCAACACAACCCTTTCAAAGCTAACAGGTGCTCAGGGACTCGTATGTTGCTGGTTATTCTGTCCTGACCATGCGAAACACATTGCACCGCAACGGTACAAGTGAATAGAGAACCCGCCCTTTGTAAAACCAGCATCAGGTCAGAAGCCAGGAACTCTGTATGATTAACTAAAATAAACAGAAGGACGCAGTGGTTGGGGATGGAGAACAGGAGAGTATTTCAGAGTAGCCCCACTCACGGTGAAGGAAGCAATCGTATTTGAAGCAGCGCCGGCAAAAAAGTGTGTGGAAGGAGTGCAGAGACTGCTCCCGCTGCACGGACTTGGCGTTGGGGCCGTCGATGTTGGGTGTGCACTGAGGGGGAAGCGCATTGGGGTCTGACATCTCCGTCAGCTCCCGGTACCTATTTTTAAAAAGAGAGAGAAGAATTCCTTCCAAGGAAAC
The DNA here is from genome assembly GCF_028018385.1 of Neofelis nebulosa. Lineage (NCBI taxonomy): Eukaryota > Metazoa > Chordata > Mammalia > Carnivora > Felidae > Neofelis > Neofelis nebulosa. The sequence goes on along the minus strand of NC_080797.1, from coordinate 34,417,721 downwards.
GTCTTCACTGAGAAAGTACAGATCGCGCACTGACAGTCATCCAGGTACAGTCGGCCAAGGGAGCATGGGTGCTTTTTTACGGGGCTTGCTGATGGCAGGGTGGCGTATACCTAAGTGGGTGCACCACTGCACCTGTGCTGGGCTGGGCACATGTCTGCAAGCAAAGAGAGAGACAGATTTGGAAAGTATGGCGCTGGAGTAACTCTCCAGAAAAATGCAGAATTTTAGAAGTTCGCTGCCCGAAATTACTTCAAAGCCAATGAACAATGCCCTTTAATATGGGAACGGGTATTTAGAGGTAAGCAAATGAAGTAGGAAACAATCAGAAGTGTGAGCAAATCATAGCACACTTACCAGAAACAAGGATTTTTATTAACCAAATTTAGGCCTGAATAAAAGTTTTGCTTGAGCGCTCTACATGGCCTGAGTGGAACGGCCTTCCCTACCTCTCCTTCATGTCATCCGGGACACCGTTCTCAGGGAACATCGAGGCAATTGCACTGAAGATCATGTCGTTTGGGAACTGTTTCTTGGAACTCTTTTTGTTGCCTGAGTTGGAAATGACAAAGAGCTCCTGAGCTATAATCAAGGATGCAAACAAAGCTGTTTGGTCATTTTCCCTCTGTCACAGCATTTTGATTACAGCTGCTTTGCTAACCCAACCGCTGACTGTTTAGGAACACATAAAGAAGTCAATGCTACCTGGGTTTATCTAATAGGTTACCAGTAATAAGGAAATCAGCGTCATCTATACATTAATGACAAAATCCATGTTCCAAGAGAGAATCTAGAGGGGAAAACAGGAGTTTTCATGGAGAGATGTGGATATTGAAGAATGCCATCATAACGATGAGGCTGAAGAACAAGACTGATGTTACAGCTTTGTTGTAACAAGACAGAGACACTATGTCCCTGGACGTATAGTATAAGTAAGTACCATGGCACATAATTAAACATTAAGTTAATTAAATATTAACAACATGGAAAAATGCTTACGAGAGAAGATCAAATAAAAAGGGATATAAAATTGTGTATGTGTGTGTATCTGTGGCATGATCCCATTTCACATAATGCATATAAAACACATTGTTTTGTATGTGTACTTTTTTTTTTATTATATATGTACTTTTAAAAACTTGAGACACAGTTGACATACAACATTATATTCGTTTTAGGTATGTGTATGTGTATATTCTGTGTGTGTGTGTGTGTGTGTGTGTGTGTGTGTGGATACACACACGCGCACACACACACACACACACACAGTTTTTTAGGTCTAGAAGAAAACATTAATGCCGGTTATTCCTAGGTAGTAAAATTATAGGATAATTATATTTTCTTCTTTATAATTTTCCATGTCTCCCAAACACACTACTCTGTTTCCTTCAGAGTGAACCAAGTGAAAAGCACCAGCAGCCTTTAATAATCAACAAGCCTTTCTGTTTCTCCCTTTTTCCCTCTCCCTGTCACTTTCAGAATGGAATATTTACCTTCAAGAGTGTGTCGTTTTCTCTTTCTTGTCACTGGCAGATCTTCTTTGCTGTCATCTTGCTTCCCATCTGAGGTGTCATTGTGCCCTTCCTCCTCTTCATCTGAGTATTGATTCAGAGCATCTACCAACTCCAGGAAAACAGCATCACTAATCAGAACAGATCCAGGGATCATCTCTAAAACATAAAGATTAGATGGCTGAGCTGTGGTCATTTCATGTTCCCTTAGTCCTCCTAGGAAGGTTTTCTCGTATTCACTCCTGAAGTACAACTTACGTTATATGACATAGGTACATTTTTATATGAACAGTCAGGAAATTACAATACTTTGATTGGCTCTTACAGCTGCAACAATCGAGCTGGCTAGAGTGGGAAATCCAGTTATATAGGCTTTACTCTAACTGGGATAGTTCACTTTCTCAGTCACAGATCAACCTGTATTTATGGTCCAAAATCTCACAAAGGTGTACAAGCAATACAAGTGGGACAGGAAAAGAATGATAACATGAAGATTTACTTGGTTTTGCTGCTGATGGGTTGCCAGTGACGTCTTTGAGTCAAAAGACAGCATTATCTTCTTAAAATCATACTCTGTGGGGTTACACTAACAACTTAGGATAAAGTCTTTGAACACTAGGGGGCGCAGTAGATAAATAATGCATTTTCAACAGTACCCACAACTGTCAAAAGAGCTGGTGAGGCTATTGGTCTGTAAAGCCATAGGGAGTCTCTCCCCATCTTCCCACTTACACACTGGCAGCCTTTTCTAGGACTACAACTAAATCCAAATGACTCGCTTTTAGGAAAGTCAGAATGTTACAATTTCTGGGAGATCTAGGATATATCTGGATCAAAGTAGGACAGAGAGATTATGCTCATTGCCATTCTCAGAGAAAGAGAAATGAAGAACAAAATGGCTTTGGATGGATTTATGGAAAACTCCTAAGATCACACTTCTCTGTGCACTACACTATCTCCTCAGCCACTGATTACTACATATATAAAATCCTTTTATGTCGCAACTCCTTTTACAATTTAACTGGGGACATTTTTAATATAAAATTTTTAGTCCCAGCAATCGAAATATTCTTCAGTGTGTACACCGTGAGGTAGCAAATAAAAGCAAGATGATGATGTACCAAAGAAGGGGCACCATTTTAATAAAGTTTTCTCCCAAAGAGCCCAGTACCACTACCTTCTTCACCGTGGACTTTCCCATCATAGTTATTGATGAGCTCCTCAATGAAAGTCTCATCTTCTTCTTTCACCTCATCTCCCATGTAGGGAATATTGCACAAAACTGTCTCATCTTCTACCTGAAATCAAACCAGATGTGATTCATTCCATGAATTCACTAGGCAGCTCCTCTTTCCTGTTTAATAGAATCTTTGCTGGGCCTTTTTTGATGCTTGAATTTCCTGAAAACACCTTTGGTTACAGAGTTTCCTGCATTTTTAAAGACTGGCCATTCTGTGTTGCCAACAAAACTTCAAATGGAAGGGGGCAATGCTACTCTTAGGGAAAAAAGTCAGTTTAACTACTTAAGGATATTAACTACCAAATGTTTAGCCTAGTACTGACAATGATATTTCCAACAACATTTAGAATTTGCCAGCATAGGGGCGCCTGGGTGGCGCAGTCGGTTAAGCGTCCGACTTCAGCTCAGGTCACAATCTCGCGGTCCGTGAGTTTGAGCCCCGCGTCGGGCTCTGGGCTGATGGGTCAGAGCCTGGAGCCTGCTTCCGATTCTGTGTCTCCCTCTCTCTCTGCCCCTCCCCCGTTCATGCTCTGTCTCTCTCTGTCTCAAAAATAAATAAACGTTAAAAAAAAAAAAATTTAGAATTTGCCAGCACATTTATTTTTCACAGTGATTCCATCTATTATCTACAAAACATCATTGTAAAATAGGTACAAATATCACTTAAACAATAGTCTAAAAAGTCTTCAATTCTAATTCTTATCATACGTAGAGATACATAAATGAAAAGGAAGGCTTCCAAGAGTATAATCTGCAATATAACCAGAATATTCAGAACAGAACCTGACCAACCATAGAATTTCTGGGTAGTCTCTTATACATACTAGGACTAAACTCCCATAATCATAATAAAAAATTATAATTACAACTCAGGTCGATCACACTCAATGGGAGCCTAAAGTCAACTGCGGTATGAGCTATGAATATTTCCTGGCTAAAGAAAATACTAATGGATTTTTGTTATTGTTGTTGTTCAGCAGAAAACACAGCCATTCTTAATTCCCCAAGTAGTAAGTAAAATTACTGTGAAGTTTTATTCTAAGAGAGGATTCCCTTCTGTAAACCTATATCCTATTCCTGCTGTCACCAGGCAGATGATAAGCAATGCCAGTATTTAGACAGGACTGATTATCAGAACCAAAACTAACCCAAGCAGGAGTCAGCATAAAGGCCCAGATGTAAGGCTCTTGAATCCATGTGCCCCTCTATTATTTCAGTTGCTTTCACCGCATCTTGCCTTTAGGGGGTTCAGAAAGGATCGCTCCATCAGCAGGGAGATGTCAACCTGCTTAAGCCTCAAGTGTCTGATTTAGACTGCATTTAACTTCACATGTTACAAAACTGGGCCAAAGTAGTAAGGGAAAATTGGAGTCTTGCCCAGTCTCATTCATTCAAAAAAGAATAAGCATTGGAGTGCCTGGGTGGCTCAGTTGATTAAGTGTCCAACTCTTGATCTCGGCTCAGGTCATGACCTCAATGGTTTGTGGGATTGAGCCCCTTGTCTGACTCTGCTGACAATGTGGAGGCTGCTTGGGATTCTCTCTCCTCTCTCTTTGCCCCTCCCTGGCTCACATGCTCTGTCTCTCTCTCTCTCTCTCTCTCTCTCTCAAAATAAATAAATCTTAAAAAAAACAAAAACAAAAAAACAAAAAAAACTAGCATCAACTCAGAAGGACATTTCAGAGAGCACAAAACCTAATGAGTTAGAATAACGTGTACTATATGTACATGTGTGTGTGTGTGTGTATAGAGAGAGTAAATAAATTACAAAAACAGTCTGTCCTGCATGCCTAAGCTTTGCTAAGTACAATCTGACAATCTTTACCCTAAGAGGAGTGCCAGCACACCAACACAGGATAATCATACAGTTTATACAATCACCACAGTGCTTTTAATACATACCATAAAGTTCTGCTGGAGAGGGGACCAGGAATACATGATGGGAACCAAGGCAACTGTGTTCAGAGACCTCATTAACATATGTTGGCTTGCAAATCCTGGGAAAATGCTCTCTATGGTACACTGAAATATAAGCAAAGACATGGGGAGGGAAAGGCAAGCACATGACCCGAGAGAACTGGAGCGGGGCACCTAGGTGGCTCAGTCAGTTAAGTGTCCAACTGGGATCGAGCATTGGGCTCTGTGCCAACAGTGTGGAGCCTGCTTGGGCTTCTCTCATGGGCTCAGGGCATGACCTCAATGGTTTGTGGGACTGAGCCCCTTGTCTGACTCTGTGCTGACAATGTGGAGGCTGCTTGGGATTCTCTCTCTCCCTCTCTCTCTGCTCCTCCCCCACTTGTACTCACTCTCACTCTCTCTCTCTCTCAAAATAAATAAACTTAAAATTTTTTTTTAATTTAAAAAAATTAAAAAGAGAACTGTAGTTTCCTTCTAAAATGGTCCCAGTAGTCTTCTAATTCTTACAAATTAATAGGTTGAGGATTTTGCAACAATCAGCTCCTAAAAAAGGAACCACTGGATTGTAAAGCTGTGGAAACTGTCTCTTATTCACCTTTGTATCATCTACAGACTCCAGCATGGTGCCTGTCACACCCAACTGGTGTTTATTTCAATGTAAAATTGCTGGTCTCCTTGGACTGTCCACAACAGCAATAGGCCTCTGAAAGTCCTAGGAGATGAGGAAGTTTTCCTGAGTACCTACACTTTAAGACAGTTGGCCTCAACTTAGCTGCAGAGGTGATGGAGACAGTAGGGGGAAAGCAAAGCAGTATAGAAATTAGAGTCATATTCTGCTTTGGAGAAGAAAATTGCTCAATATACTATCCACTTTTTACATCTTAAAAATATTATCTCGGGGTGCCTTGGTGGCTCAGTTGGTTAAGTGTCCGACTTCAGCTCAGTCATGATCTCACAGTCTGTGAGTTCGAGCCCCATGTCAGGCTCTGTGCTGACAGCTCAGAGCCTGGAGCCTGCTTCAGATTCTGTGTCTCCCTCTTTCTCTGCCCCTTCCCTGCTCATGCTTTATCTCTCTCTGTCTCAAAAATAAATAAAAACATTAAAAAAAAAAAATTATCTCTTAGGGGCACCTGGGTGGCTCAGTCGGTTAAGTATCTGACTCTTGATTTCAGCTCAGGTCATGATCTCATGGTTCGTGAGTTCAAGCCCTGAGCTGGGCTCCTTGCTGACAGTAGAGGCTGTTTGGGTCTCTCTCTCTCCCTCTCTCTGTCCACTGTGTCTCTCCTGCTCATGCACGCACGTACATTATTTCTCTTCTTCTCTCTCAAAATAAACAAATAGACTTAAAAAGAGAGATGAATTTATTTTAAAAAATATTATCTCTTTAAGACTAGAATGATTTTTAGATTTATAACAAGGAACATTCCTTTGATCAATATATTCCTGCTCACTATGCGGGGTCCTCTCTTTCCAATATCAAAGCACTGAGGTGCCAAACAAGGCATAGACAGGGTTGTTTTGAAGCTCGTACACAGAGCCTAGTAAAGTAGACACTGTTTCATTTTTCTGTTAAAAAAAAAATCAAAAGGGGCACTTGGGTGGCTCAGTTCATGATCTCACACAGTTTGTGAGTTCGAGCCAGCCCCACATCGGGTCCTCTGCTGTCAGCATGTCAGTGCAGAGCTCATTTCGGATCCTCTGTCCCCCTCTCTCTACCCCTCCCCTGCTTGCACTCTCTCAAAGATAAATATTGAAAAACAAAAAACACTCAGGGGGGCCTGGCTGGCTCACTTGGAAAAGTGTACAATTCTTGATCTCCGGGGTTGTGAGTTCAAGGCCCATGTAGGGTGGAGAGATTACTTAAAAATAAAATCTTAAAACCCTCATGATTATACCTACTAACTGAGGAGAATAATAGGTGAATAGGCTATTCTTTAAGCTACAGATTTACTCCCCCAGTTATTCAAAATTGACTATAATAACTATATCCATTATCCTTACTTATTTTCTAATAAGTCATAAATACAGAAAAACAACAACAAACAACTTAAGTCCAAGGAAACAAGGAAGGCTGAGCTTAGACACCTGGAAGTACCTTTTTGAGAAAAGGATGCCCACTCACAGGCTTCATCAACTGCACAGGTTGGACACGAAGCTTCTTCCATTCTTCATTGAGGATCTGGGTTTTTTCTTGAACCTTTGCAAAATTTGCTACATATAGAGCCTGGAAAAGCCAAGGGAACAATGGTTAGAATTTTAAGAGAAGAGCCCAGCCTAGGGCACCTGGGTGGCTCAGTCAGTTAAGCATTGGACTTCGGCTTAGGTCATGGTCTCACAGTTTGTGAGTCCAAGCCCTGTGCTGGACTCTGCACTGACAGTGTGGAGCCTGGAGCCTGCTTTGGGTTCTGTGTGTCTCTTTCTCTGCCCTTCCCCCACTCACCTCTGTCTCTCTCTCTCTCTCTCTCTCTCTCAGAAAATAAATAAACATTAAAAAAAATTTTTTTAAAGCCCAACCTTCCACATTAGATCAATATATTAAAATAGATAACTCATCACACGGGAGTTCGTTTTTACCTTTGCGCCCATATTTGCCTGAAGCCGCTTCAGTTGTCGGAGTCGCATGTATTCAGATTTAACTTTTCTTTTCCAGTAAGTGATACATTTGGAAGTTGGGGGGTTTGAGATATCCATTTTGCTGTAATCCAAGAAGAGTCAGAGATGAGAAACAGCATTTTACTACCTGGAAATGAAGAATTCCTCAAACTCAAATCAATGTGGTCAGTCATGCTTCCCTTCCCACGGCATGTATTCATAAAAACACAGTTTAAAGAACCCAAATCTGTGAGCTCAACAAAAGGTTTCAATTAAAAAAAAAAAAAAGGTTTCACATCAGCACTTCCTGTTCTGCAGCCTCCGTTTTCCAATGGCACCTCATTTTTAATTCAGTACTCAGAAGTTCTCTCATGGGTATTTGAGGATGTGGATTCCTTGGACATTTGGAAGCCCACTCAATACCTTGTCTAAGAGAAATGTTCTGCAAGAATCAAGTTAATACCAAAGAGCTTCAGGGAAAGATCCACCCACACTACAAAACTGTACCTGCCAAATTGTCTCAACCCACCACATGCCTAACAATAAAGGTAGGATATGACAACAGCATAATATCATCTCCAACCCAACAGCAAGGCACACAGAAATAGAACACTGCAAATCACTTTTTTATTGGACGGGGGGTGGGGGTGGGGGGTGGTGTTTGAATTAAGGTTCAAAGTTCTAAGAAAGTACTTACTGTAACACACTCTACCTACCTCATAGAATGCAAGGGGAACTGTCTGGTTTTATAACGTGCCTTCTGTTCTTCAGAGGGATGGCAAGACACTAAGGCAAAACGAATGTTCAGCTTTTCAAAAGAGAACAGACAGTGATTTTAAGTCAACGGAGCATATTTAGACCCTGATACCTTAAGTAGGATGCTCACCCAGAACTACAAAGACTTCGAGGTCTCTGCTACCACTATTTCTGCATGGAAGTCAGGCCCCGATCATACTGGATGACCCTTTATTTTATCAAATTGTAGTCTTCCAGGCATGTGTACAAATTTATTCTCACAATTACACAATCGAGTTCCCTGCTTCTGCTTTTTCTGAACCAATTTCTAGGCTCAGCCGGCAGCCCCATCAATTGTTTTAGGGAAAGAACAAATATTAAGTACACGTAAAAATTCAGTAACATCTATAAGGTTATGCTTTTGCTCTATTCTAACTACTGAGGTTTCCTAGAGAACTAGTTCTATTCATTTCACCTAGCATTTTAAGTTAATGAAAACATTATAAGGGGCTATGAAGAGCCAATATTTGAAACGAAAACTAAAGTTTCAGGCCTTCTTTTTTTTTAATTTTATGAAAAAAAAATTCTTTGGGGGTTTAAGAACATATTTCTTCTTTTTTTTTTTAAAAATTAATGTTTGGGGCGCCTGGGTGGCACAGTCGGTTAAGCGTCCGACTTCAGCCAGGTCACGATCTCGCGGTCCGTGAGTTCGAGCCCCGCGTCGGGCTCTGGGCTGATGGCTCGGAGCCTGGAGCCTGTTTCCGATTCTGCGTCTCCCTCTCTCTCTGCCCCTCCCCCGTTCATGCTCTGTCTCTCTCTGTCCCAAAAATAAATAAAAAACGTTGAAAAAAAAAATTAAAAAAAAAAAATTAATGTTTATTCATTTTTGAGACAGAAAGTGAGCACAAGCAGGGGAGGGGCAGAGAAAGAGGGAGACACAGAGTCTGAAACAGGCTCCAAATGTGTGAACGAAGAGATCATGATCTGAGCTGAAGTCAGATGTTTAACCGACTGAGCCACCCAGATGCCCAAAGAACATATTTCTTCTAAAGATGCATTTTTCAATTACCTGTTTTTCCCCATAAGAAATGACAGCACTGACAAGAAAACAGCAAAATATAACCCATTGTCTCACATCTGTCACAGTCAGACATGATTATAACATCTCAGGCACGTAAACTTTAAGAGACTGTACCTGATTGTTTCGTTTGAAGAATCAAATGGATCGGTGAAACATGATGTTAAATTTAGTAAATTTAGAGGACAGAAGGAATAGCAAAGAAGCAGGCAGACTCACTGTGTTTACTATTAACTCAATCAAGTGATTCAAACTCTTAAAAACAGAATTCCCTGTGAGTTAACTATTATCTCTCTGGGGGAAGGGAATGAAACAACAGCATAATCTAAGACTCTGAATCCCAGGCTGCTAAGGTGTTGAGTTACAAAAAAGAAAAAAGTTACACAGACTTGAATTTCTTTCCCCACAAATTGCACTGTCTCTCTTCCTCCGACACCTTTTAAATACTTCTCATTCCTCATGGAATGGGGCCAAAGGAGGGACCATAATTCAGTGAGACTACATAACCTCCTAAAAAATGGTTTTGAACTGCAACCTTTCTGACATTTTCTGGGGGAGCTCATATCCCTCTTTGAAATAGTAAGCTTATGGCAGGTTGCTCAGTCCATTTAAAACTGGGGATCAAGGGGCACCTTGGTTAAGCATCCGACTCTTGACTTCGGCTCAGGTCATGATCTCATGGTTCGTGGTTTCAAGCCCCACATCAGGCTCTTGTGCTGACAGCACAGACTCTCTCTCCCTCCCTCAAAATACATAAAAATAAAATGTTAAAAAAAAACAACAACTGGGGATCAAATAATGGAAAAAGAATAAAATCCACAGCTGCTAGGGGGTGTGTGTGTGTAGATTTTAGAGATGCCCACAGAAAAATACCAATTTTTTGTTAAAGAAAGGAATTATAATTGTGGGGTGCTTGGGTGGCTCAGTCGGTTGGACATGCAACTTCGGCTCAGGTCATGATCTCGCAGTCATGAGTTCAAGCCCCACATCAGGCTCTGTGCTGACAGCTTAGCCTGGAGCCTGCTTCAGATTCTGTGTCTCCCTCTCTCTCTACCCCTCCCCACTCACACTCTATCTCTCTCAAAAATAAATAAACATTAAAAAATTTAAAATAAAAGAGAAATGATTTATAATTGAAATGTGATCTACAGTCTGTCAAAAGAGATGACAGGACACACAGTCCAATAATTAATGGCACTATTTCTAATTTTACTCAAGTGTTTCATATGGCCAGAGGAGTACACATATATACATGAAAATGCCATTGACTTTTAACCAATCACAGTGTAAAATAAGCCACACTTCCTCCTTTTACAATTAATGTGATATTTGAGTCTCATGTGACCATGAGCTAATATTTATTTTCTCGGCTTTTGAATGGGTCTCCAAAGTCTCTAAAAGTTTATTTGGCAGTTGGTCGGCCCCCACAGAGTGTAGAAGGAAGACGAGACATACTGTTTGGAACAGATAGGTATAATTAAAATAAACACCTGAAACACAGTCATAAGATGGGTTTTCATAGCGGCAGAATGCTGACCAACAACTACCACTTCAAAGATTTTATTTTTCTTAATTTAAAAAGCAAACAAACAAAACCTCAACATTCACTAGAATGTATTTGGATAAACGGGTTCATGTAACTTGGGCAAAGGGGGTGGCACATAAAAACTACTTTATATTTCTACTAGATTGATTCTTTAGTTCCTGACACATACAAAACAGCCATGTATATTCCAGTTAAGTGCGAGGCCAGTCCTTAAGAGCTTTTCATTATATTCACTTATACACTGAAAATAAACATATGCTGGGGCACCTGGGTGGCTCAGTCGGTTGGGCATCCAACTTCAGCTCAGGTCATGATCTCACAGTTCCTGAATTCGAGCCTCGCATTGGGCTCTGTGCTGACAGCTCAGAGCCTGGAGCCTGCTTCACAGATTCTGTGTCTCCCTCTCTCTCTGTTCCTCCCCCGCTTGCACTCTGTCTCTCCCTCAAAAATAACATTTAAATAAATAAATAAATAAATAAATAAATAAATAAATAAATAAATAGATAGATAAATAAATAAACATGCTGTTTTGATCTAGAAATTTAAGAGTAAGTCTTTATATATATAAATAACTCCTCTGTAACTCAACAAGATTACCCAATAAAAAGTGGGCAAAAGATTTGAACAGATACTTCCAAAAAGATACTGGAATGGCAAACAAGCACACAAAAAGATACTTAGTATCAATATTAGTCATTAGGGAAGTGCAAATTAAAATCTTAAAATCAAAATGATGGATTACTACACACCTGTTAGGATGTCTAAAATCAAAAAACTGGTAATACCAATTGGTGAGGATGTGGAGCAGCTGGAATCCTTACATGCTGCTGGTTGGGAGTGCAAAATGTAGACCACTTAGGAAAACAGTTTGCTAGTTTGGGGAGTTTATTATTAAAGTTAAACATACACTGGGGCGCCTGGGTGGCACAATCGGTTAAGCGTCCGACTTCAGCCAGGTCACGATCTCGCGGTCTGTGAGTTCGAGCCCCGCGTCAGGCTCTGGGCTGATGGCTCGGAGCCTGGAGCCTGTTTCCGATTCTGTGTCTCCCTCTCTCTCTGCCCCTCCCCCGTTCATGCCCTCTCTCTCTGTCCCAAAAATAAATAAAAAACGTTGAAAAAAAAATTAAAAAAAAAAAAAAGTTAAACATACACTTACCACACAACCTAGCATACAGTTTTTATCATTTATCCAAGAGAAATGGAAACCTATGTCTGCGCAGAGACCTCTACACAAATGTTCACAGCACCTTTATTCATAATAGCCAATAGGTAGAAACAACGCAAATATCTATGGAGTGCCAAATGGATACAAATGACAGTTTGTCCATAGGATGGAATACTACTCAGCAATAAAAGAGGAGGAGTTCCTCATTCCTACGTGCACAATATATCTCAAAAGCATTACGCTAAGTGAAAGAAACCAGGCACAAAAACCCATGTACTATATGAATCGTTCTACTAGAATGATTCTACGAATGGCAAATCTACAGTGACAGAAAGCAGATCAGCGGTTGCCAGGTGCTGAGGTTGGAGAAAGGTATTAAATGGAAAAAGCATGGGGCGCCTGGGTGGCGCAGTCGGTTGAGCGTCCGACTTCAGCCAGGTCACGATCTCGCGCTCCGTGAGTTCGAGCCCCGCGTCAGGCTCTGGGCTGATGGCTCGGAGCCTGGAGCCTGTTTCCGACTCTGTGTCTCCCTCTCTCTCTGCCCCTCCCCCATTCATGCTCTGTCTCTCTCTGTCCCAAAAATAAATAAAAAACGTTGAAAAAAAAAAATTAAAAAAAAAAAATAAAATAAATGGAAAAAGCATGGGGCGCCTGTCTGGCTCAATTGGTAGAGCACGTGCCCCTGGATCTCAGGGGTTGTAATCTCAAGACCTACACTGGGTGTACAGATTACTTAAAAATAAAACATCTTTAAAAAATAAAAATAAAATAAATGGAAAGAAGCATAAAAGAACTTTTTTGGGATGATGAAAATATTTTATACCATGGCTGTGGTGTTGGTTATATGACAATGCACTTTTATGAAAACTCCCTGAACTGTATACATAAAATGTGAATTTATCATATGTAAATTTCTACCTCAGTAAAGCTGATTAAAGAAAAAACTAAGTCTTGATGGTATATCAATCCAGTAATTTTCTAGACTTCTACTATTAAAAATCAGCAGGCAATCCTACCTTTTAAAACAAAATTTGAGTGACTTCTCAATGAATAACTACGGTGGGATGATCAATGCTGATTCATTAACTGTAAAAAAAATGTTACACATATGCTAATATGATGTTAATAAGGGAAACTGGATATGGAATTTATGGAAACTCCTTGTACTGTATATATTTTTTCTGTAAATTTAAAACTGTCCTAAAAATTAAGTTTATTTTTTTAAAAGATTGATAATTGGAAATAAAAACTACCTCATTTACATATCAAATCTCCACAAAAAAGAAAACTATAAAAACTTGGAAATCTTTCCCCATAAAATTGGATCTCAATTTTCTTCAAAGGCTAAAACTAGAATGCAGTCTGTCACTAGCTGGACATGGGAAAACTTCATTGAAATGTTCTTAAATTTAGAGAGATTGAGATCAGAACATAAAAGTTCCAAACTATGAAGTCCTTTCATCCACATAAAGGGTCTCTTTGCAGAAACAGCTTCTCCTTGGTGCAAGTTCAATGTCTTTACTACTTTCTTTTACAACAAACAATTTTATTAAACAGCAGGCTAAGTAAGGCTTCAGAGGCAGGTGGCACTATAGATTTTTTAAATTTTCCATCTCATTCTTTCCTTTTTAGTTCATGGTGGAATTGGAAGCACAAACAATAGGGGTGAACCCACCTCCGAGAAGAGCTCTAATTACACACAACTGAATCATTCCGTGATCACCAATTTCATCAACACTCCATTAAAATCAACTCTGTGGCTAAGTACACAACCTGATAGATCCTTCAATTAGGATTTTAAAGGCCATCTTTAATTTATACCCTCCCATTTGTCCCAGGTATTTACATCTGTTATCAGTTTGAGCTTCTGGGCACTATATATGTAGAAAGAACCTTACTTAAAACAGGAAGCTGTGACCCTGAATTCTTATTTAAAATAAAATTATAGCATTAATATTTTCTAGCACTGCTTGATTAAGAGAATCAAGTTATTTACACTAGAAACAATGGTGATAAAAATCAAGGCAGGATTCGTTTTTACGAGACCCATAGGAAAATGCTGGCTCCTAGAATATATAATGCTGACTTAGAAGGGTTAAAGCAATTTCCTAACAGGCTAGAGCCTACCTTGGCTGATTCTGTACTATGCTAGCACAAAGCCTAATCTTTAGTGATTACCACTATCATTCAATCAAAAGACTTATCAGTTACTCCATTTCTAATCAAAGTATTAGGGCAAATGTGCCAGAGGACATAACACACCAGAGGCACTAAACCCCAACTACCCATGCAGTAGCTCCTGACTTTAAGGTTTGGACCACTGAGGTCCCAACTGACAGGCTGATGGAGTAAAGAGGTAGGAAGGAGCCCGATACTCAGTTTGGACAAATTTAAAAAATTAATTAATTTTTTTAAAAAAAGAAAAGAAAGCTAGGGACTTTCTGGAATGGAGGTATTCCCTGAGAGCAGTTTTTCCTTTTTAAACCTTCCCCCTCAATCTTAATCCTTCTCTTCACCTTTCTCCACATGTTTTTCCTTCTTTTCTCTTTAGTTTACCCTATATAGAAAATGTAATGTGTTTTTAGTGTTGCTGCCTCACACATTTTTTGGAAAGTTGCTAGTCAATAAGTAGAAACTTAAGATATACTTAATGAAGTGAAATGAATTGTTCCATGTCTCATACAAGGCACAAAGCAAGGGCCGGAACTATTACGCACAGGACAAAGGACACTAAATTTCTGATCTCAAGAATTAAATAGACAAAATGGATTATTTTAAATCATTTTTAAAAGGCATGCTAATTCAAAGGCAAGTTAAGCAGAAGAGAAACAAGTCCGACTACATTTTCTCACTTTTTCCTTTCTCACCAAAGTCTTCTTGGGAGTAAAATTTCATTTTTTTAAATCCTCCTTATTCTATTGCTGTTTCAAAGAGAATTAAAATAACACCATAGAAGAGGTCATTTCCACCTCAGGGAATTTTAAAGCTACGCCTTAGCCTCAAGCCCCCTGACTGGTGTACAAGTACTCTGCCAGTTAGTAGCAGAAGTAGGATCCAAACTACTGGACTCCAGGTTCCAGAGATCTGCCCACAAATTTATTTATTTAATTATTAATTTAATTATTTATTCCACAAAATATGTACTGAGCACCTACAGTGTGCCTGCACTGTTTTAGGTGCTTAGGGTACATCAGTGAATAAAACAAACATCCTTGCCTGGGATGCTCACACACTAGCTGTGAGACACACACTCATCATAATAGTATTATTACATTTTTACAGGGGTGCCTGGGTGGCTCAGTCGGTTAAGCTCTGACTTCAGCTCAGGTCATGATCTCGTGGTTCGTGGGTTTGAGCCTCACGACCTGCTCTGTGCTCACAGTTCAGAGCCTGGAGCCTGCTTCGGATTCTGTGTGTGTGTGTGTGTGTGTGTGTGTGTGTGTGTGTGTGTGTGTGTGTCTCCCTCTGTCAAAAATAAATGAACGTTAAAAAAATTTTTTTAAATTACATTTTTTACAGAGGGTCCTTTTCTCAATTATAAGTGTGCTAAAGAGGGGGGGAAAAGTACTTATCTTCTGACATTCACCTTCTGCTATGTAAGAAAGTAATCTCTTTTATCCCTGCCACACCATCCCAGCCCTAGGGATTCCTAGGTTTAAAATAGACAAGCTCTTACAGAAACCTCTGATAGAGTTAGCACCTTCTCAGGCTGGAAACTTCCTTCAGTGCCGGTTTCCTAAACTTAAAAGCACCAGTGGGGGTGGGAGTTCTCTTCAAAGACCTCACTGCAGTAACCGTGGAGGAAGAGACCACACTTTTTTCGCCGCCGTCCTCACACAAACCCAGTTGCTCGTCTACCTCGGCTCTTTCCCCTCATCCGCACCCCCTCTATCGTTAGGCTCACCACCCAGCTACCCCATTTACAATCCTACATGTCACATGTCACCCATCAAAGCCCACTCTCCGTGTTCCGCCGGGGGCACTAACCTCCTTTCACAGCCCTTCCTCTCCCCGCCCCCGGAACAATTTCTCAGCAGTCACTTTTTACCGAAATAAGTTTGTCCTGCATTTCCTAACAGCCTTGCCCCAAATACAACACCTTGACTTTGCTTCGAAGCGCTTCCCATTCTGTCCTCCGAGCCTCAGGAGAGTTCTGGGGTGGGCAGGAGACCAAATTTGGCGCGAGACCAAATTTAGAGACAAGCAGCCTCCAGCTCGGGCCCGGGAGCTGGGCGAAGCGTGCGAGGCGCCCAGCGCGCAAAAACGTTAAGGAGGCACTCTGCACCCGTTGGACCCCGAAAGTGAGAGCCCCTTTCATTTTGCTCCTAAGAGCCTCACTCGCTTCACCCTGGTCCCAGCCCTGTTTTTACTGCCACCCTTTCCTCAACATCCCCCAAAGTCATCACAAGCTGAGCCCCCCCGCATGTCTAGCCCTCCCCGTGCACAGCCCCAAGTCCTGGGGAGTCCACCTCGCTAAGGGCCCCCGCAGGTGCCACCGCCCACCCGCGCGTCCTCCCGGCTCTGGGGCTCCCGCCCACCCGGCCCACCCCGCCCTCCAACGGGAGTCCCCAACCCCGGGCCCGCCCCCGCCGCTCCTCCTCCCGGACACACCGCCCTCCCCGCCGCAGACGCGGTCCTAGCCGGGGGCTCGCTCGTCCCATCGCCCCCTTTCGTCCAGCCCTCGGACGGGAAGGGGGCGCCCCGCTACCCCCGGCCAGGCAGGTAGTTGCCCCTCCGCTTCCACCCAATTCTCTGATCCCTTCGCCTCTCCTTCCCTTAGGCCCCGCGTGGCGAGGTGCCGAGGCCGGGCCCCACCGCCCGGCCCGGGCTTGTTTACTCACTCACCCTCCATCCCGAGCCGCAGGGACCCGCCGCTAGGACGCCTGCGCGCCGCGGCCCCGCCCCCGCGCTGCGGCCCCGCCCCGCGCCCCCTTTCGGCGCCTGCGCACTGCGCCGCCAGCGCCCCGCCGGTGGGGCCACCTGGGCTTCCTTCTTCGCACGTCTGTCGTTTGGCGCCAATACCCCGACCTCAGGAGTTCGAAGGGATGCAGCCAGAGCACGACGTTTTCCAAGACGGTGCTGTCAGGGGACAGGGAGGGTTCTCGGGGAGCCTCCCAGAGCCACTAATAGCTTGTTGGAGACCTTATCCAGCTGTTGTACCATCCTCACACGCTGGCGACGAACCACATTTCGCTTCAGCATTTGCAACCAACCCCGAACCCCTTCATACTGATCCCTCACACCTACCAATACCTCCCGACACCCGTCTATGAGCTCTAAATTATCCTTCTTGCTTTATTTCCATGAAAAGTTTTCCCCGTCACTTAGATTCAAATGAATAGCCTTGTATCGAAGTATCTTCTGCAATTGCAAGATACCTGTTAGTTACAAAAGAAAAGAATAGTAACTTTACAGGACAGAAAGCTGGCGGATATCACGTTAAGCCAGTGATCAAAGTTCGCATCACTAGTGATGAGGTACCCCTTAGGTACCCCTCAATATGAGGCAATGAGAAAGGCACAAAATCCCTTCTGTAGTATTCTTGAAGAAACGCATAAGCTGAATTTAATCACGAGGAAGCATCAGACAAATCCAAAATAAGGGGCAGTCTGCAAGATAACTGGTCAGTATCTTTTTATGTATATATATAAGCACATTTCTGTCTTTAACTTTGCTTTTAATGCTTATTTATTTTTGAGAAAGAGCGAATGGGGGAAGGGCAGAGAAAGGGAGGGAGACAGAGGATCCAAAGTGGCTCAGTGCTGACAACAGAAAGCCCGATGCAGGGCTGGAACTCAGGAAAGGTGAGATTATGACCTGAGCTGAAGTTGAAGGCTTAGCCGACTGAGCCACCCAGGTGCCCCAACTGGGCGGTATCTTTTAAACATGGGATGGTCGTGAAAGACAAAGAGTGAGGAACTGTCCCATATTGTATTGGAGGAGATTGAGGAGACAGGACAATTAAATGTAATGTGTGATCCTGGATTGAATCCTGGTGGGGAAGAGGGACACTGGTGGGATAATTGATGAAGTTAGAATAAGGTCTGTAGACTAGTTAAAATTATTTTATCAGCTCAGTTCCTGGTTTTGGCAATTGTACTTCCTCAACATTTGAGGAAGTTGACTGATGGGCATATGGGAACTGTCTACCATTTGCAACTCTTGTAAATCTGAGGTTGTTTCAAAATATAAAGTTAAAAAATGAAACCTTAAAATACAGAATAACATTACCTTGAAATTTTCTCAAAGTGCATAATTACAAAAGCCTATAATGTGCATTTTTTTTTCCAGAAAATCTTCATAACTCTGTGAAATAGGGAGGAGTTCAGTTTTACACACGAGACTGTTCTGGCATAAAGAACTTGAGAGACTTGCCTTTACAGATGAAAAATATCTCTGTCAGGTCTTACACTTATGTCTCTGAATTCCAGATTTTGTGTTCTTTTCCTTATATCAGAAACTTTGGCTTTGTCATTTTTTCTCTTGCCTCTATCTGATTAACTACCAAATCAAAGCAACTATTCCTTCATAAATAGCAATTTGCAATAATATCCCTTTCCATTCCCCCTGCCTTCTACTTCAGTGGTTTTCAAGCTTGGATCACATTTACATTACCTGGGGAGCTTTAATAAGTACTGATGCCCGCCTCCCACCTCCAGAGAGTCTGATTAATTGGTCTGGGGTATGGCCTGGGCTTCAAGAGTTGTAAGAGAATCCCAAATGATCCCATTGTGTAACCAAGTTTCAGAACCATTATGCTACATAAATAATTGTTGAAATAAGGAAGGTAGTTAAAAGAGGGAGAGGTAGGCAGCAGGTGAAAGAAAGAAAGAAAGAAAGAAAGAAAGAAAGAAAGAAAGAAAGAAAGAAAGAAAGAGAAAGAAAGAAAGAAAGAAAATTCTAATTATCTAAGGAGAGATGTTCAGATGATTGTCAGGACTGAGACTGGGGAGATTTGGGAACCATCAGCTCACTGCTGGTAACCAATACCATGGGAGTGGACAGCGTTGCTCTAGGAGAGTAAGCCAAGTGACAAGAGGAGAGACATAAGAAATTTTGTGATTACAAAGAAAATATGGTTACAGAAAGATTTTGGAGCAGGATGGTGAGGAGGTTTGCGTCAAAGTTGTAGATCAGAGTCATGCAACCCAGTTCAAGCTCCACCTCCTAGCTAAGCCTCCCAACCCTCCTGGATCTCCCCCTGCTGCGTTCCCAGCATCACTTCATGCTGTTACCATTATGCTACATGATACTTGACACAGGACTTTCATATCCACCATGATACTTGACACAGGACTAAATCAGGCTTTAGTAAGTGATCAGTGGAGGATTTCGAAAGCAACTTCCCACATCACCACTAAGCATGGGGTTCTTGGGGGAAATTTGTCAATTGGTTCCTCCTCATTGTGATGGGAGAGGGTTTTTTTCCTGAGACCAGGGTCTTCCTTAGCTGACCATGGTCCCTGACACACTATCGGCCAATGCTTGTTTGGCCAACTCTTCCAACCCTTCAGGTCTTTGTCCTATAAATTCATAGAAAAACTGTTGGCAAGTTGTTGGCAACTGGACCTTTGAAAAACAGTGCCATCACCTCTGCCCCACTCCTCCCAGCCCCACCCCCAGGCAGTTAATAGGAGAAAGGAATAACTATGTCACTCCTGGCTTCCAGTTGCTCATCTTGCTCTTAAATCCAAGGCCTCTGGGGCCGAACGGAACTGGACAAAGTGTGCTGAGTAGTCTAATAGGGCTGATTCTTTTTCTGAAAGTTTCTTATTGTGGAAAAATAAAATTATGTGTTTAATTTCTGAAACCTGATGCCTGATTTGCCTTGGCAGCCATTCTCCCAGGCTTGGCCAAGAGTCCAGCAATGCTAGTATACTGATTAATACCAGCTCAGCTTGCTCCCTGGAGAAGAAGAGCATTATTTACTTGACCATTTTCTTAAATCCTTTTTAATTTGCGTGTATTTTGACATGATCTTATTGGCTTTAACATGCTGTATCTGACCATGAGCCCCAGTGAAGCCCTGGGGAAGATTGTTCTGCTCTGTGTGCTCATGTCCCCATCACAAAGCAAGATTTTGTTCTATCCAGTGATTAGAAATGACATGTCACGTGTTCTGTTCCTTTTGGGGCTGTCACGTTCTAAGTGTACTTTTGTCCCCTGCTGGTCTTCAGGCCACTGGTAGAAAGGGAAGAAGATGATGCTTCCCAGAATTCAAACAGAGCTTTCTGCACTATTCTCTCCTCCTTTCCAACCTCTCTCCCTTCCTCCTTCCAGCCCCCTTTGGATGGTGACCCCTGGGCTCATAATGCCCCTCTCTCGTGAAGCCCACAGGGAGATCAAATAGCCTTTCTCCAAGGGGACACAGGGGACCGAGGAAAGGTTGGGCCCCAGACAGTCCCTGACAGGGAAGCATAAACACAGCTGTGGAGATGGGAGCAGGGAGCAAACTATCCTCCCTTCCCCCTCCCCAGTTCCCACCCAGAAGCAGGGGAAGGCCACCCTGCTGTGGAGAAACAAACAACAAAACAAAGCAAAGCACAACCTAAAAGCCTGCATGAAGGTCACCAGAAACTGGGGCTGCTGCCCAGGCGTTGGTGGGGCCAGCTGAAGTGCCAGACCCCTCCCTGAACACTTACAGGCAAAGGCAGCTCTAAAGCAAGTTGAGGTCTGGACGTTACGGAGCCTGAAAACATGGCTCAATTTTTGAAGCCTCTCCACTCCTGGACATTTTGTCCTCTGATCTCAAAAAACCCAGCTATCCGCCCCAGGTACTTAGCTCCTGACCCCTAGTTGCATAGGGATCATAATAATGCATTCAATTCAGCAAGTAAGAACAGGCCCACAATAAACCCTTGTTCGTGGCTGTTTGTTATAAGTTTAAACTCTGAACCTCCAAGCCAAAATTCAGAAACGGCCTCCTTAGCCTTTGTTAATTACAAAATAAATAATTCCAGCAGGAAGGGACTTTCTCTTTTGGGGTTTACTTGGGTGGGAGTCATGCCTCACTTTGCACATACTCTGAAGGCTCCAACCCCACAGCTAGGGTGGTGCTGCCCGTTCTTGCTCCCTTGGCACAGTTAGTGCAGGGCCTTGATCTCACGGGACACGCCTTTGGCACAGCCTTGCCTGGGAAGTAGCCCTGATCGGGTGGACAGCTAATGAGCTATGCTTCCTTTCTGGCCATCAGGGTCCTCAACTGTAAAACTGCAGAACTAGAGAAAACATGATGGTCTTCAAATACTGTCCATTCAGTATGTGCCCGGCATTGTGCTGAGTGCTTTACAATTGGTCATCTCATTTCATATGAAGCCAGTAATATTCTTATCCTCATTTTATAGCTGAGAAAACTAAGGCTTAAAGAGATTCTGGAACTTGCCCCCAAGGTCACCCAGCTGGTGTGGCCAGGATTTGGGTCCAGTCATTCTGACCCCCAAACCCATGCTCTGAACCCCGGCCACTCTACTTCCTCTTTTCTCTGAGATCTTCTAGCTCTGACATCATGATTCTGGATTCTCTCCATGACTTTCTGTTCTCACCAGTGGTGCCAGAAAGAGAAATGTGTTTGGGACTCTGCAAGTTCAGAGGAAAACAGTTCCTGAAAGGCAAGGGGCTCCTTACTCCCTCTGTACTGGAGATACCAATCAAAGCTGGACACTCAACAGACCCCCATATCAGTAGGGAACAGCCTATGTGGAAGACAAAAAAAAAAAAAAAATCCTAGCCAGACAGGAAAGGGGAGTTCCTCTTGTTTCTGTAACTTCCCCTTCTCTCTTCCCTGGCTTATCAGCAGAGTCTCACACTGCTGATACTATGGCCCTTTGAACCCTAGTCTAGTTAGGATGGAACACCAGGTCACAGAGACACTTTTGGAGCAAGAAAAGTACATTACATACATCTACAGATTACCTCCACGACACTGTACATAAAGGAACATAGATTACATTTATTTACGTGTTTAACAAATCACCTTTAACATTCATGTAATCGTTAGATATTGGACTGGGTGTGAACCTACGTTATTTTGTGTAATCCTTGCAAGATGCCTGAGAGGTGGGTATTGTTGTCCCCATTTTACAGAGAAGGGCATTGAGAGGGAGATTGAAAACATTGGACATGGCCACATGGCTGGTAAGTAGGAGAGCTGGAATTCTATCTGGCTTTGAAGTCTCTATTCTTTTAAATAATAAAGAGTACTGTGTAATGAGGGGTGCCTGGGTGGCTCAGTCAGTTAAGCATCCAACTTTGGCTCAGGTCATGATCTCACAGTTTGTGAGTTTGAGCCCTGCATCAGGCTCAGTGCTGGCAATTCAGAGCGTGGACCTTGCTTCGGATTCTGTGTTTCCCTCTCTCTCTGCCCCTCCCCCCAACCTCTCTCTCTTTCCCTCTCTCTCTGTCTCAAAAATAAATAAAATATGGGGCGCCTGGGTGGCTCAGTCGGTTAAACGTCTGACTTTGGCTCAGGTCATGATCTCTTGGTTTGTGGGTTCAAACCCCCCATTGGGCTGTGTGCTGACAGCTCAGACCCTGGAGCCTGCTTCGGATTCTGTGTCTCCCTCTCTCTCTGTTCCTCCCCTGCTCACACTCTGTCTCTCTCTCTCTCTCAAAAATAAATAAATATATTTTTTAAAATTTTTAAATAAATACATAAAATATTTAATAAAATAAAATAAGCAATAAATAAATAGATAGATAGATAGATGGATAAATAAATAAAATTGTGTATTGAAAAGAACAGAATTATAGAACTGGAAGGATCCCAGAGTATCTTGGAAATACAATTGTCATAACCATATATGTTACACCTTATGATAGTGACTACAATTTATCAAATGCTTACTAGCACCGGGCATTGGGTCAAATGCTTGACCTGCATTATCTTTACTGCTAAGTGAGATACACAATGGTAACCCTATTTTGCAGATAAGAAAACACGCCCAGAGGAGTTAAGTAATTGCAGAGGGTCACATACAGCTACATAAGTGATGGAGATGGCTCCAAACTCAAGTCTACTTCACTCCAAAATGTGTTCTCTTAACCACTAAGGTAATAGAAATAATAATAATAATAATAATAATAATAATAAATATAATATATAATTAAATATTATAATTATATAATAATTGATTATAATATATAATTACATAGCATTATATAATTATATATTATAATTCTTTATATATTGTAATTGATTATAATTATATGATAATAATATTATATACTGCTCTAAGTGCTTTAAATCTTACAACTTATAGGTATTATTACTATTCCCATTTTACAGGTGAAGAAAATATTGCCTTTTGTGGTATTAAGCTCACATCACAGATACCACAAGTGTTCAACACAACATATGTGAGATGTTAAGATCTAGAAAATGTTTCGTGTGTGTGTGTTTGTTTTTTTAAAATGTTTATTTATTTTTGAGAGAGGGAGAGAATGTGAGCAGGGGAAGGCAGTGAGAGCAGCTGTCAGCACAGAGCCTGATGTGAGGCTCAAACTCATGAACCACGAGATCGTGACCTGGGCCAATAGCAAGAGCCAGTTGCTCAACCAACTGAGCCACCCAGGTGCCCCAAAAATGTTGTATTTCATAATATCATGAGTTTTTTTCATTGTCCATCTAATGCATTAAGGTGTTGGGGGAAAGGATGTGAAAAGATGCTGTCTGTAAGTGAAACAAGCATTGTCAGGAGAGGGATCATACAGAGGGAGGAAAGTCCTCTGTGGCATGAGGAATCCTGTCTGGTTACCCTTCCGGCATGTCTTTTGCATCTCTTTCTATTTGGTTCTTTCTAGCAGGCTGGCTAATGAGTTCTATCAGGTATTGTGGAGCAGAGGTTAAGTACTCTGGCTTCAGCATTAAGAAGACCTGGATATCTGCCAATATTAGTTGCATGAGCTTGGATAAATTACTTAACTTTTCAGTTTCCTCATCTGGAAAGTGGATTGCTATGGTACCTGATTTAATAGAGTTATGAATTTTACTCTATCTATCTATCTATCTATCTATCTATCTATCTATCTATCTATCTATCCTTAGGCTTCACACCCAGCATGGAGCCCAACTTGAGGCTTGAACTCATAACCCTGAGATCAAGACCTGAGCTGAGATAGAATCGAACACTTAACCAACTGAGCCACCAGGTGCCCTAAGTCATGAGTTTTAAATGAAACAATCTGTATGAAGTACCAAGGATACTGGTGGGCATCATCAGGGCATCTTCATGTTACTTAACATCTAAACTCTTGGGGTGCTGGGAGCGGGTAGAAGCGTTCCTGCGGATGGTTTCATAGGACAGTCCTGAGGAACGGAGGAAGAGTGAAAGCAACCCTGGCGTCTGGCAGTGGGTCCTGAGAGCAACCATGAGTCAGCCCCAGGTGCCGAGGGACCAGCAGTGTTCTCAGCACTGCTGGGCGTGGGCTATGGTCACTTGGCCATGGTCCTCTTCAGTCATGCTGTCTGAATGTCCTTCTTATAAATCTGGTCTGGTTTTTTTTTTTTTTTTTCCCTTTCAGAAAAACAGCCTCCACCATATGATGTCATGGTCCAGCCTGGATCTGAGAAGGAAGGGAGGAGGAGGTTGTATGTATGTAGTTGGGTAAAGCAGCATCTTCTTATTTCTGGAGGGGTCTATCTGGCCCTGGAAGAAACTCTCTATCCTTTTCTCCTCTTTTCAACCTCATTTTCAAGACCCAGTAAGAAATCAATATTCAGATGTAGATTGAGAGGGAGGTGATACATCGCTATGGTTAAGACATGAAGCTTAGCATCAAGCAGTCCCAGGTTTAAATCCTGACTGTCAGTTGCTACCTTTGAGGCCTTGGGCACATCGTTCCTGTTTCCCCATTTTACCCACAAACAAGATAATTCTAATGTTACGGTGGTAAGGTTTTAAGACATATTTGCAAAGCTCAGCACATGTGTCAGAGAACACACTATGCATCACATAGTAATTGTTCAATAAATGGTAGCTACATTAAGAACCAACATTTGATGAGGAATATGGCCTAATCATTTTCTCTGCTTCTTCTAACTTGAGAGCCAAAGTTTTCTCCAATAACCATTCTTCCCTCTGTGGGATGGCCATACTCACACTGAGTGTTCCATCATTCTGGAGATGAGGAGATGGGGAGAGATGGAGCTGTGTCCCTACGTCTTTGTCTTCCCTCCCTTAGCTAGCTGGCTCCCCAGCTGCAGCTCTTCTGGTTCTCTCTGCTACCTCCCTGCCCTCTAAAGAAATCTGTTTCCTCTCTCCAGCTTGGAAGGATCAGCCCCTCCCAGCCAGGACTTCTGGCTCCCCTGACCCTGATTCTCCCCCACATCCTCTCCTGAGCTCTGCTCTTTATTTTGCAGACAGCTGGAGAAGAGGCCAGCATATGTGAATGTCTCTACATGGTAGAGATGCTGATTCCAGGATGCTCTGCATGCAATTTCACTGTGTAGGAGGCCCCCAGTGCTTTTTACTCCACACTATGTTGTTCTGGATTTGGGTGTAGGGGGAAGGGTGAAGATTAAAAATCACACTTCTTTTAAGGATCAACTCACCTCTCTTCTTGTTTCAGGCAGGATGTCCCTTCCCCTGTAACAAGAAGGGGAATTTACCTGGCAGTAGGATCCCTATCAAGGAAAAGTCAATCTAGGTTGGGCCATAAATCTCAGGTTAATGTCCAGCTGGACCAGAACTAGATCCCTCTCTTCCTAAGCAGGAGTGGGTGTGGAATATGGACAGAGGACTAAGGAAGTGTGTAGGAAACAAAGACCAGACTCCACTGGATATGAGACAAAAAGACTACAGATAATATTATACTACAGTTAAAAGAAAAGAGGCACATCTGTATGTGCTATTGTGAAAAGAAGCCCAAAACATGTTATTAAAGTAAAAAAAAAAAAAAGTCATCAAACAACAGAGATATTATATCCCATTTATGTTTTTTTAAGTCCAAAATATATAGGGAAGTGAGAAAGGAATAAAGGTATAAAGTTTTCTGTGTTTAAATATTTTGCAATGAGTATATACTTGTGTATTACCTGCAATTAGAAAGTATATTTTTGGGGTGCCAGGGTGACTTAGTTAAGTGTAAGATTTTGGCTCAGGTACTAACAGCTCAGAGCCTGGAGCCTGCTTCAGATTCTGTGTCTTCCTTTCTGTCTACCCCTTCCCGGCTCACACTCTGTCTGTCTCTCTCTCTGTCTCTCTCGAAACAAATA